>NC_049905.1:11818504-12184733 GCF_001411555.2 Juglans regia
CCTTTAATGAGGAAGGTCTCTACTTTATAACTACCATTTAAAAGACTTGGTGTTGGCCATTGAAAGTGATCTCCCAATCCGCCTGAAAAATGTTACAATTAATAGGACCCAACAGACATAAAGACTGCCATCTGTTTATATAATTATCTGTCGAGTATTTTACACAACAAACACGTCATCGGTACTGCAAAACTTTACCACAACAGTACTTAAGATCATGCATAATTATTTTATATTTTTTAATTTATTTTTGTAATTGTTTTGGATCTTATGATAATGATGTATTTACACATCAAATTATAAATATCATATCTATTTTCTTTATAATAGCTAATATCCAAAGCTTCCACATCACTTATATGATCATTCCATATATCAACATGAGAGCTTGCAGATAGAGTTTTTCGTTATTAAATATTTTCTAAATCTTATTAGCGCACAACTCTCTATTTATCCAATGAGAAATATTTTAATTAGAAAAAGGTTACATAAAAGTAAATCTACAAAATGAAGTGGTTTGATATGATACGTCAAATTATAAAATTATTTTAATCATAAAATAGGTCATCGTATGAAACTACATCACTTTATATGTTTTCTTTTGCATAATTCCTTCATAGCTGTAGCACTTCTCTCATTCAATATCACAATCTTATATGTGTGTGAGAGAGAGAAAGGAGCAAATGGTTTAAGAGAAAGGAGAGACATGATATGAGTGAGGACGCAATAACAAAAACTCACGGGCATCCTCACTTCCTTGATCCGCAGCCAGAAAGATGTAGTTTATACTAACTCTCCACCACCAGTACTGCACCTCCCACGCCCACAAAAATAATTTCATGCTATTGCCTAGCAGTGAGCTGGGCCACATAACTTCCTACATCAGCTACTCACGTGCACATTTATGGCCACCCCTTTCAACCTCCTTTTCGCTCTTTAATTCTCTCCCCTTATAAAACCCCCTTCAACCCCATCATTCCATGAAACTGTCCCACTAAGCAAACGCCCCTGGTCTGCACCCACGTCTACCCCTAAACATGATGTCTCCCACAATCTCTGTGTCTGTGTTATGTCTCCTCCTCTTGTTAGACACAAACATGGCGGCGCGACAAATCCCATCAAGCGCTCCCAGCACGATTGTGAGGCCATTACTTTCTGAAGCTCATCGAGATTATGTAACCTTGAATCCTCAGTTCAGTCACAAGCATCGTGTTTTTCGAGTCAGGGATGTCAAGGGTTGCTTGCCTAAAGGGTCTAGGCATTCCTCAGCTCCAAGCCGGTACGTGAACTACCATACACTTGACACCCCAAGCTGTTCTTCTTACAGGCCATCTAAGAGACGGCCTTGACGTTGCAGAGAAATTATGATCATGTTCTGGATTATGACTTTTGTCGTCAATATAAGTTGATGTGTCATATTTGAAGTGGATTTTCATTTGAGTGATTAACCTATGAATCGACTTGAAATATGTTACATAAATAGAGGCCAAGTTGCTTCTATATATATATGCTTCTGGGTAGCTAGGCTTCACACGCGGATTGAGTGAGGAGGTTTAATGTGTTTTCCATTATATTTGAGAGAATCATAAGAGTCCTCTTAGTATCCATACTTCATAGTTTTGGATGATTATTATATTTATTTATTTAGTGCATTTTTTTTTCTTCTTCTTCTTCATCTTCATCTCTTTCTCTATTTTAATTGGTTTTTTCTCACTGTTTCTAGTTTCTAATGGCTAAATGTTCGTGTGTACGCAAATTTCAACTTAACCTCCAAATTAAGCTTTATCAATAAGCACTAATTGGGAAAGTAGGGCAATTTTAAGATCTTGTAAGTGATCATAACACTTCCCCTGTCAATCTACCATCATTCATGTCCATAATTGGACCTCCTGCAGCAGTCTTACTCATGCCACGTCAGTTGGACACATTTTAATTGATAGGTCACCGCCACGTGTATACTAATAATGTAAAAATTAATTTATTAAGAAAATTTATATTTTTCAAAAATATTACATTTAGATAAATTAGTGATTCAAATCTTAAATACACCTGAGGGGATGAATAGGTATTTTACAAATTTATTCGAATCAATCAGATAATAAAAAATAACCAACACATCAATTTTGATAATGAAATGAAAACTCATTTGAATAATGCCTTGAAAATTTAAAACCACTTTGGGTGTAAGCTATCACCTAAAATCAACTATAGAAATTTAGTTCATTAAAACTAATTTAAAAACATTTACCAGACTTATGTAGTAACTAAATTTGAAATGCAACACCACGAATATCCTACTTGGTCTTTGCAGCATGATAGCTCCATACTTCTGACCTTTCTATAATTTAATTGCGAGCACTAGCTTGATTTTTGCAACCTAATCACTCTAGATTGTCGGCATTTCTATAATTTAACCACGAGCACCAACGAACTTTACACACAAGTAGCTCTGGAAATCCTTCCAGCCGACAAACATGTCCACACTAGTGGACTCAATAACACTCAAATATGAGTACAATATGATGGAGGTCTATTATAAGGAAAGAATCGATATTCAATGCTCAAAGATTCTCCTAATTAGGGTTTTCTCTCCACATTCTAGAAGTAGAAGTCATGCATACTATTATATATATACATAGGGCTTGAATAAGCCAATTAGAAAATCCAAACTTTAGTCGCAAAGTATGTTTTAGAATTTTCGCTCTAATCAACTGTTAAGTAAACTTTCTGTCCGATTTTCAATTGTGACATTTTTGAGCTGTTTCGATCTAGTAAACATTGAAACTTGAAGATTCTTGTAAAATTTGAAATTGTAGATAATTGAGTTAGATTCCCGACTCCATCAAGATCACCATGGTGATAAAAAATTATGGTTGAGTTACTTTCAGCCACCAAGAAGGTTCCCTCCCGATTTGTGTACCGATAGTCAAAGTGGCTGAGATGATTAAGTTAGAGTTGCCCAAATTGAAACGAAGGATTTAATTGTAAAATATGGAAAACTCAAGCAATTGTACATGAAAATTGGAAATACATGAAGTTTTTACAAATGAGTTAAAACTTAAAACCCAAAAATTGATTTTGTATTTAATACTTCCAAATTTAATTTAAAAACCGAAATTTTAGAGCTACTTTACTTTTTTTTTTAAAACTTGTAGCCTGAAATTAAGACATGGCTGAAATCTATTGATGCTGAAGTGACAAGTACTGCTAGAAGGCCCAAATAATAGTGAGACAAAGAGATTGGACATTGGGTGACAATAAAAATGGAAAAATTATAAACACAACTCTTTGCACAACCAAATTTTTCTAAAAATAATTTATAAAATACCATTACTTAACAAAAACGTCTTCACCTTAATTTTATATATATGTTGTGTGTAAAATGTGGCCATTGTACTCCATGACTACCTCACCGACATGAAATTCAGTATAGAATCACACAGAAACAGTCGCCAAAATTGGAAACTACATGCATATACCATTAGAATTCTCTTGTTTTTGTTTCAATCCATCATTTGAGGTACTGTTATCCATAAGCATCTTGTGAAATCTGGAAATAGGTCCAAATTTACACACAAACTTATTGGAAGGAAGAAAACGTATAATTAAAAGGGTGAGTGACGGAAAAGCATGTCCTGTTGCAAGGGGTAACCTAGGACCCACAAAGCTGTTAAAAAGATGTCTATGAAAGATTATATATATATATATATATATATATATATATATATATATAAAGAAAAATTCTACTTATCATCTCCTACACCACACTAACATGTGGTTTGTCATTTTTGCCCTTTTATTTAGACACACATTGATGTGTAAATATGTATATTTAAATAGAAGGGCAAAAATGACAAAAATTTAAACAAAAAACCTAACTATACAAATCATCTTCATCAACTCCTCCAGCAGAAGTTGCAAATGGATCAGACCTGGAGGCCCCCAGTTTGGGTTTTAGAGAATCTGAATTCAGATCCAAAACTCCTAGACTAGTGCAAGGTCCAAGCAAATGCCTGGTACTTATGTATATCATCATCACTAACACTCCTACGAGCATACTTCATGGACTCCTCAAAATGAGCAGTCTTATCTCTACCACTTCATCCTCGATGCCCTCATCCATAGCCTTAGGGTTTCCCCTTATCCTACAATAAGGGCTGGGCCTAGTCGGTCTAGGATGCCCAAGAAGAGAAGTAACTGGGAAAAGTACACTGACAAGAGGATGAAAGGCAGGACAGTCTGACACCATTACTGGCCAACAGTCAGGGACATCCCCTGACCCTGAATCCCAGCACCCAGACTGGTTAGAGAGGTGGATGTGCTTGACTGAGACCACGCCGCAATAATGGGATGAAGGAGATCACACCAAGAAGGGGGGCTACGCCACATTTAATGCATCCCGGGGCTCGGTACTTGTAACACCCTGCCTAAAAAGCTCCTAGGCCTTAAACAACTTAGTAGCCTTAATCCTAGTTAATTAGGGGTTGGGCTATTTGAGAATAAGAACAATTTTAGATATTTGAGTTTGCAAGAGGACCGTATACTTTGGGTTTAGTAGAATTATTAGAATATTCTAGTGCAATATTGATTTTTGATGATAAAGGAAATTTTTGTAGCTTGATTGGTTAGTAATATTATTTTGAAGAATTTCTAGTGCTTTATTAATTTTAAGGATAAGAAGCCAAGAGGCCCATAAGGGAATGACACATGGCAAATTGGATGGTTGCCACATTAATAGCCTAAGTAATTTGGGTTAAATATTTTATAGAATTGGAGAAGGCCCAAATAGTGGTTTATGAAGGGCTCAAGCTTTTTGGATATAAAGGCTTAGGAGAGGCAATAAGATTTTAGGTCTCCAACGCACTAAGGATGTGATGGGCTAGGGTTAAGATGTTAAAAAGCCTTAGGCCCAAATTGCGAGATATTAAGTTTTAAGCCTTTATTGGAGGACACTAGAAAATAGGCCCAATAAAAAGGACATAAGGCCATTAGGCCTAACTTAGTAAGAGTGAAGGCCTTAGGCCCAATTTTGAAAACATAAAAATTTAGGCTTCACTTATTAGACTCAAGAGTATGGGCCTAACCTATTTAGACCCAAGGTATTAGACCCAACTTAATAAGCATAAGGCCTTTTGGGCCAAACATGGTATAGGTTTGACCCATGGCTCAGTTATGTCAAGGTTAGACTTTCAAGCCCCATCTTAGTGGATCTTGAGGTCTCTTTTAACCCCTCAAAATCTAGAAACAAAGCCCCCATCCTCTCAAACCCAAAAGCCCTAGGACCATTAACCCACACTCATGACCCTTTTGAGCCCACAAGGCCCAAATCTTTGTTTTGTTCTATTTCACTCTTCAATTTGAAAGGCCAATGAACCATACCATGGGTTTCCTCAAGCCCATGTCATAACCTAAGTACCCAAATTAAGTTTCGAATTTGGGTTAAGACCATTAATCAACTTACCCATGATTAGTGATCTTTAAACCATATTTTAGAGCTTAATTTTCATTCTTAATCTTTTTAACCTTTTTGATATGAAATTTTCTTGTTTCATTATTCAATTACATCGTTCTTAGATCATATTAGGATCTTAGATAAACCTCTATACATTTCATTAGAAGAAATGACATATCAAACCCCAAATTGCACCAATCGGCACACATATGTACGTTTTGTGTGCTTGGACTGCTTTGCCCTTAAGCCCAATCTTTTTGTGCCTTTTCATCAAGGGCACTATGGTCTTTAAATACTTCATATGATCCCTTTAAATCCAGACCAAGCCTTGGACAAAATTTGGTTTCGAAAGACAAAACCAAAAACCAAAATCGTTTGCATCCAAATGACTAGTTGAGTGGGAAGGAAATTGGTTGAATTTCAACCACCCATCTGCCCATGGTTGAGCCACCACCCCACGCCATGTCCAGCATCACCCAATTCCCAAGAGTCCCTCATGGTCTTCATGAGGCTTTGACCAGATTTTCTCACCAAAATAAGGCACCAAACTGAATGGCCTTTGTGCACTATTCCATTTCAGCAACCACCCTCCCTTGCATCATCTTTTTTTAGCTACACCTCCATGATCACTTGGCGGCCAACCCTCTGCCTTCTACCACCTAAGAAAGCCTTCAAGAAGTGACCTTCCACCTGCAAAAATCAGCCATGATGATTAGTCAAGAAGATGAGTCAAGACAATGAACAAATTTGCCCAAAGAAAACCACTTTGAACCCGTCAGCCCCATGGTTGGCTTTTGTTGGTTTTCCTTCTATTTCTTCTGCACCACAACTTGACCAGCAGCACCCTTAGGTTCAATGTAGCACCTGTAGTGATCAAATCATGGTGATTTATGACACTATTTCGTTATGCACAAGTGACACAAGGTGATGGAATACAATTTGAAAATTCAACCCCTTACAACACCATCCATCTCCTCCAATCACCATGGACTTAGGCCAACGTCTCCACCTCCTTGGCCACCTATAAAAAGCTCCTCCACCCCCTCATTTCTTCCACACCTCATCTCCAGGCCGCCCTTGAGGATTGAGAGCCATCTTCCCCCTTGTGAGTTCTTGTGCTAGGAGCTTGAGTGGGCTATTAAATTTAAAATTATTCTTACCCTAGGTCTTAGTTTACATTCTAAGTTGTGATTTTAAGTGTTGGAGTGATTTTTGGATGAATTTAGAAAATGTTACCATGCTTGATTCAAAACTGGGTTCATTAAAGATGGTTTAAGTGTTTAAGTTGTTTTAAGTGGAAATTTTAGTTATGGCATGTCTTAGCATATTTTAATATGATTTATTAATGTCTTAGAATGATCATGGAATGTTTGATTTTTTATTAGAAGCATGCCATGACATATTTTAATTCTATCTTGTTTTGATCATCAAAACATGCTTGGATTTTAAGTAAGTTTGTGATTAAGGCATGGAGTTTGATTTATTTCACCTAGGCTTGATGATTAAGCATTTAGAAAGCCTTCTGATTGGGATAAGAATGAAAATACATGTTTTGTTTGGGTGAGTTTTGAAAGCATGCCTTTGTGATTTACACTAGGAACATCAAACTTGATTAATGAAGATTAAGGTTTTTAACCTTGATTAAGTGTTGAGATGAACTTGCTCACCAAAAAATTGGCCATTATCATTTCATTAAGGACCATAGTGATGGTTTGTGACTAAAGAGAATTTCATATGCATGCATTCATAGGGATTAATAGTTGAATTCACACTTAGGCATAAACTAGAGTGCATGCCACGGTTTGGGATTGTTTGAGCTAGTTCTACTTTGAATTTTACAATTCTAGGAGTATATATGGTTTTAGAATATAAAAAATATGAGGTCCATGAAGTTTGGTTAAATTTGAGATTTGTTTGCAAATAGTAAAAACTTAGGGCCTTAGTGGCAATTTTTATAAGTATAGGGGTATTTTGTAAATACCCATTTTTGAAGCGCTTGATTATGAACATCTTCATAATGGTTCAAATCCTAACTTAGTATGGATTTGATTTCAAACGCTACGACTTTTCAAACTCAGGAAGTTTGTAAGTGGCCTCTAACTTACACATTAATAAGTTATTTATGATTTATTGATAAATGCTTCATTCATGTTTTAGTTGACATGTGATATTTTCACCATTTTAGCATATTGCATTTATAAATATCACTTTCACATGAAATCTTGCTACATATGCACATGTCATGAAATACATTTTTTCAACATAGCATGAAAAATAATTTTTGTCACGACCCCAAAGGCTAGGATGGGGAATTATCTTAGTGGAACTCTTTTATCCACTTTGGAGTATTTAAGAATGGATTGGTAACCCTTGGGTTGACCAAAAACAGTCAATGGGTTCCAAATGAGTTCTTTTTAAAGAACGCCGGAGCAAAGTCAAATATTATGACCCCTAAGGTTGGTGGGTGTACATGTTATAATGTTATGTTATGTTAGCAATGCATATAGAATGAGTCTGTAGACAACATCGTTTTAACGTGAGTTGTATTACGGTCACCGACAAATACTCACAGTGCATATGGGGAACTGTGACGATACCACATGTTATGATGTTATTATTAAATATGAATTGATAATAATGATGAAATGCTATGATAAAATTATATTTTTTCGACAGTTGAAGTAAAAATGTTCTCTTTACAAAAATATGTATCTCTGTTATTTTGAAAATGTTAAGGAATCTGGATGGGAGACACACATTGATTTTTCTGCATTTCATATTTATCATTCTTCATGCATAATTTATATTTGTGCACGTTGGTTGTTTAACTTATTGATATTTCAAGTAAATCTCACCCCTTTGTGGATCCACTATCATTCCAGTCAGAATGATAGAAATTGTGTCGGGACTCGAGGAGGATGGACTGGATGGAGCGGTGGATCTAACTGATTGAGGAGGAGCCAAAGCTCGAGAAAAGAGTGGAACTTATCCTGATGTTCACAGCCCTAGTCCTTCATGCTCTAGAATGCATGAAGTGGTTGATTTAGCCTTGGAGACTTTTATGTTTAGCTGTACTAAGTATATGCTACGACTTGGTTTTGAACCTATGATGGTCATAAATGCATTGAGATGTTTTTAGTTATTCTGGCATAAGTTATATTTTCACCCTTAATCTGCTGTGAATATTGCATCCTGCTAGCTGTATTTATAGGATGCATTACATACTAACTATCATGTACGGGGTATGTAACCTTGTGTTACATGTCCTGACGCTTTAAGTTTCTGTTCCATCCCAAGTAGAGGTTGAGGGTGTCACAGGGTGGTATCAGAGCAATTACATCTCTGGGTAAACCCACATGTCCTTAGGAATTTTATGCCAGAATGTAGGTTCGAATCTTAGTTTTGCACCTATTTGAATACTGCAGTTGGAGCTCGGCCTGATACGCATACATCTTAGGAGTTGGAAGCTTAACGATAGATGGCGTGTGAAAGGCAAGAAAGAAAACCTGAAGGATCCAATGCCCGACAGGATCAAGACCGCTATTTGGATGGAGGACGTGACTTGGCGAATGCAATTCGTTAGATGACGGAAACTATGAAACAACAACAGGAGATAATCCTGAGGCAAAACCAACAACGCTCGCTGGTTGAAAGGCAAGAGAACCGAGGGTGTTTGTATGAAAAGTTTCTAATATACAGATACCCTAATTTCATGGGGACTGAAGGACCCATGAAGGCCAACAAGTGGCTACTAGATCTTGACACGACCTTTGAGATCAAAGGCTATACGGAGGAGCAGGAAGTATAGTACGTAAGGTATCTGCTACAAGGAGAAGCCGGTATCTGGTGGGATACGAAGAGGCAACTTTTAATAAGAGAATTGAGCAATATCACTGCTTTGACCTAGGATAGAATCAAAGAGGAGTTCGATAATCGATTTTTCTCTAAATTGATGAAGACCTAGAAGGCTCAAGAGTTTGCCACTTTGGTGCAAGGCAATCTCTCAGTTGAACAATATGCTGCAAAATTCATGGAGCTGGGAAGGTTTACACCACATCTGGTCGCCACTAAAAGGATGTAGGCTTAGAAGTTCCAAGGAGGGCTGCATCCTCGGATTTGTAGTTACTTAGCTGGGTTCCGCATCAACAATTTCCAGGAGCTGGTTAATGTGGCTGTAATAACAGAAGTAGAACAACAAAGTGTGGCAGCCTAGATTAACCTTGAGCAAAAAAGGGCTTCTTCCTTCTCTGCAAAAGGGAATAATGCCAAGAGAAGGATTATACAGGGAGCCAATAAGGGTAAAGACATTATAACGGCTCCACCTGCTACCTGTAAGAAGTGTGGAAGGAATCACGATGAAGAATGTCGAGTGGGTTTAGGAGTATGTTTTTGATGCAGTCAGTCAGGACACATGATCCGGAAGTGCCCTCAGAATGCACAAGGTGGAAGGAACTCTCCTAAAAATCAGTCCAATCAGAGGCCACCTGTTCAAGCTTGTGTGTATGCCATCACCCCTGGAGAGATGAACGAGGAGATTCCTGAAGATGAAGAGACGGGGGTCGTTACTGGTATTTGTCCATAGTACCCATCTCTTTTTATAGAAACTAGCCCTTTTAATTTACCTTCTAGGTATATGGTAGTTCCTGATTAGATTCTAGGTGATATCATGCTATACGGATATACGACATGTGCCTTACTTGACTCTGGCACAACAAGGTCTTTCATCTTAGTGACGTTTGCACGAACGTGTAACCTGCCCATAGAATCACTATCTCAAATAGTAGTAGTTATGATTCTCGATGGAAGTATAGTCATGGGTACTCGAGTCATTGGAATTTACCCTCTAAGCTTAGATGGAAGGATTATAGAGGCAGATCTGATTATCTTCAGGCAATTGGGGTTGGATTTGATATTGGGAATGGACAGGTTATCCAAATGTTATGCCAAGTTAGACTGCTAGAGGAAAGAGATTTTGTTTGACTCACCTGAAGCTGGTAGGATAAGAGGAACTGTAAAGGCAGGATAAGAGGAACTGTAAAGGCTATTCCCTCTTTAGTTAGAAACTGCATCACTAACGGTGCTATAACCTATCTAGATTAGATAATTGAAGACTCCAGTAGGGATAAGGAGATGCATGGGATACCTGTAATTGAGAATTTTCCTGAGCTTTTCATTGATGACTTACTAGGATTACCCCTAACAGGAAAACAGAGTCTGTAATAGATCTAGAACCTACCACAAATAGAACCCCATACTGTATGGCCCCGTTATTATTAAAGGAGTTGAAGGTTCGAATAGAGGAACATTGGCAGGATCTCAGCTTAGTGATGGAGAGATTGAGGGAACATAAGTTGTATGCGAAGTTCAACAAGTGTGGATTTTGGAAGTGAAGTTTTTAGGGCATGTGATTTCTAGTAAAGGAGTAGCGGTTGATCCCAGTAAGATCGAAGTAGTAGTAAATTGGCAGTGTCCTACCAATGTACACAAGGTCCGAAGATTCTTAGGATTAGCCGGTTATTACCAAAAGTTCGTAGAGAGTTTCTCTTGAGTATCAAGATATGGATGCGTGTTGAACATGTTGCCACTTACACTTCTCGACAACTTAGGAGCCATGAGCAGAATTACCCCACCCATGACCTATAGTTAGCCGCCGTAATCTTCACCATAGAGATCCTGAGTACATTTCGTTACAACTCAATTTGACAAACAAGGAAGTTTCTATTTAGATTATGGATTGGAAAGCAAAGGAACTTGAGAATTGAAAATTCCTTTAGTGAAGGTTCTTTGGTGAAATCACAACGTTGAAGAAGCCAATTGGAGAAAGATGATGAAGCAAAAACCAAGAACTGTTGTATCTTGTTATCTCTTCCACTAAGTTATCTGACTCTTCCATGCATTATGAACAATTCTGTGAGGGGGGATCTCCCAAGGTAGAGGATGCGTTGACTGAACAATGGAGAGAAATGGAAGAACGAGTTAACGCGTACTATGACTCAGAAGAGGATTGATGCTTCTACCACACTTAGGAGGAACTGTCGGATGATGTCAATGAAGACTTCTCATCTAGTTCAGGACGATAGAATCGCAGGTAGGTATGTATATATAGTATATGTGTGTTGCATACTTTATTCATTTACATCCATACCCCGATTTCGAGGACGAAATCTTCGTTTAAGGGGGAAGATGTAACACCTGCCTAAAAAACTCCCTAGGCCTTAACCACAGTAGCCTTAATCCTAATTAATTAGGGGTTGGGCTATTTGAGAATAAGAATAATTTTGAAAATTTGAGTTGGCAAGAGGACCGTATACTTTGGGTTTAGTAGAATTATTAAAAGATTCTAGTGCAATATTGATTTTTGAGGAAAAATGAAATTTTTGGAGCTTGATTGGTTAGTAATATTATTTTGAAGAATTTTTAGTGTTTTTTTAATTTTGAGGATACACAGCCAAGATGCCTATGAGAGAATGACACATGGCATATTGTATGGTTGCCACATTAATGAGCTAAGTAATTTGGGTTAAATATTTGATGGAATTGGAGAAGGCCCAAAAAGTGATGGGCTAAGGTTAAGATGTTAAAAAGCCTTAGGCCCAATTTGAGAGATATTAAGCTTCAATTCTTTCTTGAAGGACACTAGAAAATAGGCCCAATAAAAAAGAGATAAGGCCATTAGGCCTAACTTAGTAAAAGTGAAGGCCTTAGGCCTAAATTGGAAGACATAAAAATTTAGGTCTCACTTATTGGACACAAGACTATGGGCCAAACATATTTAGGCCCAACTTAGTAAGCATAAGGCCTTTTAGGCCAAGCGTGGTATAGGTTTGACCCATGGCCCAGTTATGTCTAGGTAAGTCTTTTAAGCCCCATCTTAGTAGTTCTTGAGCTCTCTTTTAACCCATCAAAATCCAGATAAAAAGCCCCCATCCACTCAAACCCAAAAATCATTGGACCATTAACCCACACTCATCGCTCTTTTGAGCACACAAGGCCCAAAACCTTGTTTTGTTCCATTTCACTCTTCAATTTGAAAGCTCGATGCACCATACCATGGGTTTCCTCAAGCTCAAGGCATATCCAAAGTACCCAAATTAAGTTTTGAAATTGGGTTAAGACCATTAATCAATTTACCCATGATTAGTGATCTTTAAACCATATTTTAGAGCTTAATTTTCATTCTTAATCTTTTTAACCTTTTTTATTTGAAATTATCTTGTTTCATTATTCAGTTATATCATTTTTAGATCATATTAGGACCCTAGATAAACCTCCACACGTTTCATTAGAATAAATGACATATCAAACCCCTAGCTACACCAATTGGCACACATGTGTGCCCTTTGTGTGCATGGACTGTTTTACCCTTAAGTCCAATCTTTTTGTTCATTTGTTTCAAGGCACTATGGTCTTTAAATACCTCATATGATCCATTTAAACACAAACCAAGCCTTGGACGAAATTTGGTTTCAAAAACTAAACCAAAAGCCAAAACCAATTGCATCCAAAGGACTAGTTGAGTGAGAACCGAATTGGTTTTCAACCACCCATCTGCCCATGGCTAAGCCACCACCCCATCCCACCTCTAGCTCCACCCAATTCCCAAGAGTACCTCATGGTCATCTTGAGCCTTTGACCAGATTTTCCACCCAAAGAAGGCACCAAACTGAATGGCTTTTGTGCTCCACTCCATTTCAGCAACCACCCTCCCTTACATCATCTTTTTTGAGCTTGTAATACCCCACTCCCTAATAAAGGCATTTTAAAATTTTCGGGGAGCCAGTATGCTACTAAACTTAAACTTAAAAGCTTTTCTTTTTAACAACGCGCCATAATGCGAAAGATTCTATAAATAAAAGGAAATTAAATAAATACTTATAATCCGAAATAGAGTCTGCGGAAGCACTTATTTAAAAATAAATACGAAAGGCCCATGTGCTTATCAGAATAATTTATTTAAATCTTAAACCAAAAAAATAATTATAGCATGATCTGTCTAGGCCTCTGCCTAGCCTCCCGGGGGCAAGTACTGTCCTACAGTCTCATCCTTATAAATGTCATCACCTGGGATGGTTTAAAAACATAAAAAAAATAAAAAAAAGAGGCGAATACTCAATAAGCAACATATCATGCAGTAAACATAAGAAACATAAGGTTTCTTGAAAAACGTGCATACTCATAAATACATTCGTAAATAATATGAACATGAACTTATCTTTCACTTATCATAGGCCGATACCCACTGTTGACCCCTGTGAGTTAGGGTTAGCGAATCTAAGTAGATTCTGATTCTGCCCATGACCGCAAGTTGTGGAATCCATACATAAGGAAGACATACTGGATGCCCTACCAGCATGTATGACCTGACATTGCAATATGCCCATAACATAGGTACTGTATTCATATCATTACATAGGCCGTTACATATCTTGTCATTCATACTTCATCATAATCATATTTGCATACTTGTCATATCATAGATTTCAAAAGAAATCGCATACATACTTGTCATAACATATCATAGATTTCAAATGAAATCGCATTGTTTCATAAATGTTGTGATAAATGTTTCCTCACATAAAATCAAGATTTTTCATAAATAGAAACCTTCACATAAACTCATGCATGGCTTTTCATAAATTATTTTAATGCATAACTCTCACATAAAACCATGACCTTTCATAAATCTTTTGATGCATAACTCTTTCATAAAATCATGAGTTTTCATAAATAACTTAATGCATAATTCTTTACATAAAATCATGGATTTTCATAATTTTATCATGTCTTGGGTACATAAAAAGGAACTTCCAATGGAGGGTGTACATGCATAATATTTTTATACAAGACAAGCAATTTACTGAACATATGTGCAAGGGTATGATCATGCTACTTACCTTGCAGTTCTAATCCACTATTATCGGCGTGTAATCGGTCGCCTATAAAAATAAACACGTAATTTACATAAATTTCTAATTAAACATGTAGTTTTATTTAAAATCTAAAGACCTATATTTTTCCTAAAATGTTCCTAACATTAAATTATTTTCAAAGATAAATCCTAAAATGGCAGGGGTTTTTTTTTTTGTAATTTGACCCCACGTACACTTAATATTTCATGTGCAAGGTTCATGCATTCAGAGGAATAGGCATACACGACGAGAGAAAATGACCATGGGCTTTGGCCATGACCTTCGGGCTTGGTGGGGATGAGCAGCGACTGAAAGTGGGGGGGCCTTTATCAAACAATTGGCCTTTATCATTTCATTAAGGACCATAGTGATTGTTTGTGACAAAACATAATTTTCAATGCATGCATTCAAGGGATCAATAGTTGAAATTACACTTAGGCATCAACTAGAGTACATGCCACGGGTTGAGACTATTTGAGCTAGTTCCACTTTGAATTTTACAATTCTAAGAGTATATATGGTTTTAGAATATCAAAAATAAGAGGTATATAAAGTTTGGTTAAATTTGAGGTTTGTTTGCAAATAGTGAAAATTTAGGGACTTAGTGGCAATTTTTATAAGTTTAGGGGTAGTTTTGTAAATACTCATTTTTGAAGCCCTTGATTATGAACATCTTCCATAGTGGTTCAAATCCTAACTTAGTATGAATTTGATTTTAGACCTATGACTTTTCAAACTCTGGAAGTTTGTAAGTTGGCCTTTAACTCACACATTGATAAGTTATTTATAATTGATTGATAAATTCTTCATTCATGTTTTAATTTTCATTTTGAGCATAAAATAACATGTTATATGATAAATTGAGTGCATACTTACAGAACATCTGATATTTTCACCGTTTTAGCATATTGTATCTACAAATGTCATTTTCACATGAAAGCTTGCTAAATATGCACATGTCATGAAATACATTTTTTTAACATAGCATGAAAAATAATTTTTGTCACGATCCCAAAGTTTAGAATGAGAAATTATCCTAGTGGAACTCCATTGTCCACTTTGGAGTGTTTAAGAATGGATTGGTAACTCCTGAGTTGACGAAAAACACTCAATGGGCTTCGAATGAGTTCTTTTTAAAGAATGCTGGAGCGTAAAATATCATGAACTCTTTCATCTTTTGCTACCGACATGTAGTTATCCAGTTAGTATTGGCCATGGGCTAGGTTCCCTTTGTACTGGGTTGGGTCTCTCGATTATGGTACAGGCTTTAGTCACTAGTAAGGGTCCAAGTCCACCTTAGGGGCTAACCAGTTGGGATGCCCCCTCCAGTTACCCCATGAAGTCTCATTGCGCCTGGGGTGATGAGACTTGATTACTTGGTGTCGTTTCTTTCTTCAAGGCATGTCAGTACGCCGTTTCATTTCCTCTCCTCGAGCACATCAACCGTTACTTCATTTCAACTCCTATTTAATGCTCATTTTCCCTCTTCTTTTGGTCTTCTATCATGTTTCTTGCCTTCCTCTGCTTTTCTGAGTTCTTGCATTTCCCTTCTCTGGGTTCTTGCATTCCTCTTTCATTTCTTGTGACTTCCTTCAACCTTCCATGGTTTCCTCTTCTTCCAAGGGTAAGGCAGTAGTTGTTGTTCAGGTCTTTTCTCCACCCCGCAATTCCCCACCCTGAATTGTTGTTTCTCCTTCGGCTTCCATTTTTGCGGGATCTTGTTGGTCCTCCGTTGTCACTTCGAGAGAGCTGGAGAATGCCCGAAATAACTTCAACATCCCTGATTCTGTTGATTTGAAGGTTACAGCTCCCAACCAGAAACCTATCGATGCCAAAGGTATGGCTATCTCTGTTGCCCTGTATCTTGCTATGTTTACCATGGGGCTTCAATTGCCTTTTGTGCGCCACATTCGGGACATGCTAGATGTCTTACGGCTTGCTTCGACTCAGTTGGTGCCCAAAGCTTGGAGAATCTTGATGGCCTACTGCATTTTGTGGCGATGAGTGCTGGAACCCGTTGCGATTAATTCCTAGACCTAACAGCCCGTGAGTTTTTGTCCTTTCATGAGTTTAGCTGTCTGGAGGGGAATCTTTGCAGTTTTAGAGCCCGTCGGGCCTTGGTTAATTTAGAGTGTAAGTACTCTCATGTGAAGGAATGGACCAAAATTTTTTTCTTATTCCTGGCTCTAGCTGAGAATTTCCCGCCGATGAAGTTGCTAATCAGGAATTTTCTATTAGGGCATGCGGGTCTCCTGTTCGCGATGGGGATGACTACGAAGTGATTCTTTCCCCAAGTGAGGAGGCCCATGTTAGGCTAGTGGAGTCTTCAGCTCAGGCTCACCCAAAACTGTGCCTCTCGGATGTGCTTTTAACCCCTAGTAATATTCAGAGGTTCGTGATGGTCCCAGTCGGGCCCACATTTCGGGGCATGAGTTTTTGGATGCCCCCCGGCCGGCGGGTGACTTGAAAAAGAAGAAACGTTCTGGCGAAGGCGGAAAGAAACAAAGAAATGTTAAAAAGGCTCGTATCTCACTTCGTTCAGATGAGTCTATTTCTTCCAAAAGTGGTTCTTTACTTCCCTTGGCGGCGGGCAGAGGTACAAAATTGGTACCTCCCCCTAAAAAACAGAGTGGGGCATCACTTCCAACCGCCGGTAATGTCAAGTTGAGTTCTTCTCAGGAGTGGCCGAGTAAAACCACCTCCGAGTGGTATGGCCACCTCTATGGATCCACTACCTTTTTCTCTGGATGACATCATGTTGCAGGTCGAGGAAGATCTCTCAAGGCAGCCACCGAAGCTGCTGCGCAGCCCTCGACGGCTCAGACTGATGATTCCCAATAGCACAATGATGATACTCCAGTAGAAGAGGATATTCTTATTTTGAATCTCGTCCTCCTTACAATGCCCCCTTCCACTTCTGCAAGCTTCTCACCTTTTGAAGCTTCTATTCCTCTACTGACTTTGCCCCATCCAATCGTTTTTGTGCCTTCTGTCGTTCCTTCGGATCTACCTTGGTTGGAGGGGGGGCAAATAGGGGAGTGTTGAGGAGTTAGTTGTAGCGCCTAGTTCCCCCCTTGCATCGACGACTTCGGGTGGGGTTACTCCGGATTTTCCCTTTGTGTTTCCAACCCTTTCCTTCGTCAACGACAGCAGGGTTTCGATTCCTTCACCATCGTTCAGTGTTTCTCCTCGAGGAAGTGGCGAACCATCTTTGACAACTCTCCTGAGGAGAATCTTGGGATTGATCTGGCTATACCCCGCCAGGATAAAACTGGTGAGGTGGGAAGGGCCAAAACTGCTTGAGTCCTCCTGTTGAACCACCTGTTAGCTATCCTTTGTTTATTCCAATTGAAGTTGCATTTCCTTAGGGGGATTTCGCTACTGCTTCCTCTTCGGCTATCAACTCGAGAAGTTCCTCAAGTTCCCGCCTGGTAGTTTCCCTAACATCCCTACACACTCATCAAGCAAAGGTCATTGAACGAGATGAGTTTGGTTGTTCAGGTGGAGCATGCCTTGAAAGAGCGGGATGGCTTTGCGACTAGTCTTGATCGTGCGAAATTAGAGATCAAAGGGTTAGCCAAGTCCAAATCCGAATATGCTACTCACCTGGCCTCTCTTGGAGACGAACAAAGAGAGCTACTTATAAAGTTGGGGGTGGCTGAAGGGATAAAAACTGAAGCCGAGAAAAACTTGGCTGAAGTGAAGGGTCTTTTTAAAGGCAATGATCGTCAATATCTTCAACTTGACAAAGTTGTTAAATCTACCAAGAAAACAATTTCTATCCTGGAGCTTTGATTGGCTGAGTTGGGTTCTACCTTGGAGGATTCTCAGTATGACCTTAACGGGTCCTTCCCTAGTTGGCTATTACCCCAAAGAATCGATTACAAGCCTGGGTATAGGTTTTAAGTTGGGTGTAAAACAGCTCCATGAGCTTCTTCTTCGGAAACCTACAACGAACCTGCACACCTTGGAATGGAAGTCTATTCGGGCTAGTGAGGTTGCCCTTTATTTCTATGACTCCCTTGGCCAGGCTGAGATGCCTAACGCTTTTTGCCGCCTCTCCTAAAAGCCATTTTTTTTAATTATATATATATATATATTTGACTTTTGTAAGCCGTTTTCAAGGCCTTTGAACTTTGCTTGTTGGTTGTGAAGTATTCATTGCTGCTTCTGGGTGACATGCATCATGATATCAACTCATGCTATTCATACCTTATGTATTAGCTTTATGTTGTTTACAATTTCGAGCGTTACGTCGCCTATTGGTAGGAGATTCTCTTGATCTCTTTAACCATTTTGGGCTAGTGGGAGAGTTCCTCAACCACGCCACCCGTTGGTGAGACAGTGTTAATGGGAGATTTCCTAGACCGTTTTAACCTTTAAGTTTTTAGGCTCGTAGGAGAGTTCCTCGATCACGTCGTCTTATGGCAAGAAGGTGTTAACGGGAGATTTCCTCAAACGTTTTAACCTTTAAGTTTTTAGGCTCATGGGAGAGTTCCTCGACCACATTGCCAAATGGCGCGAAGGTGTTAATGGGAGATTTCCTCTACCGTTTTAACCTTGTAGTTTTTAGGCTCGTGGGAGAGTTCCATGACCACATCGCCTTATAGAGAGAAGGTGTTAACGGGATATTTCCTCGACCGTTTTAACCTTTAAGTTTTTAGGCTCGTGGGAGACTTCCTCGACCACGTTGCCTTATGGCGAGAAGGTGTTAACGAGAGATTTCCTCAACCATTTTAACCTTTAACTTTTTAGGCTCACGGGAGAGTTCCTCAACCATGTTTCCTTTTGGCGAGAATGTGTTAATGTGAGATTTCCTCGACCGTTTTAACCTTTAAGTTTTTAGGTTCGTGGGAGACTTCCTCGACCACGTTGCCTTTTGGCGAGAAGGTGTTAACGAGAGATTTCCTCAACCGTTTTAACCTTAAAGTTTTTAGGCTCATGGGAGACTTCCTCGACCACGTTGCCTTATGGCGAGAAGGTGTTAATGAGAGATTTTCTCAACTGTTTTAACCTTTAGGTTTTTAGGCTCGCGGGAGAGTTCCTCAACCGTTTTAACCTTTAAGTTTTTAGGTTTGTGAGAGAGTTCCTCGACC
This sequence comes from Juglans regia, assembly GCF_001411555.2. Taxonomy (NCBI): domain Eukaryota; kingdom Viridiplantae; phylum Streptophyta; class Magnoliopsida; order Fagales; family Juglandaceae; genus Juglans; species Juglans regia. The sequence continues at coordinate 11,837,962 of NC_049905.1, forward strand.
ACGTCTCTTCCTAGCAATATTAGGCTTGTGGGAGTTTCCTCGACCACATCATCTTTTCCTTTTTTTCTTCAAGTCTTGGTCATTTATTGAAAAAAAAAAACTAAAGAAAAGGTGGACAAAACGTGCCGACATTTATTGAAAATAATATTCATATGTAAACAACAAACGAAATAAAAAGAAAACTACATATCTTTCCTATAAACGTAGTACTTTCGTAAGTACTATGCATTCCTAGTTCCGCACACCATTGACGATAGTGTTTGGAGTTGAATTGTCTTTTGTTATCAGAAATGATACACTGAGGTATCCCGAACCTGCACACTATTGCCGTCCATAGGAACTTTGTGACACTTTGAGCTGTTATTGTTGCTATCGCCTCAACTTCTTCCCATTTTGTAAAGTAGTCGATGGCTACGATAATGAATTTGGTTCCTGCTTTACTAGGGGGCATAGGGCCTACCAAGTCTACTGTAACACCCGGACCCAAATTGAGTGTTCTGAGTATTTTTTGTTTTGAGTAGACTACGGGTTTAAAATCTTTATTTTGACAGATTATGATTTTATTGGGCTTGATAATCAGGATTTTTTTTTTCTAAAGGGCCAAGGTGAGATTTGAGCCGAGAATTTTTAGGACAAGTTGGATTATTTTTAAAAATGGAGTTGAGAACCACAACTCAAGAAAAAGCCCAATCTTTATGCTTCAATATCCAAGTTGTGGGCCTAATATTTTCATATGGGCCCAAAAAGCCCAAGCCATTTGGGAGCAGTTCCGCACGCAGAACTCCGCACATGCATGGTTTCACGTCTGCTTTTCCCACTTCATTCACGTCTCTCTGTCCTTATTTTTTTTTCTCTAGGGTTTTATCTGTTGTTTCCTATATATTTTACACATTCATGATTCTCAACCAAAATCGAGATTAGCCGCGTCAATTTGTTTTCCTTTTACTCTCTATTTATCACTGCAGCCACACCACACCTTCAAGCAGCCACACACGGAGTCAACCTTGCACCCCACAACGCCATCCCTGCACGACCACCATGATAGCCAATCGCAGCCACCATTCCAATGAACCTGGTCTGCATCTCCGTAAGCAGCCGTGACCCTTTCAGCCTCCTGCATCTGCACTTTGACATACGGACCGAGGGAAAGCCACGTCCAGCGTATGCACTGTAACACTCCCGCTTAGTAATACCCAAGCCCTTCCATAAACTGCAGCCACCCACTCTCACTACAACGCCATCACAAGCCGTCAGTCTCATCCGTTGACCATACCCCTCAGCCATTCAACACAAGAACGTAGCCTCACCAATGCCGAAAGACCTCTGTTTTTGCTTCCCGAAACAGAGTAGTCTTGGCTCAACCAACCCACTGCCTTTAAGATACCGCCAACGACGGTTGCCTCAATCCCTTAGGATGAAATTTCTGCCGCTCTCGGCCACTTGGTCGTTGCTTCGTCATTGCCCACACGGTGAGCCCCTCTCATGATGCTTCCTTTTCTCTCAGAACCTCTCTCTCTGTTCTCTCTCAGCGCAACGCCGCCGAGACAGCCACCGTCTACAGCAACCAAGTTCCATTGCGACCTCCTTCTCTCTCGATGAGCTTCTGCTGCACGTCTTCCTTCTCCTGTGAGTTTCGGAAATATATAGGTGTTTGTAAGTGATGCAGTTACGTGAAGTTAGAAGTTAGGGGGAGATTATACATTTATGAGGTTACTATTTTGCCCTTAAGCCAAGAAAGATTTGAATGTATATTTTAAATGGGTTTTGAATGGGCCTTGTTTTTAGGTTGGGTTTGGTTTCATGTTCAGCTTGTGTTTTGCAAAAGCTTTTGCAGCTCAGACTTGGCCTTTAATTGAAGTTGAGTTTTTAGATGGATTTTTAGAATTAAGAGATATTTTACAGTTATGGGAATTTTTTTAGGTATAGAAGAATTAAAATTAGATATTTTAGAAGCTTAGGTTTAAATAGTTTAAATTTGTGATTGATTGGAAATTTATGGATTTACGTGATTATTTTATAGGTGACGATTTATTGTTGACTCGACATTTTTTGAGAAAAATTCTGAAATGCTAAGAAGTCCAGGTAAGCGGGGTTCCGATACTAGACTTTGCATTAAAATAAAATGAGTTGAGGTCATTTTTGGAAAATGTGCGTGTTTTGTTATGAAAAGAAATTTGAACTACCTCAGTTATTTGTTCTGCATTACTCATGAGATTCTGTTTAAGAAGAAAGTATTTTCTATCATGACTGGTGTAGACATGAGCTTATTTTTGATATTCTGTTTCTAAACTTTGAAAAATAGAGCGAATATGAAATTGTGCATAAATTATGTTGTGATATGATTTTGTTCTGTTCCGAAGATTTTGTTTAGTACTCTGTTTGTATAAGACGTGATTTCTTAAAACCTTTGGCATAACCCTCTGATTCTGAATTTGATTCTATTTCTGTTCTATTCAGTTACAGCCCAGCCACGGGTGATAATAGTGGCATACGACCCAACCACGGGTTATAATAGTGGATACGGCCCAACCACGGGTAATAATAGTGGATATCGCCTTGCCATGGGTTATAGTTGTGGTCTCTGTTTGAGTGCACACCTTGGTGACAGAGTGATTTATGTTCTACTTGACTATCCGCAGATGCACAACCCTACCACGGGGGTTATACATGGCCTCTATTCTGATATGATGTTCTGATGATGATGATGATCATTTATACTATGCCAAAGAATATTTTTGAATGAAATTATTTCTAAATCTTCGCTCTGATATTTTGATAACATGTTTTGCTTCCACACTCCGAAAATGAAAATGTTTTGTTCTGCATTCTAATTTCTATAAATGCTCATGTTTACACACTAGTATATGTCATCTGCTTATTAAGTTGTTGATAACTCACCCCTTATCTCCATATATTTTTCAGATAATTTTGATGGTTCAGCTGGAGAACTAGAGTAGAAAGTTTAGCAAGGTGTGATGATCGTAGTGGAATAAGTGTCTGAGGGTACAAATGCTTATGTGAGAGTCGTAGTTAGTAAACTGATTTATTTTTTGGGTATTTGATTTGATGAGTTGAGGATGTTTTTGAGTTTTTGGAGAATTTCTAATTTATGTTATTGGAGATTTATTTATTGTCACCATGGAGAAACTTAGATTTTTGGATTGATTAAATAGATTAATATTTTATGGGATTTTATGGATTTTATAGTTGTGTTATTTAAGTTAATTTTAAGTATTAAGAGCTAACTCTCCGAACCTCCGGGAACGGGGCATTACTCCCCATTGGGCGAATGACCATGGGGACGTTATGGACCGTAGCTCTTCAGGGGGTGCACCCAGGATTGGTGAATGAATCAGGCATTGAACACACTTTTTCCTGAGCTCCTTCGCATCTTTGAGTGCATTTGGCCAATAGTACCCTGCCTTTACAATCTTTGCGGCGAGTGATCGTACTCCTGAGTGACTCCCGAAAATCCCCTCATGTACTTCCATCATCACATACTTAGCTTCTTCCTCTGTTACGCATCGTAACAATGGGCTCGAGAAACCCCGCCTGTAAAGCATTCCTTCAATTATGGTAAACCTGGTCGCCTTTTTTTTTAACTTTCTGGCCTCTTCCCTAGATGGGGGAAGATCACTTGTCTCCAAATACTTTTTTATGTCATTAGCCCGTATTCTCCCTGATGTGCAAACTTTCTTCTCCGACCGCTGGTCTAGACATTGTTCGTAAATCAACCTTCCATGGTAGCGTTTCTTCTTGCTTTGCTAAGGCCGCGAGCGCCAATCTGTCAGCCTTGGAATTGTCTCCTCAAGGTATCTTCTATATTCGAAAGTATTTGAGACATTTGCTTTGCTCCTGAACTTGGTGAAGGTATTTTATTAGCTTGGATCCCCTCTCCAAATACTCCCCTGTGATTTGCCCGACTACCACTTGTAAATTGGCTTTCATCTAGACTTCTTCACCTCCTAATACACTCATGATTGCCACACTGGAGAGTACTGCTTCATACTCAGCTTCTTTGTTTGTCACTTTGAACTATAATCGTACTGCATGGTACGACTCTTTCCCATCACTTGTTACTACGTACACACCGACTCCTTCACCTGCTTGGCAGGCTGACCCATCTATGTACACTTGCTATGGATTCTTCTCAAGTGGTTTATGGACTTCTTATCTGAAATTTGAAAATTCTGCTACAAAATCGACTAGTATTTGTCCTTTCAGTGTGCTTTTTGGTATGTAGCTGATGTCATACTCACTTAGTTCAATTGACCATTTGACCAACCATCTTGAGGTGTCTAGTTTCTACAACACCTTTTGTAGAGGCGACAAAGTGATTACCTTTATTGGATGAGTTTGGAAATAAGGCCGTAATCACCTTGCTGCTACTAATACAACGAAGGCGACTAACTCAACCTTTGGATACCTAGCCTCTGCTCCTCTCAACGTTTTGCTTACTTAATACACCGGCTTTTGCTCCTTCCCCTCATCTCATACCAACACAGTAGATATTGTGTCTAGAGTTACTGCTAAGTACAACGATAATGGCTCTTCTGGCTTGGTGTGACTGAGCAATGGTGGCTTAACCAGATATTCTTTTAACTGAGTAAATGCTTCCTCGCACTTGGCATCTCACTATCGTGCTTTCTTAAGCACCTGAAAGAAAGGAAGACATTTATTTGTTGATCGAGATACAAACCTATTTAGAGCTGCAATCTTGCTTGCTAGTTTCTGTTCTTCATTCAAGTTCGTGGGCGACTTCATCTCTATTATTGCTCTGAGTTTCTTAGGATTTGCTTCGATTCCTCTCTCTACACCATAAAACTGAGGAATTTTCCCGATTGCACTCCAAATGCGCATTTTGTTGGGTTGAGCTTCATTTGGTACCGACGTAAAACCTGGAAAGCCTCCCTAAGGTCTTCTATGTGTTGGTCAAACTCCCTTCTTTTTACTAATAAATCATCAACGTACACTTCCATACTTCTTCCGATCTGGTCTTTAAACATTTTGTTTACCAATCTCTGGTAGGTTACCCTAGCGTTCTTTAAGCTGAAAGGCATCACCTTATAGCAATATAATCCTCGGTCAGTTATAAAAGCATTTTTCATCTTGATTTGATTGTATCCCGAGTATGATAAAACTTAACATTTTATGCTCCGTTGTTGCGTCTACTATTAGATCTATCCTTGGATTTGGGAAACTGTCTTTCGGGAAGGACTTGTTGAGATTGATAAAATCCACACACATTCGCCACTTCCCGTTGGACTTTTTTACCAACACCACGTTAGACAGCCACTCTAGATACTATGCTTCTTTGATGAATCCAGCTGCTAATAACCGATCCACCTCCTCTGCGATTACTTCGTACTTCTCGGTACTGAAGTTTCTCTTCTTTAGCTTTACTGGGCGTACCTTTGGGTCTACGTTCAGCTCGTGTTCAATGACTTCCTCGCCTATCCTTGGCATATCTTTATGACTCCATGCGAATACGTCTTTATGGTCTAGAAGGAAGTCTATTAGTTGCTGTCTCTCTTCCTGTGCCAATTTTGTCCCGATCTTCCCATGGCTTTCGGGATGGTTCTGCTCAAGGGTGACCAGCTCTAAAAGTTCTTCTGCTTCCCTGTGCTTCAGGGTATCTTCCTCTCTAGTCTCTAACTCTGTCGCCATTACCTGTGGTCCTAGCTGGAGGTTCGTCTATTCTTCAGCATCCACGACACTGACCTCTTATTGCCCTTGTCTAAGTTCTTGCACATAACATTCTCTAGCTAAGACCTACCTGCCGCGCACTTCACCTATTCCTCTTGGTCCACGCACCTCGCTTGATGGGAATTTCATTTTTAGATGATAAGTTGAGGTAATGGCCATTAATGCATTCAACGTGCGTCGCCCAATTATCACATTATATGCTGACCGAGTTCTCACTACTAAAAACTCAGTCATTGCCATAGCGACATAAGGGTATGTGCCTACATATATTGGTAACGTAATGGCCCCCATTGGTTGCACTGCGTCTCCAGTAAACCCTTTCAACGTAGTTGGTGCTAGTTTCAATTATTCTTCACTGATTCCCATTTTAATGAAAGCATCCCAGAACAAGATATCTGCCGAACTTCCATTGTTAATCAATATTCTCTTGGTGGTAAAATTTGCCACCAACATTATTACCACCAAAGTATCATCATAGGGACATACAACCCCTAGGCAATCTTCCTCGTCAAAAGATATCGTGGGGGATACTTGTACTCAAGGTTGTTTGACGGGCCTCTCTACATTATAGACTTCTTCATATCTCGCCTAGAGGTTGGTTTTTCTAGTTTTCATATGCTCTTGTTCTTCGGTCCCTAGGTTCATTTGACCTCCTCTCCCTTTTTGATGATTCTCGTTGCCTGGGGCTCTTACTTCTTCACTTTTTGTGCTCATTCTTTCGTTCACTTGTTCACTATGGGGGGGGGGGGTGATGTTCTGGGCGATCAATCGTTCCAACTCGCCACTATTCCTCATTTCCTCTACTTTTCGTTTCAAGTTGTAGCAGTCCTCAGTTTTGTGTTCCCTTTTTTTGTGATAAGTTCAGTACTTCTCGGTTGGCCGTTTGTTTTCAGTTGGTTCTTAATCTTTTATTTTTTCCGAATAGTGTACATAACTGCCACTATGCCTTCTTAAATTACCATCTCACCTTGACTCCTGTTGGTCTCTCTTCACCTTTTGACCTCCATCTTGGTCTTTCCTTTGTCCTCATTTCGGTTCCCGTTCACTCATTCTTTATGGTTGGGTGGTTAAGGCGACCAAGGTGTCCTCAGCATTAAAAAAGTCATCAGCCCTATCCATGAACTCTCGTAAGGTGGAAAGGGTTTTTCAGGCTAGCTCGGCCATGAAAGGGCTTCTCGGCCAAACACCTCCCAACAGTGCTGCTAGTATGATATTCTCGTCTTGGTCATCGGTCGTCATTTTTTCTTTATTGAAGCATGTTAAATATACTTTCAAACTTTCATCCTCTCGTTGCTTGACAATCAACAAGTATGCGGCGGGTCTTCTGCACTTTCTACTCGCCATGAATTGGGTCGTGAACTATTGGCTCAGTTCTTCAAGACTTTCTATGGAGTTTGGTTGCATTGCACCAAACCATCCTCTCGCCGATCCCTTTAGAGTCAAAGGGAAAGTTCTACATCAATTTCCCTTGGGAACCCGTGAAGCATCATATAGGCTTTGAAAGTTTCAAGGTGCTCCACAGGATCTTTCGAGCCATCGTATAGGTCCATTGATGGCACTTTGAATTTTGCGGGTAGAGGCATCGTCATGATTTCCATAGAAAAAGGTAGATTTGTGCTGGACAACAACTAATCTACCTAAGAAGACGTTCTTATCTTCTTGGCCATCTCCTCATACTTATCCATCAAGCAACCTATGTCGTGGTGAAATTTCTTCGCTTCCTCGTTCTCTTGATGGTCCTTTCCCCATCGGCCTGATTGGGTGTCGCATCCTCGCCTGACGGCCCATTTCATGATTTAAGAGTCTCATTTTCCTTATGCAAGGAATCCACCTCCGTGGAAATCTTCTTTATCATCTGCTCCTTTTTCGTAATCTTCTCCTCCATGTTTTGTGAAGTTTCTCCCTAATCTCTAGTTGCCTGAGACCAAGTAGTGATGGGCATGTGAAAAGCACGCAAAGTGTGAGACTTTAACAAATCCCACAGACAACGCCAACTGCTATGGACGTGTTTCACTGCCATAACCTCACGATCACCTACAACCAAAGTGTAGAGTGCACGGGGGTTCAAGGGAATACCTCCGATGCCTAAGTCAGTAATTTGAAGATAACAATAATAACAAATATTTCATCCCCTTACTTACCTAGGTTTTTTCTTTATATAGAGCTCCATGAGTTATCTTTATTCCCTTATCGGATAGTGATTATCCTTTATTTGAATTCAAATTTAGAGATGATGATTCATCTTTTAGCAAATTTTGAATAAGATTTTGTTTTATCTTTTGCCAATGACTGGATAGTTATCCAATCGCTATTGGCCATGGGCTGGGTTCCTTTTGTACTATGCTGGGCCTCTCGATTATGGTACAGGCTTTAGTCACTAGTAAGGGCCCAGGTCTACCATTAGGGCCACTACAACACAATTGCTTTTTAGTGATGGTTGGAAAATTATGACAGTCCCCAAACCGTCACTAAAATTTAAAAATTATGTGGTTTTTATAGTGTATAATTTGTGAACAAGTCTAAAAAATTGACTTGTATATATTTATATATAAACATATATTTATGTTTATATATATTTGAAGTGGAGTGATTTAGTATTAAAGTTGGAAAATATAACATTAAAGAAGATTAAGAATTGAAATTAAAAAACCATAGAAATATTCAATAATATTTTTCTTTACATATATTAAAAGTAAAATACAAAATATGATAGAATTTAGTAAACAACATTCAGATGATAGCATTGTCCGCAAAATTCAAATTTCGTACCTCCTCAGTCATGGTATCAACCTTGTCATTGTGGAAACCTGCACGATGGGTGATCTCGACGACAGACGCCTCTACAGCTGCGAGTGATCGATCGATCTTACAATCGATATGCGCAGCCAGCTGTGAGATCACTGCACCAACCCAAGCAGGCCGCACATCTCCCACAAATGTACTCGACATCTGCTGACTTCTACCCCCAACATGACCTGGCTCAGGCTGCATCAAAGGAACTAGATTCTCTACAGGGGTGGCTGATGTCCCCTCGCCTATCCAATGCTATGTCGATGCATGGTCATGTCGAGGGGGCTCATCTAATCTTTGACCTGCTCCTCTGGTAGGGTTGACACTCCTCGTGTAAGTAATAGCCGGCTAATCTGGACACCGTATGGGAGATTATTCGTGGAGACGATGCTTGCGTCATAACGGATCCTCTCAAAGATGTGTAGTGGCAAATCTATGGGATCTCCACATGCCACTCGTATTGAAAACTGTGCCCAAAGTTGAATAAATGTGGTTTTATGTGCCACATGATCCACATTTGTTGCAACAATAAGGTGCAACTTGCAGAAGAAAGGTAGCAGATGGTTTTGGTTGAAGGTGTTCTTCCTCTCGATCTGCATGCTGTCCCTCCTGGTGAGGATGTAGAAATCCTTGTCTTGGTCATCATCCCGAGCCTCGAGGCCAGTATCCTCGACCTCCAACCGGTTTGCATCTTTGGCTGATGCTGGCTCAAATGGGTGGCCAGTAGATGAGGCAGAAGTGTCTACTTCGTCACGGGGTGTAGCGTGTGCAGATGTCTCAACTCCTCAACGAATCCTAAGGTGCTCGGCGACGACATCTGGTGAAATCTCAATGGAAACATCACGTAAAGTCACAGTATGAGAGGATGCGTCCTGAGGCATGTCACACATCCCCATATAGAACTCCTGAACCATTGAGGGGGTACACATTCCCCCTCAATGTGCAGATATTTCCCCAGCCTTTACTAAGGAAAAGATCTCATAGGTTCGTCTGCTTCCATATAAGTTCATCAAACTCATTAATCAGAACCTCTTGCTCTACCATAACAGTACGAGCGCTGATACGAGCAGTGTCCTGAGTGGCTCCTTCCCTCCCTCGTTTCCTAGTATGCAGATGATGAGCCTTATCCTGAAAATAGAAAAGGAAAAAAAATTATTTATATTGATGCATTTTTTGTGTTAATTTTAAGCTGCTCTGCATTAACGTTCGAACATAGTAAAAGAAACGTTCGAACATTCAAATAAAATGTTTGGACGTGTATCCTTTACATTCGCACGTAAAACACATACGTGTGAACGTAAGCAGTAAATAAATTTAAATAACGTACGTTCGGACGTTTATGTTATACGTTTGAATGTATGGGTTTTACGTGCGAACATAAAGGATGCATGTTCGAACGTGGAGGCATAAATAAATTTAAAAAGTAGTACTTTCGGACGTTATAATTAAACGTTTGGACGTAAATTTTTTGAAAAATAACGTTTGAATGTAAAATAATAAATGTTCGAACATCGAAGCCTTAACAACTATGTAATTGAAATGTCGTATGTTCGAACCTCTTGGTGAAACGTTCAAACGTTACGACACAGAATGGCTGAGTCGACTTAGCCATTATTGAAATCTCGAAAATCAATCTACTGGGTTCTAAATGCTGAAATGCCACCCTAGAAAAGAAGTATACAATTCAAGAAACTTTTCTACTGTGACTATTTGGCCAATGGCAAGTCGTGGTGGCCGGAAAATAGAGTTAAAAATCCGGCCACCACTTGGCCCGCTTTAAACAAAACCAAAACCAAACCCAAATCTCAAATAAAATACATGTTATTTGATTAAAAGATGAATGCCTACCTTTTAGTGACGGTTGTGGTGGAGTTTAACTGCGGCGGCGATGGAGGAGTGGCAGCGTGCAAACTGGAACGAAGTAAACTAATGAAAATAACATTACAACCACAAGCTCTTATTATTAGCCTAAAACGATATACTTTATTATTATAATCTAGTACCCAAAATTCTAGTGTACAAATTCCTAAATAGATTAATTAGAATAAAATTATTCTCTCCAATGAATGACAATTAGATTAATTGGTTTTTTTGAATTTGTGAGTGCTAGTTATTTTTTTTCAAGTTTAGCAATATGTTTATACATGCTGTTGTGATTTTATGAATTGTGATTATTGTTTGTGAATTTTGTGAATAGTTTGTGAATTTATGGTGTTCATTGATGAACTAATATGTGTAGAAATATTGTTGTGGGAATATTGTTGTTATTGTGATATGGATTTGAAATATTGTGATTATCATTTTTTAATTTTTATTAAATATGCTTAATAAGAAAATTATAAATTTAGGATCTTAATTGAAGTAAAGATTAAAAAAATTTAATATACAGCTAATATGAGAATTAATATTTAACATAGAGTAAGTATATATAATATATTCATACTAATTTAGTTAGAATATGATTACTATTCAAATTATAAGTATAGTATAAAACTTAATCTTAAAAAAAAGGAGAAAAAAAGTATATAACTTAAATATATATAAAGTATAATACTTTTTTCATATAAAGGGAGATAAAAAACGGGGCTGGCCATTGGATTAGTAAATAGCAAGGCAATTTTAGTGGGAGGATCGATCTCTTTTGTTTTCGAAGTAATGTTCAAACATCCTCCTTGATTGTGTTACAAGTAATAAATATATAGAGAACTGACTTGCTAGCTAGCTTGGTGATCATGTTGAAGTTGCGTACTTTCATTTGTTGCGTTTGTGGCTATGAAGTGGGTCGTACGTATCTTCAGACATCGATATAGGTGTCCATTAAGTGAGTCTCAGCCGTATGGGCCTCTGCTGATAGTCATGGTTACATTAAGTGTCCATGTCGAAGATGTAAAAATTTGTGTGCAATAGAGTTGAATGAAGTTGAAAGTCATACAAATTATGACCTTCAGATGATGTGATTCTAGAAAATCATTACTATATAGTATATATATAGTGCATTATATATATAGTGTATATATATAGTGTATATTTATAATTATAATTTTAGGATATTTATATAGTGTATTATATATACTATATATATTATATAGTACTATATATATATATAATGTATTATATATATAAGTTTTGTTGTTAGTTTTATTAATTATATATTATTGATTCATATATATAGTATAGTATATATACCAAATTATTATGTTTTCATTTAAAGTATTATTTTATCATACTATATATATATAAAATATAGTATATATACAATACTATAATATAGTATATAATATAGTATATTATATACTATATAGTTTATTATATATAGTCCAGATTACTCACATTGACATCCACCTCTCATAATCCTAAAAATACAAACGGGTTATATGAAAGAAGAAAATAGTGACAAAAAGTTAGTATTTTTCTTAACTTTGAAAAAAAAAGAGATTATATTGAAAATAAATATTGTGAGTATCTAAAAAAAAATACATATATATAACTATTATATTAACAAATACTAACTATTGAATAAAAGTAATGTTCAAACATGAGTTTATAACGTTCGAACGTTAATAATATATTCCCGTTGGATTTCCTCATTTCTGTGATGATCTTTCCACGTTCGAACGTTTCAATTTAACGTTCGAACGTTAATGGAGGTATATGAAAGTTCATTTTCATGTTCGAACGTACAATTATAATATGTTCAAACTGGAGATGAAAAATGCGGGAAATTTTTTGCTCGATTTAAGCACCTCTGTGATGATTTGAAAACATTCGGATGTTAGAAATTTACGTTTTGAACGTGAGAGGAAATGTTGGAACGTAAATTTTTCTAACTTTTGAACATGAAAGTAAAAGTACGGGAAATTTGGCGCTCGATTTTGGTACCACTATGATGATCTGAACGTTCGTACGTTAAAATTTTACATTCGAATGTTAGTCGATGAAAATCACTGGGAATTTATAAATGTTTGAATAATAAAAGTGCAGAAAATTTCCCACTCGATTTAGGTACCTCTGTGATGATCTGAAAGTTCGGACGTTAAAATTTTACGTTCGAATGTTAGATGATGAAAATAAAAGTGTAGGAAATTTCCCTCTAGATTTCTGGCACTGTCATAGGAAGATACGTTCGAACGTATATAGAAAACGTCTGAACGTGCTCGGCAGAAAATTTATCTGAGTTTTTTAACGTTCGAATGTTTTATCTAAAAAGTTTATGTTTGAATGAATACACGCACGGGAGGCAGTAGCCTCATTTCTGCTGCTTCTCTTGTGTGTGCAACAGAGAGAGACGTGAGAGAGTGTCTTCGTGGGTTAGAGAGAGAGGGTTAGAGTGCAAGAGAGTCCTGTGAGAGAGGGACGTGGGTTAGAGAGAGAGAGAGTTAGAGTGAGAGTTGAGTTGAGTTTTGGTAAGAATGATTGGTTGTTTTGGCAAGTTTGAAGCTTTTGATTTGTAAGAGGATATTGTGAGTGCTAGGTATATTTCTAAACTTTAGCAATATTTTTATTCATTTTATGCTTACTTTTGAAATATTGTGATTATTGTTTGTATAGTTTGTGAATAATTTGTGAGTTTATGGTATTCATTGATGAATTAATATGTGTAGAAATATTGTTGTGGAAATATTGTGAATATGTTGTGATATGGATTTGAAATATTGTGATTATTGTTTGTGAATTTTGTTTGAATATGTTTACATGGTTAGAAATATATTGTGTTAAGGTTTTGGATTTATGTGAAAATTTTGATATAATATTTTTTGGCTTTGAAGAATATGTTTATACATGTTGTTGTGATTTTATGCTTACTCTTGAAACATTGTGATTATTGTTTGTATAGTTTGTGAGTTTATGGTATTCATTGATGAATTAATATGTGTAGAAATATTGTTGTAGGAATATTGTTTTTGTTGTTGTGATATGGATTTGAAATATTGTGATTATTGTTTGTGAATTTTTATTGAATATGTTTATATGGTTAGATTTAAGTAAAGATTAAAAAAATTTAATATACATTTAACATGAGACTTAATATTTAACATTTAATAAGTATATATAATATATTCATACTAATTTAGTTAAAATATGATTACTATTCAAATTATAACTATAGTATAAAACTTAATTTGAAAAAAAAGATACTATAGTATATAACTTAACAATATATAAAGTATAATATATACATACAATAACTATAATTAATAATTACTTATTAAATATAAATAACTCACTCAATTAAGTATAACAATTAAAATGATGCGATTTTAGGAATGATAATAATTAAAATTATATTATAACCTTTGAAATTAAGTATAACACTTAAAATGATACTTTAGGAATAATAATAATTTAAATTATATAATAATCTTTGAAATTGAGTATAACAATTAAAATGATACTTTAGGAATAATAATAATTAAAATTATATAATAATTTTTGAAATTAAGTATAACAATTAAATTGATATTTTAGGAATGATAATAATTAAAATTATATAATAACCTTTGAAGAAATTATATATAACAATTATAATAACAATTATATAATAAGAATTAAAATAACATAAGTATCAATTAACATTGTCCTAAGATATATAATAACAATTAAATTATAATTGTGAGGAATCCGAGATCAAAAAATTAATATTTCATATAGGATAGCCGCAACCAATCCAAAATCACTATAAAAAAATTTGTTGCCTATTGAAAAATCTGAAGTTTCGATTCAATAACTATTAATTTTTAATTTTTTTTATAAGTTTAATAGTGTCACCTTCATATTGTGTTATATTGTTAAACTTGAGAGAGATAAAAGAATATGTGAACAAGTTTCGTGTCTTGTAAACAATAAGGGAGTATGATCTTGAAGAAATGTTGGAATTTTAGTTTAATTGCTTGACTATCAAAGTCTATCCGGCCTTGGTCAAACAGTTTATGACGGTTAAATAATTAGACTAAAATTTAGACATTTCTTTAAGATCATTCTCCCTCGTTGTGTACAAGACACGAAACTTGTTCACATAATCTTCCATCTCTCTCTAGTTTAACAATATAACACTACTAGAAGGTGACATTGTTAATTCAAACAACATAGAGATATTGTTTGTAGTGTTTTTTGATAGATATGGTGTGACATTGCATAAATAACCTTAGACCCGTTTGGGAATTAGTATACATTTATGTGTCCACTAATTCTTGAATTGTCTAGTATGGACAGTTTGAGATTATATTATCTGTATTACACATTTTTGTTACTCATACTTTCCACGTTTAATATGAAATTTCGGTGTCTTACTCTACTATTCTTCGGGTATATCGTTCGTAGGGTCACAATCCCTCTATTTGAACATGTATACTTGGAGAACTATGGGGAGATGCTACCGAAATTTCTACTAACGTGGAAAGTAGTAGAGTGACGATATGTGTGCAATATGGATAATAGTCTCGAATGAGATAGGACCAACTACCTTATCAAAAAAGCAACTTTGTATTGGAGAATGACATTTTTTTTTTTTTCCATAAGAGCCAGTAGCCACACACATAGCGGCCCTGTCCCAAGTTTATTAATAAGCCCTCACTTATGGCGGAGGAATACCGTGGTAACATCATTACACATGGGGGCTTACAGGACAAAACGCTATAAGCTAACCCAAAACCAAGTGTCAAAATAAGCCAAAAACCAAAACAAATTCTAACAAGCCTAAGCCAAACGCAGCTTATTTTGAGGACCTAAGACCTCAAAGAAGGAAGACCTAATCTATCCACTTGTAAAAAACCTTTGAGCTTCCACGAAACATCATCAAAATTTATCCACATACCAGATAGTGATTCGAGGCCATACGAGCAAGAAAATCAGCTCCTGAATTTCCTTCTCTATAAACATGGTTGATCTTGACTTGCAAACCAGACAAGACCTCTTGGATTTCATCCCAATAGTCTTCAAGATAGCACATGCCACATCTCCCTTTTGCCAACCAATTAACAACAAGTAAAGAGTCAAGTTCAATCTCAATTCTTTGCAAACCCACCTCCTTGCAGTGTTTCAGCCCATAATAAAGAGCTAATAGTTCCACTTCGTTATTAGAACCATGAGCCAACTCCTTAGCAAAAAGCCAACCTCAAATAGCCCCGATCATCCCGAATAAGCCCCACCCCCATGCGCCTTGGATTGCCTAACGAACTCCCGTCAACATTCAACGTAAACCACCCCTATTGGCTTACACCACTTTACCAAACAAACCGGCTTACGTAAAGGAGCTTTAACCGGAATTGAGAAGGCCTTCAATATTCTATCGTCACCATTATCCAATTTTTTACTCGTCCTCAGACGTAATCCTACCCATGCAATTGCCTCTTTGATCGCACTCCACAAAGACTACACAGATCCATGTTTCCCTTCCATACTAGCCTTACACCGCCACACCCAAAGAGACCACGTTAAAATAATGAGAATCAAACCAAGAAGTATACCTTTTTGGGATGAATGTGAGGCCTGTCGAAACCAAAGCTCCATTGTGTTCTTCCAAGGCCTAGATGGGTTAAAAGGCATCCCCAAACTCAACGACGCCCTGCGCTAAATTTCTACTGCTAAAGTACTTGTGGCTAGGACATGATCCTGATTTTCCAGACAACCCCGTACACAACATTCACATTTAGAAACCACTGGAATGCCTAGCTCCTTCAATACGCGCATCCACACTTAGGTAAAAGTTCAAAGCCTTCCACATTGTAACTGAATACTTCTTTGGTAGTGTAGAATGCCAAATCCTACGAGCCCATTTTGTTTTTGGGGCCCTAACACGAATACATTCCCAACCCAACTTTGAGGAAAAAATACCATCCAAACTCGGCTTCCAAATCCAAATATCTGCCCCATCTTTTTGCTCACCTAAAGATGTCAAGATTTCCCCAAATTTGGATTCCCCCACCAGTCTTCTGAGAAGGTCCACATCCCATCCATTATGAATACGACACTCCCTTATTGTGAGAAGAGAAAGCTGATATCTCACAAGAGTCTGTAATAGCACCTGATGACAACCAGTTATCCCTCCAAAAAGAGACATGACCATCCCTTACCTTCCACACGGCATTACTCAACACCTTAGATAACACTGCTACTATTCGCTTCCAGAATAACGAGCCCTTACTAGCCTCAATCAAAGAGATATGCCTCTCTTTGACATATTTTGCCTTAAAGAAATTAACCCAAATGGAATTTTGAGTTAGAAGGTTCCAAGCAAACTTCATGAAGAGCGACACCTGCACATCTTCAAAATTCCAAAGACCCATACCCCCTTCAAGAATCGGGGTACACACTCTAGCCCAGGAAGCCCACTTCTTTTTTGGTTTACCATTATAGGAACCCCAGAAAAAATTACACATGAGCCAATTAAGACTTGCCACCACAGCCTTAGGCGCATACAAAACAGAAAAGTGGTGTATCGGTACACTAGCCACAATATGCCTCAACAGCAAGATGCGAGCACCAGACGATGGGAACTTCGTTTGCCAACCTTTAAGCTGGCTCCGGATCCGGTGCATTAGCCCATCAAAATGAATCACTTTCAACATCTTTGAAACCAGCGGCGCGCCTAATATTTCACCGGAAAGGAACCCTCTGAGAAGGATGTAATTCTCAAGGCACTCCTTTTTTTTAGCACTAGTAAAATGTGTAGGAAAGAAAATAGAAGACTTCTCTTTACTCACCACCTGAACAGACCAATCTTCATATTGAGCAAAGACAGCCCGGATAGCACGAGCGAGTCCTTCCCACCATTAGCAAACACAACAATGTCATCAGCATACAATAAATGTGATACAAGAAGAGTACCTTGAGGATGAGAAAATGGAATAATCCTCCCATTGCCAAATTATGCTTTAACAATCTGGATAATAATTATTCCACAATGATAAACAAATAAGGAGATAAAGGATCCTCTTGCCTCAAACCACGCCCACTGGGAAAGAATCCTTTCATTGTGCCATTCATAACCACAGAGAACCATGGAGTAGAAATGCACTGTTTGATCAACTCGCAAAATCGAGGGCCAAAACCAAAACAGGACAGGACCTGTAATAAGAAATCCCAGTCAACATTGTCATATGCCTTAGCCATATCCCTTTAATTACGACATTACACCACTACGGGCCCATTTATTCAATAAATGAATCATCTCTTGAGCCAACGTAATATTTTCAAAGATGCTTCGTCCAGGTAAGAAAGCCCCCTACTCCGGGGAAATAATCTTATTTAAAATAGGTGCCAGTCTACGAACTAGAATTTTAGAGCACACATTGTAAACCACAAAACACAAACTAATGGGTCTAAATTTGTCAAACGCAGTAGGGTTTGGCACCTTTGGAAGGAGCACAATGTAAGATGCCGAGTAGAATCTGGGTAGAGTGGCACCACTTAAGAACTCCTGAACTACGACCACCACATTAGCCTCCACAATATCCCACCACGAACAATAGAATCCAGACCCAAACCCATCTAGGCCTGGACTACTATCTGTCGAAATAGAAAACATAGCCTCTTTAACCTCTTGGATTGAAGGGAGCTGAAGAAGAGTATTGTTTTCCTTTTCTGTAATGACGTTTTGCACAAACAAGGATAAATCTGGGGTAGCCCTCCTTGGTCTTGCCTTCAAAAAATCACTCAAGAATTCCACAGCCCTAGCATCAATAGCCTCCGAGGTTGATAAACAAGAACCATCACGTAGATGCATTTCCTGCACCCTCAGCTTATTAACAGAAGCAAAAGTTTTAAAAAATTGAGCGGAGGCCTCTCCCTTCTCCATCCACCATCCACCTAATTTTGGTTTGTTGAGATAACCAAGTCTCCTCTCTGAGATGCCACACTGCAAGCTCTTCCTTGGAAATTAGTAATTCTGACTCAAGCTCTTCAGAAAAGCTAGCCTGCAATTGACCCTCAATTCTTTCTATCTGCTTTTCCAACTCACATATATTATTTTCCATATGGCCAAACACTCTACGATTCCAATATTTCAAAACCATTTTCAAACTTTTTAATTTAGCACCAAGATGAGACAACCCCACATCAGCAATTGGAGCCTTCCAAGCGCCTTGCACAACTTCTCTAAAGTTCACATGAGACATCCACATTTGTTGGAACTTAAAAGACGATGGACCATATCTACATGCCTGAGACTTTAAAACAAAGAGCATAGGAGCATGATCCAACGTCGAACGAGGCAAATAATTATACAAAGCATCTGGTAATAATTCCACAGCCAGAGGATTTAGGAGACATTTGTCCAGTTTCAACCAGCTTCTAGCCAAACCTCGCTGCCCATTACACCAATAAAACTTGGCCCCCATTGACTTCATTTCCGGTAAACCACATGACTCAATAAAATCATTAAAATTATCAATTGCCATTCTCGACCGAGGTCCACTACCCCTACGTTCCTCATCCCCAAGAATACTATTAAAATTACCAAGACAACACCAGGGGATATCTTGCACGGCCTCCAACTGTAACAACCTCCAGAGATCACGCCTTTCCATACGGTTACATTTTGCATAAACCACATAATCCATAACAGAATGAACGGCATCCTTCAACAAGACAGACACATGTTGAGCACTAAATTGACTAACAGAAACCTCTAACTCATCTTTCCATAACAACCATAATTTTCCAGCAACACTTTGATTAGAAAAACCATAATCAAACTTCAACCAATTTTTTAACTTGAGACTTCCTTACCAACTTATATAGGCGTCTCCACGATGTTCAAATACCACGGATATTCCAGAAAAGAGTCATAGAGATCATAAATTCTTCTGAGCGGGCTTGCTAGGAACTCGAGATGGGCTTCTAAGAGTTCGTCCACCCTTACTTGCATCTTTCACCGTTGTAGCATCCCCATCAGACGGATACTCCTTAATTTTACATAGGTGCTCTATACTATCTTCATTAGGTTCCGAAACATAATCCTCAACCATTCCATCCGAAGGGTAGTCTTTTTTTTTTCCAAGATGTTCTGCTCTTTCTTCATTTGACTCTGAGACATAATCTTCAACCACTCCATCCGGTGGTAACTCATCTACTGGGATCACAACAGTCAACGACTCCATCTCATCCATAGTGCCATGCAATGCCCCTTCTCTACCACCGTCTCAACTAGCACCTCATGCATCATCATTCCACATGGTTCTGATTCCTCACAACCTCCACCACAAATCTGCACACCCGAAGTACTAGGAATGTCCACAGTGATATCCCCATAGTGGTATCTTTCCACCATCATTTTTTGATGTCATGGCTCATTTAGCAATACATTTACCGCGAGAGGTACTGTTGGGTGGACCAGTGCAGTTCCGTTGGATGTATCCAGTTGAAAGATATTTGGGTCGACTGAAGCACACTGTTGGGAATAAAGCCAGAGCTGAGGGTTCAATAGCAGAGGCCTATATACACGATGAATGGTTAACATTTTGCTCTCTAAATCTTTGTGGTGTTGAGACACGATTTAATCGTCAAGAGCAAAATACTGATCTTGTTGCTCCTCCTCCTCGTGAGCTATTAGTGTTTTCCCAGAATGTATGACCCTTGGGTGCACAAACGGGTTACGATTTAATCGATGGAGAGTTGGGTAAAGTTTGGTGGTATGTGCTAAATAATTGCCGGGAGATTGATGATTATCTCAGGTATGTCATTCCATACTTCGAATCATTCTAGTTTTTTTCAAGTTTAACTATAACTGTTGTGCTCAAAATATACTTCTTTTGCATTTATCTATAACAATGAGTACATGGACACACTTAGGATGGAAGGCATAGAAAATATAGAGGCAAGACACGAGGAAGAATTTCCTAGATGGTTTGAAGAATATGTTTGAGCTAAAATTATATATATGCTATATTTTGAAACTTTTAACTCTGGATAACTTTTAATAAATATATACTATTTCCATTGTTAGATTCTGGAACAACGTCCGCGTGATCCTGGATCAATTTCTTTTGAATTGTATGCATTGGCCTATGGTCCCTCAAATAGAGCACTTCGATACACTGCATGCACGGTTTGAGGTTATAGATTCCATACTCTGGACCGTGAACGTAATAGAAAGACTCAAAACTTTGGTTTGTTGGTCGATGGGAGTCATGGAACAGATGATATTGACTATTATGGTTTCATACATGATATTATCAGATTGAAATATCTGGGTGGGTTTGTAACATATGTCTTTAAATGTGATTGGTGGGATCTAGGTGGTGGTCGGGTTTCGATACATAGGGATAATCACTTTACGAGTGTCAATACTGCATCTAAATGGTACAAAGATGATCCATTCGTATTGGCTTGTCAAGCTACCCAAGTCTATTACTTGATTGATCCAATGAAAAGTGCTGATGAAGATAGTGGAGAGATAACTTGGAGAGTCGTACAAAAATTTGTCCCTCGAAATATGTATGAAGCAGGAACGACTACAGAGTACGAGAATAGTGGAGATGAAGATGACACTCCAATTGTGGAGGCATACCAGGAAGATGGAGAGGGTATTAACTTGTTTGTTGACCTCGGTGCACTCGAGTTGCTCCCCTTGTGTAGAGATGATGTCCCACCCGTCCATCTTGACCCGTCCGTATTAAATGATCATTCAATTCAAATATGTGAGGAGGAAGAAGAAGAAGAAGTGTCAGAAGATGAAGACGAATCAGAATCCAGCCAGGAGATGGATAAGGAGGATGAAGAAGAAATGCATGATGATGATGAAGATGTTATTGAGAGAGATTCTGAATATAATTAAATATTTTATTCGTACTAAATATGAAGAATAAAATACATCCAAAGATGAAGAATAAAAGTACTAAATATTTTATTTATATAGGTGACTATAAAATATCTTGAATTTTCAAAATTTCTTCTAATTAACTTTCTTTTATATAATTAATTATTTTCAAGAATGTCGCCAAAATGACAACGAAGTCCCACTCCCAAACCCATTGAGGGACTCCCTACTCGAGGAATCTGCTTCTGAAGATCAAGTTAACACGCAAGAGAACAACAGTCAGTTGACACCTACCAGTAAGGAAATATTGTCGTTGATAATTAATTATATAGTTAATACTTTTGTCTCAATAACTATATAACTATAATTATAATTAATTATGTTGTTGATGCATCTCCACGTCGCGGTTGTGGCTATACACGTGACATCTCTCCTGAGAAAAGTAGAAGGTACGGAAAGCTCAAGATCACCATTCATGATAATTCCACTAGAAGAGTGGATGATAGTGCAACAACGCTTTCCTCTTATATTGGCACAGTAGTTCAAGCTTATGCTCCATTTTATGTGCGCTCATGGCGAGATATTCCGAATGAGATTAAAGAGCACATTCAAAGTCGTGTGCTGGTGATTTTACTTTGAGAATACATTTTTTTCACCTAGATTAGTATATCATATTTTTGACCTGATTCACTTGTTAGGATCAATTCGACCTCAACTTTGGTCGTAGCGAGGATTTGAGAACCGTGAATGAGTTGGTAGCTACACTATTCCGACGTCACAAGGGACGATGTCATGACCACTTCAAGAAGTTTGAGACGTTCGAAGAGGCTACGCAGTCTCATTTCCAGTAGATGAAGTTAGATGATTGGAGAAAATGTTGTGATCTTTTTGCATATCCAGATTATCAGGTATTTTACGTTTATATCTTTTAATTATTTGCATTCATATTCATTCTATATATTATATGTATATATATTATAATTTACATTCTTAATATATTTTGTAGCACTTGAGTTCTACAAATGCACAGAATAGATCCGTTTTGACTATCCACCATCGTGCCGGTTCAAGGTAATTCCAACGTCTTGCTGAAAAAATGGTAATTAAAAAATTATAGATTCATTTATTTTTCTGATATTCTTTTATACTAACATTATCTTGAAAAGTTTTCCATCATTTATGTCTATGTTGCTGCTCATACTAATGAGCATAGTAAGTGGATAGATGCTGTCGCTGTAGATAATTATGTAAGCAGTGTTAATTTTGTTAAATAAATTATGTAACACGTGAATAATTTATTTTTTTATTTCTGTTTCTTTTAATGCGTTACTTATTAATGATCATTACTTTTCAAATTGCAGGAAAAAATGATGGAGATGCAGTCGGCTTCTGGGGAATCCTCTCCTAGTGACGTAGACATATATTCACACAAATGCTCGGGCCACAGTCTAGTATGGCAAGAGGTTTGGGACGATCTATCAAGCATAGATGTTCATCCTCCTCAACCTCATTGACTTCACAAATTCATAATCTTACCAAAGATTTAGAAGTTGCATAGTATGAGAATGAGTATATGAGGTCGAGACAGTAAGAGTTAGTGTCTCTCTTAGAACGACAGTCTCAATTAGAGACGCATTTGCAGGACCAACAGAGAGACCAGGAGGAAAGAATATGCAATGAAGTTCAAGAGCAAGTGCAACGGGAGATGATGGTGCAAATGGAGTGTGTTATATCGTTGCGACAGAATCGCGGTGGACGAGGGAAAAAGAAGAAATAAATTTTATCAGTATTGGTGGCTAGTTTTAATATCTAATTTTAAAATTTTATAAGACATTGTTACTTGTTAAATGATGGTATGTAATATGATACAATTGATATATTTTTAAATTTTATGAAATTAGTATTTTTGATCAGTACGTTCGAATGTAAATTAAAAACATTTGAACATTGGTTCACATTCGAACCAACGTTCGAACGTGAATACATAAAATTGTATAGTAACATTCGAACGTAGGCCTCTACGTTCGAACGTACTCACCCTCAAATGAACAAAACGTTCGAATGATTAAACGATTAACGTTCGAACAAACCTCCGAACATACCACTTGCATTCAAACGCTCATTCGTTTACATTTGAAATAACGTCTGAACGTTAAACCCGTTACGTTTGAACATTGGTCCGTTAACATTCAAACGGAAAGTTGAACGTTTATTATAATTAACGTTCGGACGCATAAACGTTTGAACGTAAATATGATACGTTTGAACTATAATCAACGAATGTCAACTTCTCTCATTCGAACGCCAATCGGTCGGGTTGCCGTTCGAACGTTCAATTGGACGTCCGAACGTTACTTTCTCTGACAATTCTCAACCGTCACAAAAAGGTAACGTTCGAACCTTCAACCAAACAGAACACCTCCAACCGTCACTACAAATTCAACGAAACGGAACACCTCCAACCGTAACTAAAAATATTTTTAGTGACGGTTCAATAGTAAACCGTCACCAATTGTTTTCTGTGACGCACATTAGGTCACGGTTTCAAACCGTCACCAAATATCTTTAGTGATGTTTTGGCAATTTTTTGTGACGGTTTCCTCTGTCACAAAAAACAAATTGTATTGTAGTGGGCTAACCGGTCGGCATGCCCCCTCCAGTTATGTCACTAGTTACATAGGGAGCCGGCCATTTGGATTGGAATGCTGGGCGTATTGATTAAGGTTAGAGAAAGGGCTTGCATGGTTTTATTGACCAGTAGTTATATATTAAGTATTCCTAGCAAATGGTTATGTGGTACTCTCATCTTATTATAGGATGTTATGTCTATTAAAATTAGAAGACACGTTGTAGTATGTAAGATGAGAATACCACGGATTGTACTCTGAAAGTATCTAATAATTTCTTCTTTTTGAGAAATGATAGTTGCAGTCGTGAGTGTGCAAATACTGTACAATCAGTTTGAAAAATATGAATATATACGGGATCCACATAAAAAATTAATTTTTTAGTAGTGGACACTACTCTTTTTCAAAGCGATTGCACGACGCTTGCGCACTCTACGACTGCATGTAGTATTACTCATTTTCTTTTGGTGACCCCTTTTACACAATCCTCAAACATTGATCAGAAGTTTGGGGATTAAATAGGTGTTTAAACCAGAACAAAAAGGGAAAGGCTAGTAGAAGGGACCAGGAAATCTAAATCCAAACAAATTTGTATGATATGCCCAATACGAGTCTAATTTAAGAAATTTATGTTAATGCTTGCTTGTTCGACACTTCATGAGCTAACCAACTTCCTCGTACCCTAGTCTGCCTCTTTATATAAAGATCAATAAAATACTCAGTTATGCTATCACAGGAAATTATCCACCTTCCTGCATTTATTATAATTCCATGGGAGATTATTTAGATTTCAACGTACAAACATTACAACTGCGCGCGACACGTACGCGCGTACGTACGCTGAAAACAAGCATATATGATTGGAGCAAAGATAACTATTATGCTTTTGCTCTCAGTTGAAGAGCTTTCGTATGGCCTCAGAAAGAGCTATATTGGTGGCACTAAAACCCCCGTCCACGACAAGGTTGAGCCCACTCACGTACTTGGACTCCTCGCTCGCCAAGAACAAAGCTGCCTCCGCCAAATCTACAGCTTCCAAAACTGGCCCTTTCAAATTTGCCGCGGTGGACACAATCTCTTCAACCGTTTCCTTCTTATCTATTCCCAACAATTTTAGGAGCATAGGTGTGGCCACACCAAATGGTGATATGCAATTGACTCTAATTCCGTACTGCCCCAACTCAACTCATAAATTCTTCGTTAGTCCCACCACGGCATGCTTGGACGCCGTGTAGGGGTGCGGGGCCATTCCTTGTGACTGTGTTACAGAGCTTGCGTTGAATATAATGTTGCCCTTTTTCTCTGGAATCATTACTTTAGCCGCGTGTTTTGCTGCCAGCATTGACCCCCAGACATTCACATCAAAAACTTTCTTGTACTCCTCCTGATCAAAGGCTAAGATGTTTGCATCTACTCGGGCAGCACGCCCTGCATTGCTGAACATTATGTCGAGTTTCCGATGCTTCGACACCGCAGTGTTGACAGCATTTTGGACATCTGACTCGCTAGTGACATCGCAATTGACGTAGGAAATGGCACCATTGGTGCTTTTGTCTTGACAAATTGAGAAACCAAGCTCGTCTTGGATGTCAGCAATGATGACCTTAGCACCATGTTCAGCGAATAGTCTTGCCGTACTCTCGCCAATGCCACTTGCACCTCCGGTTATCAAGGCAACCTTGCCTGCTAGTCTGCATATTCTAAATTTTATTACGGTAAACTTTGAAATATCACAACAAATTATATAAACTATAGAGAGAAAGACACGCTACAAGAAAAATGGGCTTTTGTGACCATTTAATTGCGGCGAAAACATTATTTGTGATCAAAACAGTCTCTTTTTGGCTGTCAATAATCATTTCGCTGGAATTAAATGGCCACAAATAAACAGTTTTCTTGTAGTGACAACAAGATAGAGCAAATTAACGCACATATATAGATACTAGAAGCTTTTCTTTTTAGTATTACCTCTTAGCAATGGGAGCTAGCATGGCTGTGCCGTCTATATTTAATCTTTTATTGGTTGTGAAGTCGTGGGAGAGCGTTTTATAAGGAGAGAATTCAAGGACTGTAGTAATGGTTGAAATATGTCTGCTAGCAGTCTGAATCCTCTATTTTCACACACACAACATATATACAAATTTTTCAAAACACGTGTCATGCGATAATATATTATCCTTCAGTCTTTCTCACAACATTTTTCTTAAAGAGTAATCATAATTATATTCGTGAACGGTATAAATATCGTATAATTATTTTAAAAAAAAATATGATACTCTATTATTAAAAAATTAATTTTTTTATATGAATCTCGTATTTATTTATTTATTTTTAAATAATTATATGACTTTTGTACACTCCACAAATTTCTTTTCTTTTAATAAAATACTTCACCGATATACGTTTTGTTAACAAATCATGCCTATGGTAAAACAAAAAATCAGTACTAGAGTTTTTGCTATAGCCCAGAAGCCAACGAAATATCCCACACTAGCTAGGGGCAGCTAATGGTAAAACAAAAAAGTGATTACTAGTAAATGTGTATTTTTTTAAAATATTTAAATATATTTTAAAATATTTGAAAGAAAAAGAAAAAGAAATTGAAAATACATTAGAAGCATATATACTGGCGACGCCCTAGCATTGTCGTTTCTAGAAAACAATTCAAAAGAATCTCTTCATTTTTAGAGCATTAGTAGTGAGCTTAATAAAGTTAAATTTTAATCAAAGAATAATTAAAGTGTAAAATAAAATGCAATAATAGGTTCAACAAATAAATAATAATTTTAACTTCAGATTATATCACTAACTTCAGATAGTGTTGGGTCTCAGTTGGCCGAAGGTGTGTATACGTTTGGTACTGTTAAAATAAATGAAAATGTTAAAATTAATATTTTAATACAATAAGAATAGATTTGCTAAATTTCTAAAATGAATTCTCAGACTAAATTAATTTGGTCAAGTTTATTCATTCCACAACTACTAATTTGGTACTGTACGTAGTACAGCTGGTTGAAAAATATGTCACGTATAAGCTAGCGGTCTGAATCCTCTATTGACTATATATTTCACACAAGACTAAACGCTAACATTGTCGTTTCTAGAAAACAATTCGAAAGAATCTTTCCATTCTAGCTACCTATATATCCTAACAACTACTAAACGCTATTAAAGTCATACATATAGATAACTGCATGTTGTATGGCTAGAATGCGTTCCCGAGCCATCCACGCAATCACTGAATGCCACGGGATCCCTCAAATGAGATGAACTGGAGATGTGATATGTTGTAGGCACACTAGCTAAAATGTTCACTTTTTTCTTTTCATTTTCTCAATAGAATTCCTAACATTCTGTCTTTTCTGGCCAATGTATGAGTCATATCAAGTAGTATTAACCCTTTAACAGACATTGTTCCAAAAGAAAATCACATTTACACGGCTCACTTGTGAGCTTAGCTCAACAAAAAAAATTTTGGGCCCATCATGTATTAGGTAAGTATTGAATGTTCAACTTTATTTTTGAAACCTTAAATCAGGTTTAGATATAAGAGTTGGAAGAGAGAGGCACCCTTATTGATGCACAGATAGCATCTTGGTATACAAGTACTACTCCATCCATGAGTTCTCTGCACAACTTGAAAGTTTCTTCCCCAACCACTTCCATAGCAACTCCATCTGCAAATCCTCCTATATTATCCAGCATAATTCGCTGCCCATGGAAAAGTGATAGTGCCATTGAATTTGCATCATATGGCTCCACCCCAATAATCTTGACCTACATGCAAGATGTTACAGATAGCGATTATTATGGTCTTACTCACATGTAAAATATGCAGATACTTCCGTTTTTTTTTTTTTTTGGCACTGAAATAAAATATTTTAAAGAAAAAATGAGAATAGCTGGATGGAAAAATTTGAACTTCGGATATGTCCTGTCACATGGAGGGATGACTTCTTCTGTTTTCCCACTTTCTTTAGGTTGAGAATTGAAGAGGACCTCAATGCACTAAATCCTACCCTAAAAAGGTTATTTTCTAAGATTATATTGAATGTCACGAGAAAAATTAATATATATATATATATATATTTTAAAATTTTATGTTACATATACCTGAAAAGATAAAAACAAAAGAAATATAATGATACATCTATACCATTTTACATATATTTTACAGGTCGTGCCACCTCTAAAAAAAAAAGAAGTTAAGATTCATCATTATTTCCAACTTGTACCTCTAGTCTCATGCAAGAGCACCCCTTACTTCTTAGCCATAGTCATCAGCCCTCTATAACAAAGATGCATGTCAAACAGAGCTCTACAAGACTCTTCGTTCTACGCCACCACCATCGGAGGTTCTCACTCTCTAACAATGAATTCTACCCATTAAGATGCAGTTTCACAAACATCGATCAGTATATTCATCAAGAAATATTATTTACATACATAAATCTTGTGTACTAAGTTGCACCAAAGTTTGAAACAGAAGACATTTAAGTACTCTAGGAGTCTTGGTACAACAATGAACATATGAAAACACTAACTTACAGACAAATGAGCAGGAGATGTAGAAGTTCCAGATTTTGTTGACCGTGTAATGAAATCCTTGGTACAACAACTCACATGTGAATATTTTCCTCTTTTACTGTCCGGTAACTTTTCTAAACTAACACTGGCCCATAGATGACACCTTAGAGAACTGAAGTCTAGAAAGAAGTTATGAGGATTGCACAACAAGGTTGGCACAGTTAATATTAATAGCATCCCAACAATTAACTAATAAGCAATTAATGCATGTTGTATGTCTGTCCTACGTCATGTTCTAGAAATGGATGTCTACCTAATTAGTCAAGGAGCATTAACAAGAAAATTAATCGTTTTAAGGATCTCCTAGCTACAAACCATCAATTGGTTTTTCTTCAACAATATTAATCCTTGTGAAAATGTTCAAAAGGATTTAAGTACAGCATAGACCACAAAAGGCAGAAGTCATTTTTCCTCAACAGAAATCTAATTAACAAAAGATAAACCCCACAAAAGGAAACTTACTTGAATGAAACTCATGTCATGTCATGTACATCAAGCTCTTGAATGAAACTCACTTGGATCCTTTTGCAATCCTGCCAAATTATTCCATATATCATCATTTTCACGTGAAATAAACTTATAGTATTATGAGAGCAAATGGAAATCATGGTCTTGTCTCTCTCAAAATATACAGAGATTAGTGAATGCTTAGCAACCACATGTTTACAATGAAACCAATGTCAAGCTAAGCCTAACAACATCAAATCTGCTCAATACAATGATTTCTTATGTTCACTCAGAAAAAGCAACAAAAGCCCCCAAGTGTTAATAAGAAAACTTATTTTATTCTCTGTTCTTGTAAGCAATGATATCATTTTTTTTTTTTCACAGATCACCTAGCATGTATCCTTTAAACGCATGTATAGACCTTATAACCAATTATCTCCTAGAAATTCAAGCCCATGAGAAAGCATTAGTAGTGTATACTGTCAAGGCTTTGTATTGAAGTATTGATTGAGTGTCCAAGCCAATAAATTACATAAATGGTTTTAGATTTATATCCTATGGGAGATAAAAAGAAATTAATAAAACACAGGAACTCAATCAATGAAAGGAGCAGAAACTAAGTGAAACTAACCCAACAATAAAGGCACAATCACCAACTTGGCATGAAAGAAAAATCTAAGGAAATACATAACATAATGCACAAAACCTCACAATATATGTCTCATTACATAATAGAGAGAAACATTACAAGTATATTCAGAATTTAGGACCATCAATTTTTTGCAAGATTTTCTTCACTTTCTGCTTACATCCGATATATTGAGAATAGATTTCTTCATGCACAAGCAAGCCAAAAATAAAAACATAAAGCAAAGGTAAATACTACTAAAATGGAATCAAATACCAAGCCTAAGATGAGTACTAAATGCTTGTTAAATGAGTATCTGGAAACGAGCACTTGGAAAATGGAATCAATTTTAGTACTAAATGAGTACTAAAATGGAATCAAATACTACTAAAGGCCTGTTAACGAAACGAGGGGAAAACCTCAGTTGCCTCATGGATGAATACAGAAAAATATTGTCCAAAGCAATATATAAAGACAGAAAATTAATAAATATTGTCCAACGCAATATATAAAGACAGAAAATACCCAATAAAATTGGCAAGCCTCAGTTGCCTCATCTGCCCTACTACCCGCGCCTCCTCCTCATTTGGTGGCAGTGGGTTGCAAACAGAGCAAGGGAGGGCCTCGGGCTGCTGGGCTAGGCGTAGAGGAGAAGGGGCTCCAATGGAGGACTGGCAACGGCGTCGAGGTGTGGGTGGTTGCGAACGGTGCCCCCAGCGACGACGATATAGAGAAATCCGAGAGAGAGAGAGAGAGAGAGAGAGAGGTGAGGCCAGAAAGAAATTGGCGTGGGGGCTGGGGGAGAAGGAGGGGGTGGCCGTCGAGGTGAGGTCGCGGAGATGGGCTGTGCGCGATGGAGGCTTGAGGGAGAAGAGTGACTGGGTAGAGAGAGGGTGAAGGGGGAGAGACGGCTGCAGGAGGGAACGAAATGAGGGGAAAACCTAAGGCGGCGCTTTTAAATTTAATGAGTTTTTCCGGCGCTTTCGACTCGCCGCAAATAAGTTTAAATGGGCGCATTCGTTTTTATAGCGACAATGTTCGCCGCAAATAGTATATATTGTGGCGATTTTATTTAATTGACGGAAATTTAATGAGCTATAGTTAATAGAACATTGTTCTGACGACACAAATCGCCGCAATAGGTACAAATTTCGCCGCAAAAAATAATTTGTACATTTTTCCTCCATGATTTCCCATCATCGCAACGAAATTAAGCGGCGACTTAATTTTTCCCAGAAATAACTTATATTTGCGGCGATTTTTGTTGCGACGATTTTAAAATCGCTGGAAAATGTCAGATTTCTTGTAGTGATATCTATGACACTACAAGAAATAAACCTATTTCCGGCGAAGACTTTCGCCGCAAATAGAGGAAACTATCGCCGGAATAAAGTAATTCCGGCTAACTAAGCTTGCCCCAATATCGCCGCTATTAACCAGCCAAATAAGACATTTTGTGCCGAGTTCGAGAACGGACAAAAATACTTTACATTTCCGGCGATATATACTTGCCGGAAATATCATATATATCGCCAATAAAGATCTTTAGCATAGTTGCTCAAGTCTATTCCGGCAACTAAAACTCACCGGAAATATAATCTTTGCTGCGAACTTAACTTTGCCGCAAAAGTTCCATTACTGGCGACAATTGACATTTGCCAGAAACACTAGACTATTATTTCGGCGATGACATAGTCGCCGCAAATAATCCTTACTCGCTGCATTTATTATCGGCGAGTTACGTTCGCTGGAAATGATATTTAAAAAAAAAAAAAAAACCAATTCTGTTTGCTTGTATTTTGTCGTCCTATTATTTTTCCTGATATTTGTAATTTCATAACAGATAATTGCTTGCTAATAAATTATAAATACTAAATTTGGATAAATTTATATCTGATTGCACATATAAATTATATGTCAACATCATTCAAATTATATATCAACATCATTTTCCAGATTTTCGTCTCAAATCCGTAAAAGGTATTTCAAGATTTCTTCATAAATTTCTCGAAATCACATTCATGAGTACCCATTCAAATGATCGGTTCGATCAAGTTGAATTTATCTACTATGCGTTTCAACTTTCTAAGAAATCGTTCAATGGGATACATCCACCTATACTGGACTGGTCCTGCAAATCGAGCTTCATGTGGCAAATAAACAACTAAGTGAACCATGATGTCAAAGAATGACGGTGAATAAATAGTCTCCAACTTACCTAATATTATAGTAATTTCTCATTCCATATGATACAAAGTTTTTACATTCAACGTTCTAGTATATAAATATTTAAAAAATGCACCCAACTCAATCAACACAACTCACACAACTTTCGTCAAGAACCCACGGATACCAACAGGCAAGATACGTTGTAAAAATACATGACAATCATGGCTTTTTAATATAGTAATTTTCTAGTAATTTGTTCGCACACAACTTGTTAGATTTGAGGTATACCCATCTGGTAATTTAATCTTCTGCAATTACTCACAAAATGTAGCCCTTTCATTCTTTGACAATGTATACCACCCAATTGGCATGTAGACAGATGAACCACTTTGTTGCAAGTGCATTTCAGATCTGATTCCCAACCGCTTTAGATATTTCTGGGAGTTTATATTATACTTCCTTTTACTTTCAATTGACATCAATGTTCCTAACACGGACTCACATATATTTTTCTCAATGCATAACATTGAGACTATGCCACAATTTTAACTTCGACCAGTAGGGGAGTTCAAAAAATATACTCTTCTTTGTCCAATTTATTCGCACTTTGTTTTCTCTTCCATTATTTTTTACCAAAATCATTACTTCCGACATCTACAAACTGTGCAATAACATCTTCGCCAGACAAGAATGGTGGAGGGTGCCCCCGTTCAACAATGCCATCAAATATTCTACCATTTCTACACCATCTATGGTCACTAGGTAAAAATCGACGATGACCCATGAAGTATAGTTTCCTCCCATACGTAAGCCATTCAGATTGGGTATGTTTGTTACAAGTCGGACATACTAATTTCCCCTGTGCTCCAACCTGACAAGTTTCCATCAGGGGGAAAATCATTTATTGTTCATAACACCGCAACATGCATCTTGAACGACTTGCCTATTGATGAATCAAATGTTAAGACCCCAATCTCCCACAAATCTTTCAATTTTGTTATCAGTGATTGTAAGCGTATGTCTATATCATTTCCTGGTGATCTCAGACTTGGAATGAAAAAATTCATCATGAAATATTGATCTTTCATACACTTCCATGGAGGTAGATTGTACAACATAAGTACAACTGGCTAAATACTATGACCAGTACTCATGTTCCCAAACGGATTAAATCCATCTGTTGCTAAGCCAAGTTGAATATTACGAGGTTCTTCAGCAAACCATGGGTGTTCCAAGTCAAATTCCTTCCAAACTTGAGAGTTTACAGGATGTGACAAAACATTATCATTCTTGACTCTAGATGATGAGTGTCATCTCATGTCCATAGCAGTTGAACGTGACATAAATAACCGTTGTAATCTAGGTATCAATGAAATGTGAAGTACGACCTTCCGCGGCACATTTTGCTTCTCAGTTGTCCATCTTGAATCATGGCAAATGAGACACTCGTTTAAATGTTCATTCTCTCACCAAAATAATACATAATCATTCTTACATGCATGCATTACATTGTAATCAAATATGAATCCTCTTTTCAACTATTTTGCTTCGTAGAAGTTGCTGCGTAAAATATTGTTTGATGGAAGTGTCTCTTTAAACAGCTCAAGCGACATATTGACAGCCTTAATAGATATTCGGTACATGGATTTTATATGAAGCAATCTAACTGTAAATGACAACTTACTGTCTCTTCTACACCCTGGGTATAACGCATGCTGTGAATCATTCCACAATCGAGTAAGTGTTATGTCACAGATCATTTTGAATTTGATGGGTCTGTATCACATTCATTCATAAACATTCTCGAACCAATATTGCCGAGCATTTGCTACATATCCTCTTCAGGATCGTCACCAACAACCTCGGGATGTACATCCTCATCGATGTCTTCTTCTTCATCTCGAAGTTCGAACGACGTTGGATACAATTTTCCATGTAAGACCCAATTGGTACAACCTTGGTCAATACATTTGACAAACAGAGATACTCTCTCACCAACTCTATCTTATGAGAACGCAAATTCTTACAAAGTCGACTTGGGCATCTAATACGTCAGTCACTGCTAATTGTACTGGATGTGAACTCAAAACATTTCTTAACACCTTCAGCATATACATTGTAATCCTCACCCAACCGATCTCTAACTCGCATCCAACTCTTATCCATGTCTAATATACTATAGCAAATAGTCACGTGCATCAACAAACAATCAATTATCTAACATATTGTGCAATTTCTTCCTTTCACCGGGTAGTTGGAACTATCCCATTCGAGATTGTAAGATCGTAATCGCCAACCTACCAACTATTATTTGTCACGTTCAACAAAATTTCGGCAGCATTGCCCCATAGTTTTCCAAATATGCTCGCTTGGTCGTGCGCACTGACAAGTAATACATCGATGCATCATCACCGAAACTACATATCTAGAGAACAATAAGGGATGACTCTACCAAAATCATAATGTCGGATGCAAAAGATATAGTTTAATAGTTTACGAGAATGATCTTACAATCTCAAACTGTACAATCTGGATAATTCAAGAGTTATCAATCAACCGTTCAATAGGATTGATAAATCTCAAACGGGTCTAAGGTGTATTTCAATGCAATGTACACGATACAAAATTAAAATACAACAACAATACAAGATTCGAGAATACAATAAATAGGAATAGACGATACGAGAATCCACAAATCTTAATTATTATGTATTTTAATTATCCTAAATATTAAGTGTCTTTTACTATCCCTATTATTATGTTTTAAAATTAAGTATATTTTAAGTGTATTATTATGTATTTTAATTATTAAGTGTATTTTAAGTATTTTAATTAATAAGTGTATTTAAAGTGTATTATTATGTATTTTAATTATCCTAATTATTATGTATTTTAATATTAAGTGTATTTTAATTAATAAGTGTATTTAAAGTGTATTATTATGTATTTTAATTATCCCAATTATTATGTATTTTAATATTAAGTGTATTTTAAGTACTTTAATTAATAAGTGTATTATTATGTATTTTAAGTATCCTAATTATTATGTTTTTAAATATTTTAATTATTAAGTGTATTTTAATTATCCTAATAAATATAATTTAGTAATTAAATTGTTTTCTGTGTTAACGTTTGAACAAGTTCGAACATGGACAATTGTTCGAACGATTTGATATTGTGATCAAACGGTCAAACCCAAATTAAGAACCAAAAAGCAAAACGCAATCGCAAAACATTTATCAAACATCAATTCACAGTGAAGATAAATACACAAATACACAATGAGCTATTGTGGAGATAAATACACAATGAAAATAAATATTACACAAACATCAATAAACGATTTGAAGATAAGTACACAAATATCACTTCACAATGAAGATAAATTCACAATATGGACATACATTGAGCTGTGCGAACCGAAATAACTCAAGAAATACCTACAAACGTGTGTTTAAACAAATATTATAAGTTAATGAAGAAAATGAGTTAATTTATATAGAAATTTAACAAAAAAACTTACCTTCAATCAATATAGTGATAAAGTTTATAGATTTCATGGATAGAATGAATGATTATGGAGAGAAAAGTGGAGGATTGTGGAGAAAATGAGTCTTTTGGGCACTGGTTGAAGAAGAAAAAATGAGAAAAAGAGAGACGTTCATGGGCTGAGTGGTTAAGTATGTTTTAAAACTTGTTACAACGACTTTTGTCATTGTAATAAGTTCTTCACACATTGAAAAAATGTCGTTCTAATTAAAATACAACTTATTATAGCGGAATAAGTTGTCATATGGGTCGTCGGATACCGTTCAAATTAATAATTGTGGAGTTCGAACGTGAAAATTCAATGGGCACCAAAATTTTCCCACTTGCAAAATTTTGGCGAACGGTTAATTGTAGTGTTCGAACGTGAAAATTCAATGAGTGCCAAAATTCAGCATTTGAACTCTCTTCTTTATGTATATTACCGTTCGATCATGTTACATTCGGTCGAACGTTGTTATATCCATTCGAACGTAATTATGGATTTAAATATAGTATTAGTATAAGTATATTAGTACATACTATAAGTATAATAACTGTATAGCTATTATAAGTTATGATAACTATACTGATATAAGTTAATATATATAATAATATAACACAAAATATAGTTAATAAAAACTATTATAGTTATTACACTGTTACTATTATAGTTACTATTGTAAGTTAATTATACTATAGTTACTATTAGAAGTTATGATAGCCATTATAAGTATAGCATAAATATAGCTATTATATATAAGTTATGATAAGTATACTGATATAATGGGGTTGGAATACCCTTTCCTCCTTTGGAGGGGGGGATAGTTTTTTATCTCTATTTTTTTTACAGAGAGTGATACTCTCTTATGAGAGTTATTATAAGTTAAGACAATATCCGTGGTAAATAAATTTGTGTACGGAGAGGCGTACAACAGATGTGTAGTTGGGCTTGTATACTGATATAAGTTATATAATAATATACCACTAAATATAGTTAATAATATATAATATAGTTATTATATAGTTACTATAGTTACTATTATAAGTTAATTATACTATAATTAACTATAATATATAATAATATAACACTAAGTATAATATAAGTATTATATTATACTAACTATATAACTATTATAAGTTATAATAACTATAAGTCTACAACTTATAGAGCAAAAGTGCCTTCGTTTCTCTGGGAGAAAGTGTGAGGTCCCAGTGCCTTGGGTTTTCACTCAAAGGTTTACGTCTCACTTCATGTGAGTTTCATGATTGGTTTGCTGTCTTGGTATCTTCATAAGCCGTACGGCTCACCTCATGTGAGTTTCATGATTGGTTTGCTATTTTTGATATCTTCATAATGGAGGCAGAAGACTTGGCAACACAATGGGAGAGGCTTCATCTCTCAAAAGAAGAAAGTTCATTTTTCATGCTAATCCAGAAAAATACACTGAGGAAGCTGCACGGGGCAAATATTGTCTTGTTGGAAAGGCCTTAACTGAGAAGAGTGTCAACAGTGAAGGTTTTAGGGTCACAATGTCTCAGATATGGAAGTTGGATGGGTGGGTTATTTTCAAGGAGTTGGGAGAGAAATGCTTCCTGATTGAATTCAAAAAGCTGATAGATAAAGAGAGAGTACTAAGTGGATGTCCATGGTTTTTTTATAGACACCTTCTGACCATGATGGAAGTGGATGAAACAATATCCATCCATGCATTACAGTTTTGCTTTGAACCCTTTTGGGTGCAGTTGCATAACCTCCCGTTAGCCACCATGACAGAAGACTTTGGCCAGCAGTTTGCAGGATCAATTGGTCACATTATCAGAGTAAGGGTAGTGGTAGATCTCCATAAACCTTTGCTGAGAGGGAAATGGCTAAAGCTAGGTGAAAAAAAGCATTGGATTTCCTTTAAATATGAACGTTTACAAAGCTTTTGTTTCAAGTGTGGGGTGCTATCTCACAAAGGAAGAAACTGTGCAATGCTGAGAGCTGAGTTTCAAGGAGATGAACAGGCCGTACCAGTTTGGCCCCTGGTTATGAGGGCAACCCAGGAACACAAACATTTTTGACAGGCACAGGTATGGTGGTGGCGGAGGTGGAAACCACCACTGTGGTGCACAGAAAGGAGATAGTGATCGTAATAATCGAGAAGACTCAAAGTACAATGGTAACATTTTCAAAGTGGAAGTCAAAGCAGGAAAGCAGGATATGTCTTCAGCAGAAAATGAGGAAAAAAGAAAGCTAAGGGTCCAATCTCAACCACCAACAAAAGAAGCAATAGTAGGCGATGATCCTATTCAGGGTGGTTATCTTGGGAACCAGTTTAAAGATCAGATAGGAGATCACCTCCCAGAAGTCAAGCAGTCAACACACATGCATGAGGCGCTTAGTTTCGAGGGAGCCACTGAAGCTACTGATATACAATGGATCCAAAAGAGCATGGGACATGTGTTTGACTTACCAAAAGAGGCCTCCACTTGCAGAGTAGAAAACTGGTCCCCCACTTATGATCCTGAAAAGTGGGAAGTCTTACAAAGGAGTGAGATGGATACTACTAGAAGGCCTGTTGTTACTAGGAAGGTGTCCGGGAAAAGTTTGGGGACAGGCAGGTTGGATTGTATAGATGATCATGTGAACCCTAGTAGGGTTGACCTGGTAAGCACTGTCAGAAGGTGAAAAAGGAAAGCCCGTGAAGGAACCATCCATGAGGAGGGCAATGGTGGTGCTCCTCTGGCTGAAACCTTGAACAGGTCCACCAGAGTGTTTTACCAGAGAGGATGCAAAAAAGATTAATTGGTCATGTAAATCATAACCCTATCAATGATTAATTAAATGTTTTACAATTTTTTTACGCGAGAGTTTAAGCTCAAACGTACACCATGCATGGATCATAACAACATGGTGCGTAAAATATGGTTGCCAAAATAAGCTAGCTAGCTAGAAAGAAGACGGATCGATCATAAACAACAAATAATTAATTACTATAGATATTATTGCTTGTGCTTAATTCTTGGCCAATTAGCAATAATAATGCATATATAGTCGTAGAATGCATGATTTCATGAGTGAGTACGTAGTCGATGATCAACAAACTAGTGACCCGGGCCGCTAGGACTAGGTGATCCTGATGGCAACCGTTGAAGCCAATAACCCAAGGTATGCTTTGCCTTCTCGTAAACAGTCGAGTATTTCAGCAAGTGATCATTTGCAGCAGTACTACTAGTAATGGCCATTAGTGTGGCACAAAATCATGTTCAAACTTTAAAAACCTTTGAACGATAGTCAATTAGATGCCATTTCACCTCCGTATTACTGTCACTGTCGACCCGCAGTACCACTATCAAAGATGTACATTATTTATTTCGTATTTTTATACTTTTGTTGTTATTTTTCACTATTGTTTAGAAGTTACATAAAACTTATTCTAAGTTTAGATTTACTACTCAAAGGATGTAAAACACAAGGCCGAAATGGTTCTACGGACATTTCGGCCTTGTGTGTGTTATATTTTGTAGAAGAAACGAAAGCAATCAGTGGATTCCATTCGTTTCAATGGCCATTGAGTCAACTCAACCATTGATGAGCTCGATCCAGCTGTCGTTCAAATGTGTACATCAAGTTCGAACGGTAAGAACTGAAAAGACTTTATTGGGAACAGTGTCTCAACCATTCGATTGCTTATATAAAACACCGTTTGAACGGTTCTATATCGTTCAAATGATTAGAACCCAAAAGACTTTCTTGGGAATGGTGTCTCAACCATTTGACTACCTATGTACAACACCATTCGAACGGGTTTAAGTCGGTTGAATGGGTAGAATCCAAAAGACTTTCTTGGGAACGGTGTCTCAACCGTTCGACTGTCTATATACAAAACCATTCGAACTGCTTATCAGAATTCAAATGGTTATAGCCCAAAAGAAAAACCTTTCGAATGCTATTTGCAGTGCTCGAACGAGTAAACATTAATTATATAATTTTATGATTGTTTTGTATATTATATTTTGTAACTTATCTTATTAATTTTATTATTTAAATTTTGTGTTGAAATGCCTGCTAGGGGATCAAGGCAAAGCGTGCCAGACCAGGGGAATTTGGTTCTTGTAGTAGTACGGTTGATACATTGTTAGGCCATAAAGTTTTACTGGAGCGTCAAGTCATTTTGGACCATAGAGTGTACTACTAGGATTGATACATTGTTAGGCCATCGACGATTTTCAAGATCTTCTCTTCGAGGGCCGCTCCTTGACATCGATATACGTAGAGCGTAGTTGGTCACCGATTTTGGACCATAAGGATGAGGCGTTCCAGTTTGTGTCATATATTGATCTTGTCACCGACTTTTATAGAGGGCTTGGTGCCTCCAGTCTGGATGATGATGGTAAATATATTATCGGCATACGAGGTATTTCATTCCCGTTCTCGGCATACATACTTGCTGATTTTATTGTTATCGCATGTTTGCACACTGTATGTCCAAACGTGGTGCCTAGGGAGTCTACAGCTGGTGAGGAGACATCTGAGGATGAGGGCACTAATTCTGGTATGGACAATATTATATATTCACTAGGATGCGATCAGAGATTTCATACGTTACGACATATATTTTTCCATTCGGCCTCCTGATCACAGGATTCCTATTGTTGGTTGGGGTCTTACTTGATGTTGCTGACCATATTCGGGAGCCAATTGGACCGATCAAAGCTTCTACCCAGTCACGGAGCACAGGGCGCTCGAGACTTTGTCTTCGTGCTCCTACTATAGAGTCGATCGATACTTAGACTAGAGATGCACATCCGACTCATTATAGAGTACTGGCCAATCAGATTACTGACATAGTGCATACGAGGCTTACGTTCAGAGTTCATGGGTGCCATTGATCGCGTGTCTCGGACTTAGGAGACGATATTTACTTGATTGACGTAGATAGAGACAAAAATAAATTCAATTGAGGATGTCCTTAAAGAGTTGGGGACATAGTATGTTATTATATTTTTTATTTTTTATTTTGTTTACTTTTTCATATGGACAATATTTGATGTTTTCTAAGTTTAATTAATTATGCATTATATCTTTCTTTTATAAATTAATTGTTGATTACTATTATTAATTCTTTAATTGTTAAAATTTTTTATTAAATTAGTGTCACCGTTCGAACGTTAACTCACCGTTCGAAAATGGTGATTTACACGTTCAAATGGTTTCAATGGACATTCAAATGGTAAATTAGTTTCCAGTGAACCACCTGCCAATTTTTCCACAAAGCACGAATGATTATTTCACTAGGGACGAAATTTATTATCCCTAATTATACAATTCGAACACATTCGAACAGGAAGCGTGTATCATAATTTTTTTGGAATGAAATCAGAATTTCTTCCTTAGAACTTACATTTTGAGATGATTTTCATTTCGTTCCAAATAAAAACCGTCCCAAAAACTCAAAATTGTTGCAGTGCAAGAAAGAGAGTCACAGGGGCTCTCTATTCCTTGATTAGCGGCAATAGAGAGAAGCCAAATGATTCTCTTTTACTCGGTGCTTGAGTTTGGAGGTTTAAAAATTATTTTTAATAGCTTAAAATAGTGATAAATGAAAAAAAGTCAAAAATTGACTTTCTGAAAAAACCGGAAATTGAAATTTTTGTTGAAAGGTTTTTGTAAATAATGCGATATTTTTAACACCTCCAACTACTATTGTAAGCAACACATTTCCAAGCTAGTGAAACACTAATGAAAATACAAGCTCGAGTCACATGGATATGGCTTCGTCATGAACAGCTCTTCAAAGGCCAAATACATATATATTGCTTGTACCTGCAACCCAACCAATCCAGACTGTGTTTGGGCTTGACCTAATCTGACTGGGTAGCCAGGGAACATAAACTGACCCAACCCGACCTGGCGTAGGTCAACCCGTTAGTTTCTTTTCCCCAATACTTTCTTAGAAACCAAACAACAACAAGTATCTCTGGTAACATCTCGAGAGATTCAACACACTTTTGCACAGAATAATTTTAATTGACCAAGACACGACCCTAATTCTAAGAATCTCTAATCACAGAAACTCAAACCTCCTAAGCCCCTAAAGTTGTAGAGGGTTCTGCCCTGTTGCTTCAAGGCATAGACGACGTCCATGGCGATTACAATCTTGCATTGAAGTACGACAACATCAAACTGTTCGTAACGGAGACTGGTTGGCCTTTCGACTGAGATGAGAAATAGGTGCATCGATACAGAACGCCGCTGCTTATAACGGAAACCTGGTCCATAGGATCCTGACTAGTGGAGGAACCCCGTTGAGATCCAAAGTGGATCTGACTATCTATCTCTTCGCTCTGTTCAACGAGAACTAGAAAAAGGGTCCCATGTCGAAGCGAAACTACGGGCTTTTCTACCCGAACGAGCAGAAAGTCTATGACATACCATTCACCGTGGAGGGGTTACGACAACGGGTCACCGCTACCCAGCCAAGAGCAAATGACAAACCCACTAGTGAGCAGTAGAACAGGAGGAGTGTCGATGAGTTCGGCGGGAATACTTGGTGCGTTGCGAAGGGTGAGGTTGGGAAGGAGAAGTTGCAGGCGGCTTTTGATTTCACTTGTGGTGACTGTAGGGGTGTAAATTGGTCGGTCCGGTCTAGCGGTGGACTGAACATTTTCGATCTATCATTTTTTCGGACCAGACTGAATATCTATAGGGATTGGACCAGATCAGTCCGGTCCTGTCTTTTTTTTTTCAAATCAATTAATAAAAAAAATTTATTTTAAAATACTAAATTAAACTAAGTGACTTATTAATGTAGATTATATAACAAACTCAATAAAAAAATATTTTATATGGTCAATAATAATAAATTAGATAAAAATTACATTATTAATTTATATAATTACTATATAATTAACTAATTGATATTATATATTATTTAATTCATAGAATATTAACAAGTGTTAATAATATATTTAAAATTTAATATTGTTAATAATGAATGGTTAAATAAACATATATATATATAAAATATTGTTAATTTATAGAATATTAACAAGTATTAATAATAGATTTAAAATTTTATATTGTTAATTGTACAATTATTATATGAATAATATATATAAAATATTTTTTTATTTTTATTTTTCATTCGGTCTGGAAAAACCCTAGATCGTGGATCAGACCGAATTTTTTAATCCTTTGAAACGTGGACCGAGACCGACCGGTCTCAGTCTCAGTTCGGACTAGTCCGAACATAAATGATCGGTCTGTTCGACCCGACCAGACCGTTTATCACTCCTAATGGCGAGGAAGGGCTGTGCAGGCAATTCTTGTAGAGAAATAGGGAGGGATGCTAGGGTTTGAGATTTGGGGGAGCTATGAAAATGTGTTTTGATCGAAATTGACATTTAGCAGATTGGATCAGCAAGTTTATTCAAATCGTTGTTATCGATCGGGTTGGATCGGTTCTCGCGGACGGACCGGATCAACAACTTTTCTGCACAGGTCTAATTGCTAGGTTTAATAATCCCCTAAAGGAATCGGACCGAATCTTACTTTATCAGGCCCTATGGGCTCAAGGGCCATCAGTCAATTCATCAGCCCGTCAAAGTCACGTCTACCAAAATATAAAAGGACGAAATTCGAGCTATCATTAATAAGGATTTAATGACGTAATTGATAACATGGGTGATTAATGACCCTCCAGCATGATTCTGGCGCACAATAATGGCCCTCCAGAATAACACTCGCTCGTGATACCAGCCCTCCAACACAATACTCACCCACGCAAGCACAATATTTAGGGCCCTAAGAAAGCCGCATTTTATCAATGAATGAATGGAGTCAAATAGAAGAGCAAATCTTACTATACGAGAGCAACCAACCCATATAAATGGGGATTAAGGTACGTGCAAAAATGTGCCTTTTCGTTACAAAACAAATACAATACACATTTTTGCTATCATTAACTTAGACGTCGGTTGTATCACTCACCACACCAAATCTCTTTCCATTCTCTGGTTGCATGTGGGAAATACAAAACATGCTCATAAAACACCCACACCCACACATATCTATATATATTTAACTCACCACACCAAATCTCTTTCCATCCGTTGGGTTCACGTCTGCCTCTACT
Source organism: Juglans regia (assembly GCF_001411555.2). NCBI lineage: Eukaryota > Viridiplantae > Streptophyta > Magnoliopsida > Fagales > Juglandaceae > Juglans > Juglans regia. The sequence goes on from NC_049905.1 coordinate 11,881,318, forward strand.
TCAACTCACCAAGACCTTTTCTCTGGGCCTACTGTCCTCTTCAATTCTTATTCTCCCTCTATTCGGTCCACGAAAATAATCTCATCCCCACGGCCCAGCTCAGCTGCTCCATTATCCACAGCTTTGCCTCTCTCACCAATCAACTCTCGGTCACTACAAAATTCCTCTTGGCCCACTTCCCCTCAGCCTGTATCCATTCCCCCTCAACCTATCCTTCGTTCTCCTCAGCCCGAACCCAATTCCTCTCAAAATAACAATTCCACTTTCGACTCATCTTCATCTTCTTCTTCGACCGACTCATCCTCAAACCCTAACGATGGTCTGCTCCCTTCATCCTCCTCCATGCAACTTCCTTCGGCTCTACCATCCGTCCAATCTCATGGTTCTCATCCCATGATTACTCGCTCAAAGGCCAACATTCATTGTCCTCTTCTTCGTTCTGACGGAACCGTGCCATGGCCAGATTGCAAATCAGCCTCCCTCACTACTTCGACTACATCTTCAATTCCTGAGAACCCTACTTCATACACTGAAGCTGCAAAATTCCTTGAATGGCGTGAAGCTATGTCCACTGAGTTTCATGCCTTACTCCATACCCGTACATGGGATCTCGTTCCTCCCTCACCCAAACTCAATATCCTTGGCTGTAAGTGGGTTCTCAAGACCAAAAGGGGTGCTGATGGCACCCTTGAGCGACTCAAAGCTAGACTGGTCGCCAAAGGGTTCCATCAGCAACCCGGTCTTGATTATTCTGAAACTTTCTCTCCGGTGGTTAAACCCGTAACCATCAGGCTTCTTCTTTCGATTGTTGTCACCAGGAGTTGGCCTCTTCATCAGCTTGATATATAGAATGCCTTCTTGCACGGGGACTTGGAAGAGAATGTATTCATGCATCAACCAATCGGGTTTGTTAATCCTGACTTCCCTAATTACATCTGTAAATTGCGTAAGTCCATTTATGAGTTGAAGCAAGCTCCCAGGGCTTGGTTCTCCAAGTTAAGTTCCAAATTGTTATCCTTAGGATTTCATGGCTCTGTCTTCGATTCATCTCTCTTTATTTTTTCTGCTAATTCTCATTCCATTTATGTACTTGTTTACGCTGATGATATTATTGTCACTGCTTCTAGTCAATCACTGATCACTGACTTTATTTCCTCCCTTCGTTCTGATTTTCCTGTCAAAGATCTTGGTGTCTTGCATTTTTTCTTGGGTCTTGAAATCTGCTGTAACTCCACTGGCCTATACATGTCACAGTCTCGTTACATTACTGACCTTCTGCATAGGACCAACATGCAGACATCGAAACCTGTTTCCACTCCAATGTGTTCCAATGTTAAACTTTCTACTGTTGATGGTCCATCATTTGAAGACCCTCACTTATACAGAAGTGTCGTAGGGAGCCTTCAATACTTAGCATTTACCCGACCTGACTTATCCTTTGCAGTGAACAAAGTATGCCAGTTTATGCACTGCCCTCGGGTTCCTCATTGGCAAGCCGTCAAGCGTATCTTATGCTATCTTCGCCTTACCACCAACTTTGGCCTTCACTTTTCCCCATCTTCTTCTCCTCCTAAACTCACTGCATTCTCGGATGCAGATTGGGCGGGTTGCCCTGATGATGGTAAATCAACTGGTGGTTTTTGTGTTTACTTTGGTTCTCATATGATTTCATGGGGTTCTAAAAAGCAACCCACCATCGCTCGGTCTTCTACGGAGGCTGAGTACAAAGTTGTGGCTAACACCACCTGTGAGCTTTTATGGATTCAATCCTTATTAAAAGAACTGGAAATTTTTCTCCCTGACCCACCCACATTATGGTGTGACAATCTTGCTGCCACATACTTATCTGTGAACCCAGTTCTACACTCTAGAACTAAACATGTGGAACTTGATTTTTATTTTGTAAGAGATCGTGTAGCTACCAAGACCCTTACCGTCTCCTTTGTTCCGGGCAAAGACCAAGTGGCTGACATCCTCACCAAGCCACTTTCAACAGTCAGATTCAATCTACTACGCTCCTGCCTTACCATATCTCCGGTACCAGTTGGAGCGAGGGGGGCTATTGAAGCAAGTGATGAATTACCAAAAAGCCCTGCATGATTCAGCTCTTAAATAACCAACAAAGAAAGGAAGACTCTCGAAGAAATTGGCAAAACCGATTGTGCTGAGGTGTACAGTGTAGATTTGATCTTTGTAATTTTTCTGTTATGCACACTGTCCATAAATACTCAGTGACTCAGTATTCATTGTATTCAAGGAAATACTGAAACAGAATTGCACTTGAAGTTTTCGTTTCTTTTAGTAATTTCATCAAGCATTTGTTGAGCAGTGTTTTTGGTCCTTTTTACCCATTCAATACCTTGTAGTCATTCAGGACACCTATATGGACTATATATGCTCAAATGTTGAAATATTTGTTCAAAGTTATAATTAAATAATGTCGGATCTAGATTCAAAGCTTTGAAGCGGGACACCTGCAGTATGGACCATGCTGAAATTCAAACACTCAAAATGAAATATATATCCAATCCCATCAATAACTTATTTGACACGTATATTATATATTGACCATGATAGAACAAATTGGCCTTAAGGTTTTCTTGTGGGTATAGAGGTTAATTCAACATCCAGCTTTGACCATAAACATGATCCACCAGATTATTTGCGATTAGCTCAGATCCGTATTTTCGGTTGTAATTGATTCTGATACTAATTGTAACATTTCAAATGAAACTCAAGTACTTAACGTTATATCTGGATCCATAGTTCAAAATGATGACTATAAACTGTATAATTAGAATCCCCTTAGAATTATTATAAAGAATAAGACCAACTTCTTATTCTTAAATAACATAAGATCACATGCACCGTGACCTATTACTAGTATATATACGCCGACGCTCTTATTTGGCACATTGGGTAAAACGACATTAATCACTAGTGCATAAGCATTTTTCACTTTCCGTGTGCCTTTGCTAAGTCAACTATAAATTTTCATGAGTACTTTCAGTACTATTTGCAACTCTGGTTTATCAACAAATCACATATTGTGGAACTATTGTAGTTTGAAAAGAACTAAAATACTTATAGTTTTTCATCATTCGGGGACCCACTCCAATAATGTGTTTGGTGTGTAAGAAAATGGACATGCAAATAGATATTTCCTTTACAAAATCCTTATTTTCTTGCCAAAGTTGTAACACAAACTCTATTTGGGTAATTGCCGGATTGAATGTCATGGTTATGTCACTATAAGTTACATGGGAGCCATTTGGACCGGAATGCCGAGTAGTGATTAAGGTTAAAAGAAAGGGCTTAATTGGTTTTGTTGATGAGTAATTTATGTCATGCCTTTCAATTCATTGAGGGTAAATCTCGATTCAATTACTTATGTGCTATCAACTACTTTAGCAATATTTGTAGTAAAAAATTTTAATCATTCATCATGGCCCCATTAATTTATTATAATTTCAGGGGAAATTATTTAGATATCAACATACAAACATTACAACTGCGACCCATATATGAGCTTGGAGAAAATATGACACTAATGCTTTTCGTTCTTAGGTCCTGAAGAACTTTTGTATGCTCTCTGGAAGAGCTATATTGGTTGTGCTATAACCACCATCCACGACTAGGTTGAGCCCACTCACGTACTTGGACTCCTCGCTCGCTAAGAACAACGCAGCCTCTGCCAAATCTCCTCCTTCCAAAACAGCTCCTTTCAAATTTGCCGCGGAGGATACAATCTCTTCCGCCTTTTCCTTGTCTATTCCTATCGATTTTAGGAGCATAGGGGTGACCACAGAATGTGGTGATATGCAATTGACTCTAATTCCGTACTGCCCCAACTCAACACATAAATTCTTGGTTAGTCCCACAACGGCATGCTTGGATGCCGTGTAGGTGTGAGAGGCCATTCCTTGTGACTGTGTCACAGAACTTGCGGTGAATAGAATGGTGCCCCTTTTCGCTGGAATCATTACTTTGGCCGCGTGTTTTGCTCCCAGAAATGACCCCAAGACATTCACATCAAAAACTCTCTTGTAGTCCTTCTGCTCGAGGGCTACGATATTTTCATGTATTTGGCCAATATGGCCTGCGTTGTTGAACATTATGTCGAGTTTCCCATGCTTCGACACGGCAGTATTAACAGCATTCTCGACATCAGACTCGCTAGTGACATCGCAGTGGACGTAGGAAATGTCACCATTGATGCTTTTGTCTTGGCAAACTGAGAAACCAAGCTCGTCTTGGATGTCAGCAATGATGACCTTAGCACCATGTTCAGCGAATAGTCTTGCCGTACTCTCGCCAATTCCACTTGCACCTCCGGTTATCAAGGCAACCTTGCCTGCTAGTCTGCATATTCCAAATTTTAATACGGGAAATCTCGAAATATCACAACAATTGATATCAACGATGGAGAGAAAGCGAATAAGATAAAAGGAAATTAAAGCAGATAGGTACCAAAAGCTTTGCTTTATATTAGTACCTCTTTGCAATGGGAGCTAGCAAGGACGATGCGCCGTTCATGATATTTATTACTGGTTGTGTTGTCTTGAATATAAGATCTTGTATGGTGATGTTTTATACGGAGAGAACTCAATTGTAGAAGGATTACAATTGAGAACCCAATTGAAATTTAACACCCTAGCTAGGTGTGATGAAATTTACGAATTGGTCCTTCTGCTCCGTTCCTGTTAACTCTTTTAACGGCGCCACAGTTCCCATGTCTGCAATGGACAATTGCTAGGTGGCAACTTAATTCCTTGTTGCCTCTGTAACAAACGTATATAAAAAAAGTAATACAAGATACAAATTCTTAATGCATAAATTTTGTGCAAGTGTTATATAAAAATATGGTCTCCTAAAAAAAAAATAGAATTTTTCATACTTTTTTATAGTAGGATTCACCTTTTTTTGGTTTTTTTTAAGATTTGTGCAATACATATATATTTGGAACTTGTATATATCATTTTTTTGTATAAAAAACAAACAAAAAACTATTAAAATATCAAAAAGATAAAAAATTAAAAAAAAAAAAAAAAGAGACAGAAACGCTTTGGTGGTGGCTGGCCATGACCATGGGCCTTTATTTTTCAACTTTTGTATTAAAACATTTTTTTTTGTTTCTTTTATATATTTAAAATTCTATTTTTATTTCCATTTTCTATTTTAGATTATTTTTTATTTTAGTTTTTTCTATTTTCTCATTTTTTTAATTACTCTTATATTTAATTTTTTGGTTTTCTTTTATTTTTTTTAACTTTTTCTAAAAATTTTATATTTATTTTTAATAGAAGCAGCTTGTGTAGAATTAAGCTGCCACGACTAAATTTTGATCAAGTGTTGACACGTGGACTTTGAATCACGTGCATGGCAACTTGTGTTCTTTGAAGAGTTAACGAGAAATGCGTCGTAAGACCTAATTTTGAATTTTTTCAAATACAGGAAGTTAATTGTGAAAATTGGAAAACCAGTGAGTTTTTTTTTACAAAAAGTACAAATTAAAGGATTGGTTTTGCAATAATGTCAATTCAGTATAAAAGTCTATATATATAAACACAAAGTCAAAACCGCCCCAACAAAAAACGTGCACCTATTAGTATTACTATATAAGCACGTATCATCATAATAATAAGCATGATAAATAGGGGTGTAATAGTCAATTAAAAGTCTTGCTACGACTGAAGATTCGGAGAACGCATAAAAGAGATCCATAGGCTCTCTATTGATTCAGCGGCGCCAAAGGGTGCTCACAAGATTGAGAGAAGCCAAATTGTCAGTAAATGATTTTCTTTGACCCAGTGAATGTTTTGGTTTGAAATCGGAGGTTTAAAAGGTGTTTTTAATAGTTTGAAAGCTCTTTTAAAGAAAAGATTTGGGTTTGAGTTTGGCTACTCTTCATAATCAATACCGTATTCTTGAGCGAGCTTTGAATCTATCAACTCTTCACTTGAGTGAGTTTTAATTGTAAAAACTCACTTAGACCCAACAACAGACTTTCCTGAAGGCAAATCGACCAAATCCCAAGTATGATTTGTAGATAATTTATCCAGTTCCTCTTTCATTGTAGCCAGCTGAAGGGGTTAGTGGAAGCCTTACGATAGGAGTGAGGTTCATGCAAGCTAGTTAAGGCATGAAAGCAATGAAAATCATGGAGATGTAGGATTGTTCAACTGGGCCGGGTTTTTTCCCTGCCCGGTCCAAAACCCGGAAAACTGGGATTCGATTTCTGGTTTCGACTCGGATTAAATCCGGGCTGAAATCCAGGTTGAAAAACCCGGATCTATCCGACACCAATACGGGTTACAAATCCGGGTACCGGGTTTAAACCCGGATCTATCCGGCCCGAATACGGGTTACAAATCCGGGTATCGGGTTTTAAACCCGGTACCCGGGTCTAAACGAAAACCACACACCCCCGCCCCCCCAAGTCTGTCTCTCTCACTATCTCTCTCTCTCTCTCTCATTACGCTTGCTGCTTGCGAAAGGAGAAACCCTAAATCCGTGCCTCCTCGCCGCGACCCCATTGCCGCCGCCGCATCTCCGTCGCTGTGACCCCGTGAGTCTGTCTCTCTCTCTCTCTCTATCTATCTCTATCTCCCTCTCTCTCTCTCTCTAGATTGGATTTCTGGGTTTGGATTATTAGAAACTATATATTGTTGAGTTTTCCATAAGCGGGCTTCTGGGTTTGGTTAATCTCTAGCAAGTTTACTTTGGAGAGAGCCCGATTCTAGGACTCGGCTTGATCTGGGTTTGGGTTGATTTATGTGCTCCCATCCCATCTCTTTTGGCCTCGATGTGGATGAATGGGATTGTGTTTGATGGATGATTTCATTTGCTGTGAATTTATTTTAATAATATTATCATTATTCATGAATAATATCAAATATTATATAGGGTTGTCTTGTGATTGTTGTTATTATAATTACAGAACAAATATTATATAGGGTTGTTATTTCATCTGCTTGCTTGCATCGCCAATAAGTAATATCATTATTTTTTTAAATAATGATATTAGTAAAGTTAGTCTTATTTTCTGAGTTATCTATAATTGGTTTTCAAAGTTAAGTCCACAATGTTTCGGGTTTTGGGAGAAAGATGTTCTTTCTTGGTTCATTGTTTGGCAGTGTGATCTTAAGCTCGAGAAGTCTTGATATGATGTTTCTCATGTATTTGCGTTAATGAACAAAAAGAAAAGAAGAAGAAGAGGAAAACAAGATTCTTATATTGCAATAGGGTAGATGCATTTCTCTTATTAATGACTTATTTATGTACGTATTCGGAGTCTAGAAGTTTTCTGATTGATCATCCCTGATTATCTCTTTGATCAATCTCGAACGATTCTCAGCTTAAAAGTTCATTTGAAAATCTTAACAAATTCTAGGCCTTCATGATCCCCCCCCTTTCTGGTTCCTTAATAGAAGCATATTTTATGACATTTTTGGAGATGCAAACTCAGAATGAAGAGATGATCTATGGAACTTGTTCTGCTTCCTCTCCCTCTCACATATCTCTGCCCCTCACTCACTCACACTCTCTCCTTCCTCTTTTCCTTTTTTGTGGTATATCTATTTTTATAAATTTATGTTATGCAGAAGAAAGACACAATGAGCACAGCTATACTTTTATTTGTAAACTGTTGCAGTAGTCTTATTTGCAAGCTTTATATTAATTGAGAATGTTATAGTACAAGGTTGTATGTCTCCACACTATTGATGCTGAAAAAAATTTAGAGTAAGTACTTTCTTCTTTCATAATCAATTGGTTCTTTTTTAACAAACTAGTTAGTGGCCCTACTATCCCACCATAACCTTTTATGAACCTTTTGCAGTTCCCTATTAGCCCCAAAAAACCCTAAGAGATTTTAGAGAGGAAGGTAGTGGTGTTGATCTATAAAATATTGGATTAAGCAATATACAGAAGATGTTGCTGTTTCAGATCACTTCAGCATCCAACATAATTCTTTCTGAAGTGTCATTAATGATTAATGTCGCAACTAGAAGTTTGCTAATTGCTAATTGTGAATCTGTGCTTACCTCAAAATATTCAATGAGTTTACTTGATTGGCGACCTAGCATTCCAGAGTAGATAATCTGTCCTCCAATTTTCATTAGAATCAACTGCACCAAAAGAACATCTATTGAGTTGTATAAAGTATCATCTAATAGCAACACTGGAAAGATTATAGTACTTTTTTCTGCTGTGAACAAACATGTGCCTCAACTTGTGTCTTGTATTATCTTAAAAAATATATAATTTTGAAGACTCATGCTTTAAGTGGAAGGTTACAACCATAAATCCAATTTAAAGTATATATCAGATTTTGATAACAAAGACTGATTACTTGCCCCAATTACTGAAAATTATTGAGGTAGTAAAAAGTACTTTACATTATCTTGCAAGGTAACTAATGATATGGCTGTGAAAGCATGGGTTAACTAATGGTAAGGAAAAATGCTAGAAACTCATGAAAGGTAGAAATAGAAATTCATGTACTTGCTTCTACCTTGGTTAAGGACTGGAGATTTTACATGAATCCTTCTCATCTCTGTCTATTCCTGTAAGATGATATGGTGCTCTTACTTGTTTTATTTTTTCAGGTTCTCTAGTTTCTCATGACGTGCTGATGTAATTAGTAAACACTTGAAGGACACAAAAGCAGCTGAATAGATGCCAGTTTCAAACTTTCAATTGAAGCATTTTGTAATTTTCATATATTATAATTTTGTGTTTTGTAATGTAATGTAATGTAATTTAATTTAATATGTAGTGAATTACATTATTGCATGCATTTTACATGATAATGCATGGTCATGGAAGGTTAGAAGTAGTAGAGGTTAGAAACTACTACTTGATCGATCATTTTTAACAGTAGTATTATCATACTGGAATATGGAATATATTACATATACATGATCATCTAATCTCAAATTAAATATATATATTACCAACTTTTCAGTAACATAGACTTTTAGATTATAAAAAAAAAAAAACTTTTTGAGCTTTATTTTTTATTTTTTGAAAAAAATAGATACTGTAGTTAAAAAAAAAAACGGTTGAAGCTGGAACATACTGTATTTAAAATAATATGTGCTTTATTATAAATAAATTAATTAATTAAAAAAAAAGCGGTTGAAGCTGGAACCCGAATTTCCGAGTTGTAGAAACCCGGGTTCATCCGGGTTTCGGCCCGGGTCATAACCCGGGTGTATCTGGGCCGAAACCCGGCTCGGGTTTGAAGCCGGGTTCCTGGCCGGGTATACCCGAAAATCCGGTCCGAAACCCGGATGAACAGTCTTATGGAGATGTGATGGTAGAGATCTTACTCGGGTGGAATGACAAAGGTCTAAATGTGGATTGTCAACAAGATCTGTGGATTGGATAGAACCTTGAGACTCAACTGTAGCGGCGTTAGGACCATTAGATGTGCGTAGTTCGGGTGAGCTTGATTATAGGAAGATAATATTATAGGGTCGAGCAAAGATGGGTGTCTCAGGAGGGATGTCAACAGAAAAAAGTGGAAACAATGACATCGGGAATTTCTCAACATCGTGGAACAATTGATGTTCTAAAAAAATCCATGATGTGAAACTCGAAGACGATGTGACACAAGATCATAACACATATAGCCTTCATTTTCGATCGCATATCCAAGAAAGCAGCACAATTAAGAGTGAGGCTTGAGTTTGGTGCGCTGAACAATCTCTCATATGTAGTATCATTATTAATAGTAGGAGAAGGGAATTGATTGATAAGGTAGACCGACGTGTGAGAGGTTTCACCCCAAAATCGGGTAGGCAAGGATGATGATAGGAGGAGAACACAAGTGGTATTTGTAATGTGTCTAAGTTTACGTTCAGCCCTCTCATTTTGTTGCGACATACCTAGATATAAATGTGAAGAATAGTGCGATAATATTTGAGGATATCATGAAAGCCACGTTGTGTAGACTCTAAAGTATTATCAGAACAAAAGATTTTAATGTCTTTTGAGAACTGAGTCGCAATCATTTTGGCAAAGTTGCAATAAATATCTAATAATTCAGAACTTGATTTCATTAAGCCAAATATAATGAGAGAAGTGATTCACAAAGATTACAAAATATCTTGAGCTACTCATACTATGAACGGGAGAAAGTCTCCAAACATTAGAATGAATTAGATCAACACAACCACATGCCATAGACTCACTTGTACTAAAAGGCAATGCCATTTGTTTCCCAAGTTGACAAGAAATGCAATTAAAATTACTATGACTAGTAGATGCCGAATCTTTTAATCCTAGAAGCCAATAATTGTATCGGAGATACAGATGGATGACCAAGACGGGAGTGCCAAAATGAAAGTGAGGGTGAACAAGTGGAGGAAGCAAGTGCAACAACATTAGAGTTAGGAATGTGTAGAGATGATAGATGAACCAGTCCCCCAAAACTATGCCCAGTTCCAAGTATCTAACTGGTCCAAGGATCATGTACAACAACACCAAAGAAGTCAAACACAATTATATAACCAATTTAACACTACTGACCCACAGAGAGAAGATTGAATGAAAGTTTAGGGACATGAAAGAGATCGGGAACAAACTGGTTAGAAGTATGGACACTACATAGATTTTGAATGGTCATAGTGATGCCATTAGTTGTATATTGAAGATGAATGTGATAATGGTGTACATATGGTAAATGTATATTGGTTAGGTGTCATATGATTGTAATATGAAGAGTGAAAGATCTAGGGAGTAGCTTTACCTGGCAAGACTGAGAGGGTAGAGGAAGACTAAGTAGAACTCTTGGTGGGCTTCAGAATATCTCCAAAAACGAAATTGATACGCTGGCTTGGTTCTTACTTCAACTGATAGAGATTAAGTATCAAATGGTTCTCTAGGAAATTATCAGCTGATGAGTAGCAAGTATCAAGAATATCCCAAGCAAACTATGAATCTTTGAAAGGGCTAAACAAGGCACAATTAATGAAGTGGTAGTATTACAAAACTATGTGAGAATTTGTTAATGATAACTCTCCCAATCAATCAGACGAGTACAAAAGGCGTCATCAAATTCAGTAGAACTCTAGGTGGGCTTCAGAATATCTCCAGTTACAATGTTTAATCCCTCTCTCTATTTTTCTATCATAGCGAGCAAGCTTCTCTCATGGCTACTCCAACATTTTTAACAAGGCATGCTCTTCCTGTTTCTTGAGCTCTAAGTACAATTTTATAGGTTTGAAGATAGGAAAATTCTTGGGTGCCCACCAAATGTGCCTCAAGTTTATTTTTATTTTAAATGATTAAAAACATTACCACTAGTGACTTTGTGTGCATATGTATTTTTTTTTTTTTACATTAAAAAAACCAAAAAAATGAATATACACTAGTTTTGGTAGGCATATTTTGGGGGCATCCTAGCATCACCCTTGAAGAAATAGCATTGAGGTTTAATCTAGACTCCATGCAAACTGGTAGAAGAAAAATTCTTTTCTGAAGCTGATTTGGTTTACACACCTTCCATTTAATTGACATGGCAAAACTTAATTTGTTAAAAAAATTTAAAAATTAAAATTTGTAGCAAATCAAGTCTTACCAAGTTAATTAAATGGAGGGTGTATTTTGCACACCGGCATCCTTATAGAAGAGTTCCTGGTGGAATTGGGTATTATCAGTGAAACATGGAGCCGAAGGAATAGTGTAGTCGTCGCCACATAGGAAGTAGAAATTTTAAAAAGCCAAAGAAGAGCACGAGCAAGCTTCTCCCAAGGTAGATCCAGCATTATCCACATGCCATCTTGTTTTCTGAGCTCCAAGTTTAGTTTTTTAGCTTGCAAAAATACCAGCGTGAGTTTGAGTCTAGACTCCACCGCAGACTAGTAAAATGAGAGTGTTTATCAGTGAGGTACGGAGTAACATTGGCGGACTAGGAAAATAGATGAGGTGAGGTGTATGACGGCGGAATGTATAGAGGGAGGAGCTAATTGGAAGGAGAGGAAGAGAAAAATTGAATGTGAGAGTGCAGAAAGTTTTTTGGACCGAAACCTCCTTTCCCGCCGAATGCACCCAAACAGGCGAGAATGACCGAAATTTTCACCGGAAGGAAACATCCTACATATTCATGCCAGTTACTATTCTGGCCAAAATAATATATATATATATATATAATATATATATGGGTTCCACAATGAATATTATGTTTATACATCAGTTTATAAATCCTTTAAATTATTATCTATTTGAGATTTAGTGTGTGTGTATATATATATATATATATATATATATATAATATTAGATTTCTTCCTTCTCTTGAGTGTGAAAGACCTTAATGAAGTGACAAATCCCTTAGATCAAGCCTATAATTATTCACTGCAAATCTGTATCCCATTATTTTTACACTTAATATTATTTTTGCATTATGTACCTTAGCTATATATTCCTTATGTGTTTTACATACACAGCTCAAAATAGTTGCACATGCAAATGTCCTTCCTCTGTAAATACTATATATGGCAATACACAACCCTAGCATTTGTGCTGGCATTCTCACATTTACATGGTATCATAGCCATAAGAGGCTTTTTTTCACTGCACAATGTCTTCTTCTTCAACCTCTCAGATCCCTCTGCAGATGAACACTCATCGCTTGAGTTCTTTTCTGCCAAAACCCATCTACCTGAAATTTATACCAAACTTATCTCCACCATTTACCTTCTCTCGAAAGCACAATTGCTTCCCATTCTCAGAGGTCAGGGTTTGTTAGGATATCTCACAAATGAGTTGCCCTGCCCTCCCACCACTATCGTCGATGATAGTAATCAGTTACTTCCAAATCCGGAAGCAACAAAGTGGTTGCACCTTGACAACTTGATCCTTGGTTGGATAAACAACTCTCTTAGATGCTACTCTCGCTTAGGTCATTAATTGTGAGACTTCACATGTTAAATATTCTAACATGAACATTAATAATCGGATCTTCGATTTGCTATGATCTACGATAATAAAATAATAATGGTTAAAAGACTTAACTTTCTCCATCACAGTTCAATGAAGAATCGAACCTGACTATGAAAGAAGGACCACCCTTGCCACTTCGTCTCATAAGTGTTTCTTGAAAGCTAGAGGCATAATGATTTTGTAGGTGCGAATCTTTAACCCCTCAGTACTATTTATAAACTTTTGGCAATCAATAAATCTAGAGACTTTGTGTCCCACTATGATTAGATATAGAATTAATCTTAGCTCATTGGAGTTAATCATATCCTATTGTGACTCATCAATTAAGTGATAAGTATTGAGTTATTCTAAACCTATCAGGATATGTGTGTGTGAGACATAGAGTTTAAATAAAATTCTTACATTCTCCCACGTGGCCCATACGCCCATAAAATAATATTTTTCATTCATAGGTTTATAATAGGAAATTAACTGTACTATCAATTTCATTTCTAGAAAAATTTCATAACTTAGAATACATTACATGAGTTTCGTAATATCAATGTCAAACCAGCTACCTATGTGAGTCATAGCGGTCCTCTATTATATAACCAACAAAATCCCTTCCATGTACTACAACACTAGTAACTTAATTTAATATGATCTTTAATTGGGACAATTAAGGCTAATACTATAATGGATTGTGTTCCAATTCATGTCTATTGTAGACATTATCTTGTCATCATTCATCCACACCATTTAATGTACATATAAAGTGAAAAAACAAAAATAAAACAACCATAATAGATATCATGAAGTGTCCAAATAAAAAGTCAAAAACGTCTACGAGCATGAACATGTTCACATCATAACACTCATTCTATCAACAAGTTCTTTAAACAGCTTCACTACTAGACCCTTTGTCAATGGGTCTGCTATCATAAGCGTAGTACTAATATGTTCTATGGATATTGTTTGTTTCTATACTTCCTCATTAACGCTTAGATATTTGATCTCCATGTGCTTGACACCTTTAGAATACCTATAATTTTTGGAGAAAAATACTGTAGTTGATTTATCATAATAAATTATCCGTGGCCTAGCAATAGAGTCGACAACTCCAAGTCCTGAGATAAAGTTCCTCAGCCATAAACCATGCATTGTGGCCTCAAAGCACGTAACACGGTGCATAGGGGAGCCATGAGGTATCCAATTACATGTTAAAAGTCAAGAAATACCTCGAGCTCAAACCTATGTTATATGATCAAGAACCGAGCTCACAAATATGTTAAGTGAACAAGTATGAAATGAAGAAAGAATGTTTTATGAGAGAAAAAGGTTATGAAAGTTATGATATACACAATGTCTTTTTGAAAAGAGAAATGATACTTGCAGTTGTGAGTGTGCAAGCGCCGTGCAGTCGCTTTGAAAAAAGTAAATAAATATGGGACCCACATGAAAAGAAATTAATTTTTTATTAGTGGACCCCACTCTTTTTCAAAGCGACTGCACGGCATTTGTGCATTCTACGACTGTATCTAGAATTACTGTTCTGAAAAGCCAAATGCATAAGTAAAGTCTAATATCCAAGCATTCATTGTTAAGTTTGTTTATATATGCTTACGATATCTGTTACATGTAAACTGTTTACTTACTGATATTTCTCGAAATCTCACTGTTGTAATTTCCACTATCATTCCCCTACTCGAAATGGTAGAAGTTGTGACAGGAACCTGAGAGGACACAAATGGGGAAATGCAAGAGACCAGTTTCCTAGAAGCCTAAGGAATCTCCGGAGAGATGTGAGGTCCCTCAGGAGTTATCACTTTTAGAAAGATTGGCACTTGCCAACCAATTCATCACTGAGGTGTTACAACTTTGTGAATAATTGATGAAGATTCTGAACCAGGACAAGGCCAAGTAGGATCAACCTTAAGAGAAAGACTTATGTTATGGGACCACTTTTGGGAAATGGCTCTTTTTGATAACTTGATGTATATATTTTGGGAGTCTCTTTTGGGAACACTTAACTATTTTGATGACTCTTATGAAATATGAAAATTTGAGATTTTATGTGTCTCGGTATCATGATTATTGTCCTATTACTTGACCTAAGTTGACTTTCCATTGTGATATACTGCATGCTGCTAGTTATCATAGGTGCATTGCATCTTATCTGTCATGTACGAGCGGTATGTAACCTTGTGTTGCATGTCCCAGCGTTTCAGTCACCGCCAAATCCCAAGCGGGGGATGGGGGCGCCACATGGCATGGTATCAGAATAGTTACGTCTCTAGGCACGGTATCAAAACAGTTACGTCCTAGGAATACATGGTACCTAATGCTAGGATTGAAATGCAATAGTTATAGGCTTGAACTCTGTAGCTATAGGTTTGAATCCTGAAGGAGGAGCGTTTGGAGGATAAGTATGCAGCTAAACATTATTGTGAAGTGAAGAAAAGAGTAAAACTCTTTCTTTAGGAGAAGTTGATGTTAATGCATTGGTTTTGTGCATGTCAGGGGGAAAGGACCTAATGGTGCACAGACAACGCGATGATGTATGTCCAAGGTCGTGAGATCAGGAGGCTAGGAACCAGGGCAGAATGTGAGACAAGAGCCGCTTAGAGGCAATAATTGAGGATCCCGTTTGAAAGGTTTCTGGTATATCGGTATCCAAACTTTATGGGTACAGAGGGAGCTTTGAGAGCCAATAAGTGGCTTATTGATTTAGATACAACTTTTGACATCAGTGGATGTACATAGAATCAGAAGGTCCAATATGTCGGACATTTACTCTAGGGAGAGGTTGGCATATGGTGGGACACGAAAAGGTAGCTTTTGGCGCAAGAGTTGGGTGATATTGCCACTCTTACTTGGGAACGTTTTAAGAAGGAATTTGACATTCGTTTCTTCCCAAAAATAGCTAAACAACAGAAGGCATTAGAGTTTATGAATTTGACACAAGGAAATATGACAGTGGAGCAATATGCAGCTTGATTCATGAAGTTAGGAAGACTTGCCCCACATTTGATTAGTATAGGGAAAATGCAAGCTAGGAAATTCTAAGATGGATTATAGCCAAGGATACGAAACCAGATTGCTTGCTTATAGATTGAGACCTTTCAAGAGCTAGTGAACGTTGCTTCGATAGCAGAGGCGGAGTAGCGGAATTGGATCTCTCAAGTTCAGAATGATCGTAAGAGAGGGAGACCCCTTATGCGGAAGAGGGAGACCCCTTATACTTTGGATAAGGGAAAAGGAAAGGTAGTCGGAAGTGTGGTGCCTGTTACGCCACCACCATGTCGTAGTTGCGAACAAAGACACAGTAGTGAATGTTATTTTGCCACTGGAGCATGCTTTAGATGTGGTCAAACTGACCATATGATTTTGGATTGTCCACGTAATGCGACAATAGGAGCATCTATGCCTAGAAAAAAAGGAAAGACGTCGGTGAAGGCTAAAGTCTATGCAATCACACCAGGAGAAGTGGATCTGGAAGCTATGGAAGCTATAGAAGCCAGAGTAATCATTGGTAACATTTTAACCCAATTATGGATGGTAGCTTGTGTTTGCTAAAAATCCCTAATTTGATGCAACAATCGGTTTGTGCTCTGCTTGATTTTGGAGCTTCCTATTCCTTTGTATCATATGTTTGCGTAAGAAGGTTTAAATTGAGTGTGGAATCCTTATCTGAGAAGGTTTTAGTAGCTATCCTAGATGGGAAGGTAGTTGGATGCACAAGAATAGTTAGGAATTGTCTGTTGGAAGTCGCAGGACTGACCTTGACAGTAGATCAAATCGTTTTCCATTTAATGGAATTGAACTTGATCCTAGGAATTGATTGGTTATCTAGGCACTATGCTAAGATAGATTGTCGAAGAAGGAAGGTGATCTTTGAAGGATAGGATCTGTTATATGGGGGAAGTAGTGAAATTGTTTCCTTTGACCTTAACAGTAGGATGAGTGAAGAAGGTTCTGAAGGAAGGAGTTGATGCATATCTAGTGGTTATGACTAGTGTAATGGAGGAATCTAAAGGATTCGAAGGGATTCCTATAATAGAAGAATTTCCTGAAGTTTTTGCCGATGATCTGCCTGGACTACCCCCCAATCGGGAAATGGAGTTTGTAATTGAGTTGGAGCTAGTTGTGGCCCCAGTATACAAGGCACCTTATCGAATGGCCTCAGTCGAGTTGAAGGAACTAAAGGTTTAGATCGAGGAACATCTCAAAAAGGGATTTATTCTCCCGAGTTCGTCACCATGGGGTGCACAAGTTTTTTTTTTCTTTTTTTTTTTCCTGAAAAAAAAAAGACAGGACTATGAGGATGTGTATTGACTATTGGGATTTGAATAAAGTGACCCTTAAGAATAAGTAACCTCTTACCGCGGATTAAAGATTTATTTTATCAATTACAAGGAGCATTAGTATTTTCTAAGATAGATCTATGGTCAAGATATCATCACTTGAAGAATAAAGATCAAAATGTACCTAAGACAGCTTTTCGGACTCGTTATGGACACTTTGAATTTTTGCTAATGCCTTTCGGATTGACAAATGCCCCAACAACATTCATGGATTTGATGAACCGGATATTTAGACAGTATCTAGGTAGTTTTGTAGTAGTGTTCATTGACGACATCTCGATTTATTCCCGAAACGATGAAGAACATAAAGAGCACTTGAGAATAGTATTGAAGACCTTGCAAGAACACCAGCTTTACGCTAAACTTAGTAAGTATGCGTTTTGGCTTCGAGAGGTGAAATTTTTGGGACATGTTATTTCTAGTAAAGGTGTGGTAGTAGATCCTCCTAAGATAGAATCAGTGATGGAATGGCAGAAACCGACCAACGCTCATGAGGTACTGACTTTTTTGGGTTTAGCAGGATATTATAGAAGATTTGTCGAAGGATTTTCTAAATTGTTTGGTCCCTTAACGACATTGAAGAAGAAAAATGCTATGTTTGTGTGGAGTGAGGATTATGAAAAGAGTTTTCAAGAACTCAAAAGAAAATTAACCACGGCATCTGTGTTGGCTTTGCCTAAGCCTCAGAAGTTGTATGTGGCTTTTAATGACGCCTCTAAGATGGGATTAGGGTGTGTATTGATGCAAGAAGAGCGAGTCGTCGCTTATGCTTTGTGACAACTCAAGGATCATGAGCGGAATTATCCTACTCATGATTTGGAATTTGTTGCCGTAGATTTTATGCTAAAGATCTGGAGACATTATCTTTATGGAGAAAAGTGTGAGGCGTACACTGAACATAAAAGTCTCAAGTATCTGTTTAGCCTGGATAACCTGAACATGAGACAGAGGAGCTGGGTAGAAATGATCAGCGATTACCATTGTGAGATCAAGTATCACCTCGGAAAGGCCAATGTGGTAGCAGATGCCCTTAGTCGTAAGACCCAGGCTGACATGCTAATAGGAAAGCCGAAAAGAGATGTCAGGTTAACGGTGGTATAGGAGATCGTGCCATTGATTGATGAGGAAATCGTCGAAGGATAGAGTAAGGATGATAAACTGGAGAAACTTCGACAGAAAATTCTAAAATCTGAAGGACCGCAACACTTCTTGATTTTCAAGGAAGGGATGTTGTATTACATGGAGAGGAAGATGATTCCTAATGTTCCTAGATTAAAGGAAAGGATTCTGAAGGAAGCCCATTGTACACATATACTGCTCATCCTAGAAGCACCAAAACGTACTGGGAATTGAAAGGACAATTATGGTGGGATGGAATAAAAAGAAAGGTGGCTAATTTTGTTGTGAAATGTTCCATTTGCCAGTTGGTAAAGGCTGAGCATCAGAGACCAGCTGGAGAGTTACAACCATTACCAATCCTAGAATGAAAGTGGGAGGATGTGTCTATGGATTTCGTGGTAGGTTTGCCGAGGACATCATCAGGAAATAATTCGATTTGGGTCATAGTTGATCTATTGACCAAAAATGCATATTTCCAACCAATTGCTAATACAGATTCATTGGACAAGCTCTCTCGAGTCTATATTAAGGAAATAGTCAGACTTCATGAAGTGCCTCTATAGTATCCGATAGAGACACTATTCACTTCGTGTTTTTGGCAAAGTTTACAGAAGATGTTAAGCACGAATCTAAGATTTAGCAGTGTCTATCACCTGCAAACAAATAGACAGACAAAATGAACTATTAAGACACTGGAAGATATGCTATGTGCTTGCATAATGGAGTTAAGTGGCAATTGGGAAATCCATTTTCCATTGATAGAATTTGCTTACAATAATAGCTTTCGGGCTACAATACAAATGGCACCTTACGAAGCATTGTATGGAAGAAAGTGCAAGTCTCCACTGTATGGGGATGAAGTAGGTGAAAGAAAGCTGCTAGGACCGGAATACTTGTAGGATGTGTGAAAGTAAGTGGAGTTAACTCGAGAAAGGATGAAAGCAGCTCAAAGCCGTCAAAAGAGTTATGCCAACAAGCAATGGAGGAATTTAGAGTTTGATATGGGAAACTGGGTGTACGTCAAGGTATCACCTAGGAAATGAGTCATATGGTTCGAAAAGAAAGGGAAACTGAGTCCCAGGTATGTAGGACCATTTGAAGTTATGGAAAGAGCCGGTGCAGTCGCATATCATTTGGATCTACCAATTGAGATGTAAGGATTGCACAATGTCTTTCATGTATCATCATTAAAAAAGAGTTTTGGTGAAAGATAGCCTGTAGTGATGGAAGCTGATAATATACGACTTTAGTCGATCCTATCTTATGAAGAACGGCCTGTACAGATCGTGGATAGCAAAGATCAAGAGCTAAGGAATCGAAAAGTGTCTTTAGGAAAAGTTCTTTGTAATAACCCAGCTTTTCAAAAAGCAACATGGGAGAGAGAAGTTTGGTGAGGAGTAAATATCCTCATTTGTTTGTAACTTATAACTTGTGTATTCATGAATCTTATTTATGAATGATTCATTGATTGTATCTTGTTTTCTTGCATATGATTGTCTCTGTGTTATCTGTGAATTTTAGTAATGATATGTGCACCTACCATACCCGTGAACAGGGCATGACTTGTAATAGGAATACCCCTCACATGTATGTATCCTTGGTCGCACATATTAGAGTAAGACGTGAACGTAGTCGCCATGACTAAGGAATGAGGAGGGATCGAATGATGAGTGCTCATTGGCAGCAGATGGAAAGATTTGAGCATCATTGCACTCATGTTTAGGACACGGATATTCGGAATAATATTTTTCTAAGAAGAGATTTACTGCATGAAGAGTGTCAACCCCCACATGATTTGTTGGTATGGAGAGATGCTAATAGGTTACATCTACTTGGACTTAACCTTGAAGCAGAATCCAGTCGCACTGCAGAAGCTCGCGCTTCAAGATATGAGGCTTTTCAAACTTCAGATAGGTCTATTGGTCGTATCTGTTATCATGAAGAAGGACAACCTATTGCGGACACTGAGCTCGAGATTGAGCATAGGTTAAATGAAATGTGAGTAAACATGTATTATGATTATGACTTAGACGTGAATTCAACTTTTCACAAGATTCAGTGACAAATGAAGAAGGCGAAGTGCCGTAACCGTCGCCATTTGAGGAGTCTATGGCCGACAATGCAAGAGGTACGAAGGAAGTTTGGTTAACACCCTAGTAAAATTTTATTAAGACTACAATACCGATTTCGAGGATGAAATCTTTTTCTAAGGGGGGAGGATGTGACAACCAAGACTTTTTAGGCTTTTTGTTTAATATATTTTTTTTTAGATAGGCCCATGAGGGTTTCAGCCTTCATAGGAAATTTAGGGTTTGAAGCCTAATGGATCTAGGGCTCACGTCCAACTCTAGTTCTTGCATCCCATTTGTCATCCAATGAAGCTAATGTTTAGAACTTGATGAATCTAGATGGAAATTAGGGAAGGGAGGTGAGAAGGATTTTTGCCTTGCAAGCCAACCATAGAAGCTTACCCATCTCCTTGCCACGTGTCAAGTATGCAAGAAGGTATGCTTGTAGGAAGAAACTTGTGACACTTGTCACTAGGAAAGAGAGATTCTAGAAGAAGAATGACGAGGATATGGAAAAGTGGAGCCTAGGGAAAGCCAAGACGCCTTGCACGGCAACCATGGAGAAAGGGAAGAAAATATTCTTGCTTTTTGTCATGTGTCATGCATGGAAAAAGGTAAGAGAGGATGTTTGCCTTTGAAATGGGTGAAATCCATAGGGAAAGAAAGAGCCACAAGCCTAGGGTTTCTAGAAGAAAATCTTGGAGGGAAATCCTTGAGATGGACAGCTAGGGCAAGGGTGTTTGTGCATATTTTGACCAACCACATGCTTGTCCAAAAGTTTGGTGAAAGAAGATCTTCTTTGGAATGGATGAAGGTTTCGGCAACCACCATGCACACACACTCCTCACATGCTACTTGGCACACATGAACACATGTAAGAGATTTGAGGAAGATTTTTAACTTGACAAAGACCATTTAGCTACAAGCTTCATTGAACCAAGACATGAGGTGAAGGGGCAAAGTTAGAAGGAGGTTTCGATTTTGAGGAAGGAGGCGCCACTTGTCTTAAAGGTCCTATTGTGTTTTCAACATAATCAAATGATAGGAAAGTAGGAAGAGGCCTAGGGTGGGACGCCACTTGGCATCCATGCAATGAGCTTGGCTCATGCAAGAAGCTTTTGTGTCTATAAAAGGGGGAGGAGCCAAAAACCCTTCTTTTAGTCATTTTGTGAATGTCTCTTGTAGTATTCAGACATCACATTTCTCTCCAACTTTCCACCATTTTTTCACTATCCAAACACTCTCCGCATTATTCTTTTCACACCTAAACATTATTTGGAAGGTAAGCAAAGCTAGAAGATACTTCCAAGAGAAGAATCATAGAAGGTATGAAGCCAAATCACCCTTTCCAACACACATACACACACAACATTAAGGGGTGAAGTTTCGGTTTTAGTGAGTTCATCAAGAACTCATGCTCACACACACACACACACACTTGACCTTGAAGAAGTTAGCTCATGTTTTGAGAAGTTTTCCATATGAACCCACGCCTATACTCACACGGCTAGATGAGAGTCTTTCTTCAAGGAAGGTGGATTCAACCCTACTTGCCTTAAGATTATAAGTATGATATTTTGAAGAAAGAGGGTCATGGCCTTAGTGTTTATTTGAGTGTATGTAAGATTTGGACTTGAGGGTATGAAGGTCCGAATGTTTGGAGTCATTTTCTTGGAAAAAGATGTTAAGAGCACAACACTCAATCACACAGGTTAGGGTTTTTCTTGAATAACGAACCTAATGATTTCTATATATGTATTCTCAGCTCGCTTGTCATCTATTGCGTATTTTTTTAATTAAAGCTCTAACTTATACTTGGATATTTTATGTATATGTCATGTGACCTTGTTGATTGTTAAGTTTTATGTGAATGTTTGTGATATTGATGTTTCTTCCATGTAATATAATATCTTCTTAGCATGACTATCTAATGTATGAATAAAATTGCCTATGGCATTTATTTATATTGGAAAATGGAATAAGAAGCCATCTTAGGATTCGGATTGCATAATGTTTGCTACTTGACTGAATCTTGTATGTGATTAAGTCATGAAAATGCTTGTCTTCTTATAAGCATGATCACTAGCATGTTTCGGCCACTACAAATGTTCATTGTTAAAATTCTTTCTAATACATTAGAAGATTCTAAGTTCATAAAAAGTTAATTAGATTGTATTTTTTCAAACTCAAAGGTCTCGGCTATTACTAAGGATGAGGTATGATCATCTTGTCATTGAAGTCTAATGAGTTAAGACCAACTCTTGAATGTGCTAGGGTGTGTATGTTTCGGCCACTACATGGAAAGTATTGAATGTCTGATAGATGTTTGATGCCTTAAGAATTTTTATAAAGAAACATGGTCGCATGTTCTAATATTTTCAAGTCGTAACGCGAAATGTATTGGAATTGCATGTTGAATGTCATATGGTAATGATGAAGCATTTGGCATTTTCATGTGCCTCATGAAAGTTCTAAGTTTCATTGTCATGTCACATGCATTGGGATTGTGAAAATCATTTTGTAAGGAAAAGAGTCTTTTTAAAGTTTTTGTCACGACCTCAATGGCTAGGATGGGGTAGTGTCCTAGTGGAACTCCTCTATCCACTCAGGAGTGACTAAAAAGGAGTGGTAACCCCTGGATCGACAAAGTACAGTAACTAAAAGACAAGGATACTGGAGCGAGAAACACACGGTGCATAGGGGAGCTATGAGATATCCAATTACATGTTAAAAGTCAAGAAAGGCCTCGAGCTCAAAGCTATGTTATATAATCAAGAACCGAGCGCATAAGTATGTTAAGTGAACAAGTATGAAATGAAGAAATAATGTTTTATGAGAGAAAAAAGGTTATGAAAGTTATGATATACACGATGTCGTTTTGAAAAGTCAAATGCATAAGTAAAGTCTCATGTCCATGCATTCATTGTTAAGTTTGTTTATATATGCTTATGATATATGTTACATATTATTTGTTTTCTTACTGAGATTTCTTGAAATGCTAGAAATCTCAGTAAGAAAACAGTGAGAAATGTTTTCTCACTGTTGTAATTTCCACTATCATTCCCATACTAGAAATGCTAGAAGTTGTGATAGGAACCCGAGAGGACACAAATGGAGAAACGCAAGAGGTCAGTTCCCCAGAAGCCTAAGGAATCTTCCGAGAGATGTGAGGTCCCTCAGGAGTTATCGCTTCTAAGATTAGTACTTGCCACCGACCAATTCATCATGGAGGTGTTATAGCTTTTTGAGCAATTGAGGAGGGTTCTGAACCAGGACAAGGCCAAGTAGGATCAGCCTCAAGAGAAAGACTTATGTTATGGGAGCACTTTTGGGAAATGACTCTTTTTGATAACTTGATGTATTGGTCCCATATCTTGGGATTCTCTTTTGGGAACAGATAACTATTTTGATGACTTTTATGAAATATGAAACTTTGGGATTTTAGGTGTTTCAGTACCATGATTATTGTCCTATTACTTGACCTAAGTTGACTTTCCGTGGCGATATACTGTATACTGCTAATTATCATATGTGCATTGCATCTTATTTGTCATGTACGATCGGTATGTAACCTTGTGTTGCATGTCCCGTCGTTTCAGTCACCGTCAAATCCTAAGTGGGGGCTGGGGATGCCACAGTCTCCTAGCCACAAGTCGAGTTTTGTATCTATCAACTGTTCACTTGAGTGAGTTTTAATTTTAAAAACTCACTTGGGCCCAACAACAGACTTTCCTGGAGGTAAATCAACCGGATCCCAAGTAGGATTCTTAGATAATGCATCAAGTTCCTCTTTCATTGCAGCCTGCAAAAGGGGTTAGTGGAAGCCTTATGATAGGAGAGAGGTTCATGCAAGCTAGTTAAGGCATGAAAGCAATGAAAATCATCGAGGTGTGATGGTAAAGATCTTACTCGGGTGGAATGACAAAGGTCTGAATGTGGATTGTCAACAAGAACCGTGGATTGGATAGAACCTACTGACTCAACTACAGCGACATTGGGACCATTAGATGTGTGTAGCTCGGGTGAGCTTGATTCTGGGAAGATAATATTAGAGGGTCGAGCAAAGATGTGTGTCTTAGTAGGGATGTCAACAATGACATCGGGAATTTCTTGACCTCATGCAACAACCGATGTTCTAAAAAAATCCATGATTGTAAATTTGAAGGCGATGTGACAAAAGATCAAACACATATAGCCTTTGTTTTCGATCCCACTTCCAAGAACACGGCACAATTAAGAGTGAGGCTTGAGTTTGGTGCGCTTAAAATAAAACGAACTATGCCGAACCAAAGATTCATAGGTAATGATATGTAGGAGTGGAGCCAAACAATCTCTCATATGTAGTATCATTATTTATAATAGGAGAAGGGAGCTGATTGATGAGGTAGACGTACATGAGAGAGGTGTCACGCTAAAATTGGGTAGGCAAGGATGATGATAGGAGGAGAACACGAGTAGAATCTAGAATGTGTCTAAGTTTACTTTGAGCCCTCTCATTTTGTAGCAACATACCTGGATATGAAAGGTGAAGAATAGTGCGATAAAGTTTGAGGATATCATGAAAGGCATGTTGTGTAGACTCTAAAGCATTGTCAGAACAAAAGACTTTAATTTGTTCTGAGAATTGAGTTGCAATCATTTTGGCAAAGTTGCGATAAATATCTAATAATTTGGAACTTGATTTCATTAACCCAAGTATAACGAGAGAAGCGATTCACAAAGATTACAAGTCTCCAAACATTAGAATGAATTAGATCAACACAACCACAAGCCATAGAGTCTACAATTATTGTACTGGTTGTTTCAAAAGTTGACGAGAAATACAATCAAAATTACTAGGACCGGTAGATGCCAAATCTTTTAAACCCTTTGAAGCCAATAATTGTACAAGTGCATGACCAAGATGGGAGTGCCAAAATGTACAACAACACCAAAGGAGTCAAATACAATTACATAACCAATTTAACACTATTTACCCACAGAGAGAAGATTGAATGAAAGTTTAGGGACATGAAAAAGATCAGGAACATAATGATTAGAAGCATGGACCACTACCTAGATTTCGAACAGTCATAGTGATGCCCTTAGCTGTGTATTGAAGATGAATGTGATAATGGTGTACATGTGGTAAATGTACATCGGTTAGGTGTCATGTGATTGCAACATGAAGAGTGAAAGCTGGCTCGGTTCTTACTTCAACTGATAGAGATTAAGTATCAATTGGTACTCTAGGAAATTATTAATTGATGAGTTGCAAGTGGCAAGAAAATCCCCAAGCAGACTATGAATCATTGAAAGGGCTAAACATGGCACAATTAATGAAGTGGAAGTATTACGAGACTATGTGATAATTTTATAATGATTACTCTCCCAATCAATTAGACGAGTACAAAAGGCGTCATCAAACTCTGTAGAACTCTTGGTTGGCTTCAGAATATCTCCAATTACAATGTTTAATCCCTCTCTCTATTTTTCTCTCATAACGAGCAAGCTTCTCTCACGTCTACTCCAACCATTTTTCACAATTATGCCAAATTTGTTGGGTTGCTAATTTTTGCAATTGACTCCTTAGGTTTGAGGAAATTTACAATTATGCCGCATGTTCCATTCCCATTAATTATTCTTAGTGCCTAGTTGTCATGTGGCTCAAAGTCCACGTGTCAATCAAACAATAATTGACATAAGGCAAATTAATTTCTTTTTTTTTTTTTCTTTTAAAGAAGAGGACAATACTCTAATTTTATTGATAGCCATCACTTATGGCGAAGGAATACCGTGGTTACAACTAGACATATGGGGGTTACATATCATTATAAAATCCAAACCCAGCCATCAAAACGAACTATAAAAAATAAAACCAACCACTATACTTTTTTTTATCAGTAAGCTCCTCTACATATAAAAAATTGCGAGGTTACAAAGAATCCCCAAAACCAACCAAGAAAACCATAAGTCTAAAGAATAACAAACTGAAGAAAAAACCAACATCCAATACATCACAAGACTAAGAAACTCTCAAATAAGGTAAACCAATCTTATCAGTTCTAATAAAACCCCTTAAAATTATAGGCATTCGTTGCAAAGAACTCCAATCTCTAGTAACGTTTTGAGTACCTTGCTTGGCTAAAAAGTCCGTTGGAGCATTACCCTCTCTATAAATATGATTCACTCTAAAATCAATCCCATATAACAGAATTCGAAACTCAACCCAATAGTCTTCCAAAGACCACACCCCACAACGTCCTCTTTGCAACCATTTAACAATAAGATGTGAATCAATTTCGATATCCACTTCAGTTATGTTAAGCATGTTACAACGTTTCAAACCCTCCAAAATTGCTCTCAACTTAGCATAGTTATTAGTGCCATACCTAAGAGAAACCGAAAAAGCAGTAAGAACATTACCCCTCTCATCCCTTATTAAGCCACTTGCAACTGTTTGCCCCAGATTCCCTTCACTACTCCCATCAACATTTAGTTTATATCGACCTGCTTCTAGTTTACACCAATGAACCACCTTTACATTTTTCTTTTTCAAAGGGATCAAAGGTAAGGTCAGATTGGATGCTGATACATGCATGCACTACAAGGAATTCAGACTATCCCAACGCATAGAATTTGCCGCTAAAAGCCCATAATTCGCTGCAAAAAATGAAAAGCAGCAATTCTCCCGTCGCTGTAGGTTGGTTGCCAAAGATTGGATGCTGATACTTTCAATCGTCGATTCACTGTAAAACGCTGCAAAAAACTTTTGTTGCAGCGCTATCTTACCTGTCGCAAATATGCATGCAGGCGCTAGGAAAAAGACCTCCACCAGCTGACCTTTTGCATTGCAAAAGCATAGATGCTTCGTTTGTAAATCACTGCATAAAAAGAATAATCATTGCTGTGTAATGTTTGTTTTGCAGTGTTAGAAGTCATCGATGGGAATGAGAATGGTTTTTTGCATCTGTTAGTGTCGGCGCAAATATTTTATTGCATCGTTCCACGTTCTGTCACAAATATGCAGTAGACGCTAGAAAAAAACCCTCCACCAGTTGATGCATTGTGTTGCAAAAGCTTGAAAGCGGCCAGAGTAAATCGCTAAAATTGATTGTTATTTTTGTAGCGTATGGAATAATCGCTCAGAAAAAGAATTCTTGCTGGCAGTTCTTCTTGTAAGAAGGTGATAACCAGTGCTGCAACACAGCCAGACTTGGCAAAAACAGTAAAGAAAATAGAGAGATGAGTGGATGGAAGAAGAACTTTATTCCTCTATATTGTTCTGTTTTTGTATACAGAGAGTGCAAAACATATATACAGTAGAAAGTTCTAACTAACTAACCGTAAGTTCAAATGAGCTAATGACATCTGTAAAGTAGAATAACAAATCAAAGAATAATGAAAAAGATGACAGCTTATGTACAAGGGATAGTAGGGACTAAACGACTTGTAGTTTGGCCTGTATCCTCTAACATCCCCCCGCAAGATGGAGAATAGAGATTAACTATTCCCATCTTGGAGAGGTGTAATTGCAGAAGGTAAGAGGGTAATGCTTTAGTGAAAATGTCAGCTAACTGGGTTTGAGAGGAAACATGAGCTGTTGTAATGGTTCCTGCTTGAATTTGATCTCGAATCAAGTGGCAATCTAGTTCAATGTGTTTCGTTCTCTCATGAAACACTGGATTTGCAGGAATATGGAGGGCTGCTTGATTATCACAGAAGAGGAGGGCAGCTTGTGGATGAGAGATACCAAGGTCTTGAAGTAAATATCGAAGCCAAGTTAATTCAGAACAAGTGGCAGCCATGGATCTATACTCAGCTTCAGCTGAGGACCGAGAAACCACATTTTGTTTCTTGGATTTCCAAGAAATCAATGAGCTGCCTAAGAATACACAATAACCTGTAGTTGAGCGACGAGCGTCTGGACAAGAGGCCCAATCTGAATCACAATAAGCTTGGAGCTGAAACTGAGATGAGGAGGAAAGAAAAATTCCTTGTCCAGGAGCTGCTTTGAGATACCTTAGAACCTTGTATGCTGCTACCATGTGAGTTGAAGATGGTTTATCCATGAATTGACTCAACAATTGAACTGCAAAACATAAATCTGGCCGAGAGATGGTGAGATATAAAAGTCTACCAATAAGCCTTCTATAAGTGCTTGGTTCAGCAAGAGAAATGCCCTCATCTTTGCTGATTTTAAGGTTTTGATCAAGAGGTAGCTTGAGAGGTTTACAACCGAGCATACCAGAATCAGCTAAGATATCTAAGGCATATTTCCTTTGAGAAATGTGAATGCCTTTGGATGATCTAGCAATCTCTAGGCCCAAAAAATAACGTAGGCATCCAAGATCTTTGATTTTGATCTTGCAATGAAGAAAAGTTCGAATGGAATCAATAGAGGTTTGAGAATTGCTAGCAACTAAGATGTCATCCACATAAACTAACAAGGCAATGTAAGAGTCTCCATCTTGCTTTGTGAATAAGCTATAATCAGCTTTTGATTGGATAAAACCAAATTCAAGTAGATGAGAGGTAAGTTTAAAATTCCACTGTCTTGATGCTTGTTTAAGACCATAGAGACTCTTAAGTAATTTGCAAACTTGATGTGGCTTTCCCTTGGTGTACCCGGGTGGTCTCTTCATATAAATTTCTTCTTGTAAATCACCATTAAGGAAGGCATTGTTTACATCAAATTGATGTAAATGCCATCCTTTAATTGCAGCAACAGTGAGTAAACATCTCACAGTGACCAGCTTAGCAACTGGAGAGAAAGTCTCATGAAAGTCTATGCCCTCTTGTTGTGTGTAGCCCTTGGCTACCAACCTAGCTTTGAGTCTTTCTATAGTGCCATCAGACTTAAATTTAATCTTGTAAACATACTTACAGTCGATGGCTTCTTTCCCTTGAGGTAAGTCAGTAAGTGTCCAGGTATGATTGTTTTCCAAGGCCTCAATCTCAGCTTCCATAGCTTTGCACCAATCAGGATCCTTCTAAGCTTGTTTATAAGAATTAGGCTCGGATTGGAGAGAAAGAGAAGAAGTAAAAGCTTGGAAGGAAGAACTGAATTTATGGTAAGATAAACATTTATTTATAGGGAATGACTTACCATTTGGAGCAGGAGCATCCTTGGAAATTGATTGTTCAGGAGGAGTCAACAAAGCCTGATGACAGTGAAAGTCTTTCAAATATTGAGGTGCAGTTCTAATCCTATTTGACCTTCGAAGAATGGGAATGGGGATGTGGGGAGAAGTAGAATGAGAAGGGAATTCAGTGGTTAGTGAAGGAGGTGACATGCTGACAGTAGAGGGGGTAGAATGGGCAGGAGTGGAAATAGTTGAAGGGATGGAAGGTGCAGGAGAAAGGGGCTGAAAATTAGAGGCAAGAGGTGGGGAAGATGAAAAAATGGGTAAGTGTGACTCTAGAGAAGGAGGTGATGGGGAAAGTGTGGGATCTTGGAAGGGAAAAATGGACTCATGAAAAATTACATCCCTTGAAATGAAAATGGTGTGGTTGGTAAGGTCTAACAATTTGTATCCTTTGATTCCAAAGGGATAACCAAGGAAAACACATTTTCGACCTCTAGGGTCAAATTTCTTTCTACCATGTAAAAGGGTGGCTGCAAAACATAAGGAACCAAATACTCTCATGTGAGCATAAGCAAGTCTTTTGTTAAACAGAAGCTCATATGGAGTTTTATTTTTTAAAAGTGGGGTGGGAAGTCTGTCGATGATATATGTGGCTGTCTAAAGAGAGTCACTCCAATATTCTAAAGGCAAATTAGCTTGGAAAAGTAGGGCACGAGCTACATTAAGCAAGTGCTGGTGTTTCCTCTCAACAATGCCATTTTGCTGAGTGGTTTCCACACAGCATTTGTGATGAATAATGCCTTTATCATTAAAAAAATCTGTCATGCAAAACTCAGCACCATTATCACTTAGTAGGGTTTTAATTTTGAGTCCAAATTGTGTTTCCACCAAGTTATAAAAGGACTTGATGCATGCTCTAGTTTCAGCTTTGGTAGAAAGTAAATAAAGCCAAGTTGTACGAGAGAAGTTATCCACAATTGTCAAAAAATATTTAGAACCATCATGTGCAACAGTGGGACTAGGTCCCCATAAGTCACAATGAATTAGTTCAAATATTCTAGATGAAGAATGAACACTGTCATGAAAGGTCAATCGATGAAATTTTGCTAATGGACAAATATGGCAAGGTTTTTCATTAATGGAATCTGTGTGCTTGCTTACAATAGGGTCAGAAACCAATTTTAATCTAGAAACAGACAAATGACCCAGGCGACAATGCCATAGATCAACATGAGCATCATAATTAACAATAGAAGCTGAAGAAGTAAAATCTGTGTGAGTGTTATGAGTAGAATCTGAGAGGGATAGTGCAAGGGCTGAAGGAGAGACGTTTGTGCAGACCAAGTAGTACAGGCCATGTCTTAGCTCACCCTTCCCAATCGTTTTCCAAGAAGGCAGATCCTGAATGAAGCAACAATTTGAGAAAAAAAGCAAACAACAATTTAGAGAATGGGTTAACTTGGTTGCTGAAATTAAATTAAATGAGAATGAAGGGACACAAAGAACATCCCTCAAAATGATAGTATTTGTCAAATGAATGGTACCAACATGTGTTACTGAGGCTGAGCTTCCATTGGGAAGCTTGACTGAGTAAGCAACAACTGAGGTAATTGAGGTGAAAAGAGAAGTGCTACAGACCATATGGTCTGTGGCACCCGTGTCAATTACCCAATTGGAAGAAGAATTATGCAGGGAACCGTGTGTGTGTGTAGAGAAGGATGTAGATATACCAGACATTTTGGAAGAATGGACAGGAGTGTTAGAGGATTGAGGTTGAGTGCCAGAGTGAAGAACATTGGCTGCAATTGAAGAATCCTGAGATTGAATCAAAGACATAAGCTGCTGATATTGAAGTTTGGTCAAACCAATCCTGTCATCACTAACAATTTCAGATTCAGTAGCATTAGAAAGAGTGGCCTGGTTAGCAAGAAAAGCAGGAGGTTGCTGCTTGACATGAAACTTGTGACCAGGTGGGTAACCATTCAGCTTGTAGCAGTTGTCGACTGTATGGCCAGTTAAGTTACAGTGTGAACAAATGGGGGCTGCTGCATTGCCAAGTTTGAAGCAGTTTTCCAATAAATGGCCAGAGATTTTACAGTGGTTGCAATAGGGCCTGTCCTTTTTGGAAGAAGGATTTGTTTTGGAAAATCGTGAAGTAGAAAATGGTTTCTTAATGGCCAGTGCCATGGTTTCAGTGGAAGGGACAGTGGAGATCATTTGGTGGTGCCTTTCTTGTTGCTGAATGAGGGAGAAGACTTTGGTGACAGAGGGAATGGGGTCCATCAACATAATCTGGTCTCGGATGGGAGAGTGGGAGTCATGTAAGCCCATTAGAAACTGAAGAACACAGTCTCTCTGGTATCGATCTAAAAGTGTTTTCATGGTGCCACAATTACACACGGGAATAGGGTCATAGATGGAGAGTTCATCCCAGAGAGTCTTCAGCTTACCATAATATATACTTACTAAATCATGTTCTTGAAGAAGGCTAGCTAAGGCTTTCTTGAGTTGGAAAATTCGTGGGCCATTTTGTTGAGACAAACGGTCCTGAAGATCTTGCCAAATTTCCTTAGCATCATCAACATAAACAACACTAGATTTAATGGAGGGACTTACAGAGTTTTGTATCCATGAAACCACCATGTCATTGCACCTTTCCCATAGGTCAAATAAAGGGTCCATGGAATCAGTTGGTTGCAAGAGGTTACCATTGATGAAACCAATTTTATTATTCGCACGAAGGGCACTGCGCATGGCACGAGACCAAGTGGCGTAGTTGTCTGTAGTAAGAAGTTCAGAAACGAGAGTAATGGCTGGGCTATCTCCATGATCCAGGCGAAAAGGATTTGCTGGATCAGAGAGATTGAGGTAACGAGATAAGGTATTTGTGTTAAGGTCTGAATGAGGGTTGAAGGAGGTATTTGTGTTAAGGTCTGAACTGGATTTGGGGGAGGTGGGATTTTCCATCGATATATCTCTCAGTGGCTCTTTGATACCATGTAAGAAGGTGATAACCAGTGCTGCAACACAGCCAGACTTGGCAAAAACAGTAAAGAAAATAGAGAGATGAGTGGATGGAAGAAGAACTTTATTCCTCTATATTGTTCTGTTTTTGTATACAGAGAGTGCAAAACATATATACAGCAGAAAGTTCTAACTAACTAACCGTAAGTTTAAATGAGCTAATGACATCTGTAAAGTAGAATAACAAATCAAAGAATAATGAAAAAGATGACAGCTTATGTACAAGGGATAGTAGGGACTAAACGACTTGTAGTTTGGCCTGTATCCTCTAACACTTCTCACCAGGAAAACAATTTATCACCGATATAAAGTACTTATTTGCAGCGTTGCTTATGATCGTTGAGAATGGAAATTTTTTGCATTGGTCATTGTCGCTGGAAATGTATATCAGCTAAGCATTGTGGCCTAATAGCAGCTTTTTTGGATTCTCGCTGGAAAAAGTGGTTATTCCCTTCGATATTTAGCACTCGCCACTTCCTGATTCTTAAAGCATGCATGCAGTCATGACCTTTTCCCAACCAAATGGTGATTTCGCTGCAACTATCCAATATAGGCAACCATTTTATTTCCTGTAATTCTGGATATGTAAACCAACGTATACATCTATAACTCAATACCATTCATTTGTGATCGTGGAATTGTGTATTGAAAGGAGGAAAATGATAGGGTTACTACCCTCTTACTACTCATTTGCTACTTTTTTTATATTTGATTTTTTTTATAATTTTTTATTTTACTTAATAGTTAAGGAAGTGATAATTAGTAAATTTATATATATTTTTTAAATTTTTCTTAATGATTAAGGATGTTAAAAAAATACTTAAAATAAAATGATAAAAAAATAAAAACACTACAAGTAGTAGATGGGTAGTAGATAGGTAGTAAGCCTATCACTACCCTTGAAAGGAACCTTGTTGGGACAATTCTGCAGCACATGATAGTTACACTACTAGCTGGCACCAGTTTATGAACATGTAGTACCTTTCATAAAGTGATATAATATCACATAGCTAATATTATATCACTTTACTCAGAATAGAATATATATACACAACGCAACCACAGACTGGTTTTTCATCTGCCCAAACTAATTGGATCCACAATAAAACATTCCCTGGCAATTAAACACATTCATTCATTCATCAACTGTCATAAATCCACCACTACATTACTTTCCCATACAGTCAATATTAAGCCAGCTATATTAGCCACTGACCAATTACAACACAATAATACCATAGTCAGCCAAATATTCCAAAGTTACATAAACTTGGGCAGGAAGCACATTAATATGACAGCAGGGCTGGCTGAGGCAGCAAAATCTTTACTTGAACAGCTCTCCATCACAGCAAAAAATGATCTACCACCATGCATCTTGTTGTTGAATTACGTCTTCTACGTCAAACTGAGGCTTCCACACAATATCTTAGCTCAGGCCTAGCTAAGATGAGCATCAAAATCAACAAGCCCATCTCGGCTCCTCTGTGAAACCCTCTGCCATTCACATCATGACTCAAGAAAAAGATGTATAAAGAATTGCTCCATCTCCAGAATGCATGACATAGCTATCATCAACCCATTATTAGGCACGACCCACTTAATCTTTCATTATTAGACTACCATCAATATCATTTCTCTACAATATGTACTATGCCCAACACTTCACACAACCCTTACAGAGCAATCCTCATTAATTCCATGCTTTGTTATAGTATTCATTACCATACATCTAATTAGTACTGATAACTTCCCAAATGTTATTGGCAGCAATTTTACTCTTCATATGTAGGAAGATATTCTCAAAATCAGTATGAATCCCATATAAGGTAAAAGTGAATGTGAGCAAGACATTTAGTTTGATATAAATGGAAAATGCTATAAGCATTACAAGGTATTAAATGGATAACCTTTCCTCCACAAAATCTTACCTGCATGTATAGTCCACCAAGAGCCTACTGTTATCTTTGTAAAAACCACTATGCAAGCACTTGCTTGTACCTGTAACTGTAAGTAGAAACATGGGAAGTCATTGTTAGCATTTGAAGGGAAATGCTATTTCTACTTACAAACTATTCCATACATAGTTTCTAACCTAATTTTAGGCTATAAAAAAAAAAAAAAAAAAAGTCCCTAGTGGAGATGAGAATCACCTAATTTTAGATTATGCACGGGCACATACCATATGACTAGATTATACATATCTTCTAACTGCTTAGATCATGGCCCATACCAGACGACACTAATTACAAAATCTGAATCCCAGTTCATTCATCCAAAGATTTTAACATTACTTACAACCACATACAATATCTTATAACTACTTCATGCACTGACTGCCCTATTAAACATCACAGCGGCATCCTCCAAAAAATCTGTGATGCCCCAAAACATAATTACATATGGGCATTTCACTTCAAAAAACTACACAAAAAATGCCCCCACAAAAGGAAAAAGGTCTTCATTGCTATCCTAGGCAGCTCCCTGAGTCTCTCTCTGAGACTCTCCTTGTGACATTAGGCTGTACAAGCACTTCTCATATGAACATTGCCTCTCCATAAGTACCCTAAAATCTCCCCTTAACTCCTCAAACTGAGTCTTGTAATACTCAACATCTTTTTTATATTTTTCCACTTCTTCAGCATGACGTTTCTCCCTTTCACGATCTTGTTGTCGTGTAGATGTTGGTATTACCATCTCACCTAGACCTCTAGCATACCCTGGTCTATGGCCTAGTACATCCCTAAATACAGAAGCTACTGCCTCTTCAGTTCATTACTCAGGTTCTATACCTTCCATCTTATCAACCATTTGCTTCTGCACAGAGTGTACATAATTGTGTAAATTAAACCATAACTTGTTTGTCACCATAGTGATAGTGAAGTTGCTACAGAACCTTAATTGTGTTAATGATAGTACATAAATTTAGGCACTAGGTATATTAAAATGCTCACATAAAGCTCTTCTGTCGTGGATGTCATGAATTTGTCTTTACTCCTAGACCAAAGGACTTCCTTGTAGAACTCGACCAAGTTTGTTGTAGTCGAACGCTGTGCAACAATGAAGCATAAAGGTCAATCTTACATACTAAAATTAAGTTATTCCTAAATGTATCTAGATTTTACATTATATAGATGTTAAGTCGACCATTCACCTGCCCTATTTCAGTTCAGTGTTTTTTACGTAATGACAAAGCAAGCCATTAAATCCTGCCTCAATACACATGAATTTTGAGTTTTCCTCACTTTCCACTAAGTGTTAGATTATATAGTGGTCTGTTGGAAGTAAAACCAGGTAGATGCTAATGCCATTAAAACAAGTGGGTTTAATTTGCCTGTATATTTTCACAAATCCCTTGTTCCCTTAAAATTTTATTAGGGTTCCTGATTATACTCATTGAAACTCTGGATCAGAATCTATTTGTCTACTTGTGGTTTGTCCCTGCCTAAATAAAGGTTCTTATGTTTTAGTATTTGACTATTTTTAGTCATGATTAATACGACGATGAAGTTAATAAAGATGCATACCTTCTCCTCCATGACTCTCACAAATGACTTCCTCCCAGAGGTGTGATTGGTTTTCAGCTTGTCACGGTTCTCTTTATTTAGCTTTGACATTTTCTACAAATAAAATGAAAAATGATAAACTTTGAAGATTGTTCTTTGTGACTAAAACAAATATTTTGACAAACCACAACTATGATAAAAACCATAGTTTTTATGTGTGCATATTACCTTAAATGCCTCACTTCCCCATCTACCACATAACTTCACCCAAACTAAATTAGATACCAATCCAGCTGTCCCACCAGCCAATCCTTCATCACGGCTACCTATGACAAATATTTCTTGTGCAGCTGATGGTGGAAAGCATTGAATCGCTTATGCAACTG
Organism: Juglans regia; assembly: GCF_001411555.2. Taxonomy (NCBI): domain Eukaryota; kingdom Viridiplantae; phylum Streptophyta; class Magnoliopsida; order Fagales; family Juglandaceae; genus Juglans; species Juglans regia. The sequence continues at coordinate 11,917,778 of NC_049905.1, forward strand.
TTTCCACACCGCCTGTCTATGATTTGCCAACTCCCAATCCAAAATGAAGTCAGCCTAAACATAGTCAAGTACTCATTAGTTCAACCACATAATCATTTAATACAAGCTAAAGCATAGTAGATGCATGGATTAAAAAGAAGCTTACCCGAACACATTCAATGAGTTCATCTTTCTCTGCCCCAAGAACATCAGTCCACCGTGCGTGACTCATGTCCTCATGATGCTTTAATATCCATGTGACCCGTGTGGTGAACATGTTCGCATTCTCACAACACGGGGCTGTTTGCCCATCATTAATTTTGAGTGGTATTTTCCCGTGCTTTCGAAGCTTATCAAACTCAATGCATTTGGCGAGGTCCATGCCTCTTTACTGCAACATCCGATGGTCTCGGCTCCGAAACAACTTCACCTACATGGAATATCAAACTTAATTAAGTGCTACCTTGACTTTTGATTATCAAATTTTACACCAAACATGTATGTAAACTGTACATAAATGGACATAAATGGATATGGAATAATATTCTACCTAAGAAGTTTTCTGTTTTTATGTGGAAGGCGTGGAATGGAGCTCTAGCTGTTGATGATAATATTAGGAGGATTGGTATTCCATTAGCATCGAAATGTAATTGTTGTAAGAATGGGCAGTATGAAGATATAAATCATGTGTTATTTGAAGGGGAGGTTGCAGCTGGAATTTGGAAGAAGTGTGGAGCTCTGTTTGGGATTCGGGTTGGGAGATTATGGCGTGAAACATGTATTAACTGGTTTCGGAGAGCCTCAAATTCATCTCAAGTTGGTGTTATACTTGGTTTATTACCTACTATAATTTCGTGGAGATTGTGGGGAAGAAGATGTTCTGCTCGAATGGAGAATAAATTGGAAACAAGTCAGGTGATTTGGCTTTCTATCAAGCACTGGGTAGGCGTTCTTGGTCAAGGAATGACTAGGTTTAAAAAATTTAATCAGCAGGATGATTACATTCTTGGGTGTCTAAATGTTAATCCTATCCCTATTCAACAACATCCAATTCATCTCATTACTTGGTTTAAACCACTACTTGGTAGAGTCAAGTTAAATACAGACGGGAGTAGCCTGGGAAACCCAGGTATTTCAGGTGCGGGAGGGGTTATTTGAAATATGCAGGGGGCTGTTTTATTGGCTTTTTCAATGAATTTGGGATATGGTGATAGTACAAAGCAGAATTACGGGCTTTACTGGAAGGGATAAAACGATGTAAAGAATTAAATTTAGCTGCTCTGGATATTGAAGTGGATTCACAGGTGGTTCTGTCATGGCTGAAGAAAAATAGGTGCGGAATCTGGTATTTGGAGGACTACTTGGAGGAGTTGCAGGAGCTGATTAAGGATATGGATTACAAAGTTTCTCATATATTTAGGGAAGGGAATGCTGTTGCTGATTGGCTTGCTCGGTGGGGGGCAAGAGTGGGTGATGCGGAATGGAGGAATACGTCGGATGTTCCTGCGATGCTGCGGGGTTAATTAGGATGGACAAATGGGGCATTGCTTCCATTCGGTGCAAGTCGCATGAGGTTAGGTATTAATTCTCTACAGGATGCTGTGTGTATTGAAGACGTCTTTTTTGTGTAGTGTCTAGCTGGGAAGGGGGTAGCAGAACTCTTCTTCTTGTCATATGAGCGACGAGTTATTTGTTGATTGGGTAGTAATTTTTGTGTTATTCATTAGGCCTGTTTAGATGGTTTTTCTTGGTTATTTGGTTAATTGTTCTGTAATTATTGGTTGGGCTTGTAAGTTCTTTTGGTAATTGTAACCACGGTTTTCCTCCGCCACAAGTGAGGGATCATTAATAAATTCGGGCAGGGGTCACTCTTGGACATGTGATTCCTTCTCTTAAATAATAATAATAAAAAAAAATGTATGTAAACTGTACAATATTAAGCACAATAGGTAAGCATAATAAAAGAATTAACCATTATCGTCTCTACTTGTGTGCGCATCCAATATTGGATGCGCAACTTCTGTCTCAGGAACCATGCTTGGAGGCTGCGTAGAATCGTCAGAGTTATCCTCGTTGTCATTTTGGGTTGGGGTACATGATGAAATTAAAGGAGGATGAGGACGTGGTCGTCTGTTGTAAGCCCCAGTGCGTCTATAGCCTCCACCTCGTCTGTACCCGCTTCCTCATCCAATTTGTGCCATATATCTTATACTTGCACCTGCCTATTATAATCACACGCCAGTTTTCATTAGTGAATATAGATATTTAAAAGAAAAATGAAGGGCCTTTCGGGATGATTAACTTCTTAAAAATGCTAATTTCTACTGCAATATCTTATAGTACTTGCACCTGCCTATTATAATCACAGGATATATTTCATTAGTGAATATATACACTTAATAGAAAAATGAAGGCCTATCAGGGTGATTCAACTTCTGAAAAGGAGGGGCTTTTTGTGCCCATTTAATATGACCTACTAATGAGGGAATAAATCTGAGCACTATGCTTATATATATCCCAATATTACTAGAGCTGTTGGAAAGTGACATGTAATATTGGGTGATACTTTGTCACCCAAGCAGTATGAACATGTCTCCATCTGCAGCTTACAAATGGAAATTACCCTACCAAGTATACCGAATGACATGGTGCTCCATTCACTATGCCAAATGTCACGCCCCAAACCCGGGTGGCTTGGAGAATTACTACCTGTCACTCATAAACATGTCTCCCAACACATCCAAAGAATAATCTCCAAAAAACTTCATAAATGAAATCAATCTCATATCTTCTCAATAATCTTATTACAAACTCCACACAATCTTTAATGCAATCATAAAAAATATCAAAGGGTCCACAATCTCCCAGTAATAGTAACATACCAAACTGATAAAACCATAGGTCCTACTAAACCCGAAAATATAATTAAAACTCAAAGGCATTAAAACTAAGGACACCAAAAGTCCTTCTTCTAACCACATCTCCTCAACTTAAACACGTTTACCAATCTAATCCAGATCCTCATTTGGACTCTCCATATCATCTGAAAAATATTATCATGATAGGGGGTGAGTTATCACAACTCAGTAAGCAGAAATCATATGCTAGCGTGCAAACATGAGCATTTACAAAGAATAGCATGCAGAACAAAATATTTTCCAGAGTTATCATGCAGAACAGAACATATTTTCAAGAGTAATAGAGCGACGGTTTTAAGACAAGTAAAAACCCATAGTGCTTTGGCATAACATAAACTGAGTATCATCATCAGATCAAAACAGAGCATCAAACAGAGCAGAGACCATGTTTCACCCCCGTGGTAGGGTTGTGCTAACCCCAGTGGCCAAACCAGGCAGAGACAGAGGTGAAATTTTTCCTTTATTCTTCTCGGAGCCCCGAGTGTGCACACAGGAAAGACCACAATAAAACCACTTTGTTTCCAAAGTGGGTGCATTCAGAGACAGAGAAGTTGGTACCAACCCAAACAGAGTAGAGCATAACAGAGCAGAACAGAGCAAAACAGAGACAGAGTCAGATACGAAAACCAGTACACCATGCCAAAGGTTTTTATATGTTATAACAAAATAATACAGAGTACCAAAAATGAATCAGACAGTTTACACACGCTAAACACAAAAGCCAGAACATCTTTCTAAATAAATGCACAACTTTTCATATTCTCAATATCGCTCTTTTTTCCAGATTTCAGAAACCACATGACAGAATTTAGCTCATGTCTACACAATGCATGTCAGAACATATTTTTCTCTTTTTCACACAGATTTCATGAATAATGCAAAATAGTGACCGAGGTTGATCTTTGTTTTCACAAGTTCCCAACACAACACAAATTATGCAAGTTTTCATAAAATCAACCTCAGTCTTATTAACCTGTATAAAACCCAGTATAGGAACCCCGCTTACCTGACTCCTGCAGCGTATTATCTATACCTTGAAATTGACCTCTATCAATCTCGTCACCTATTCATAAAAAAAATATATAAACTAAGTATTAAAAGATAATAACACAACCTCCATCTAAATAATTAAAACCCACAATTCCAAACCATTTTATAGCAAAAATAGTTTACTAAGTCAACCAAGTAGTAATCTGGACAGTCCTAAATTCAATCCAGAATATCATATACTAATCTTTATATTTACTAAAACACCCCCCAAAGTCAACATCCAACACCAATGATAAAAAATTCTAAGACCATTCTAATACAAAGTGTTGGCTTACTCACTTAAATGACCAAGAACTAGGAATCACAAGCCACTGAAGCCCAAGAACTGACGAAATGCAAACCCAACTCACGGCAACAAGAAACTGCAGAAATGAGGATAAAATCAAAATAAATTCGAAGAGGAAACTGCATGAGTACGCTACAGCAAATGAGAAATTCCAGCAAAGGCTTCAATGCCAACCCGAAACACACCAACCCGAAGTACCCACCACGCACAACACCCAGACTCACAAAACGCAACCCAACCTCACAGCCAAAACAGAAACTGCAGAAAACGAAATGGAGAGAGGATCGGCTAAGAGGATGCATTAAATTAGAATCTTGTTGCAGCACAACAAAAATATGGAAGGAGAAGAGGTTATACCTGAAGATGAAATCTTGAACAGGAGAAAGAAGAACCAACGGAAAAGCTGGAGAGATGCGAGAGGGAATCTCGTGCTCTGCTGCAAAGTGAGGAATTGATTTAAGTGAAAACTAAAATGGGGAGTTATGGGTATGAGTTTTGGAAGCCACAAAATAATGCCACAACAAGGAATAAAAATGAAACCGAAAAAGAGAAAGGAGAGACGTGCGAGAGAGAGGAGTGCGGAAGAAACTGAACTGAAGCAGAGAAATGCGGAAAGAAAGGAGAGAAAGAAACGGAAGTTGAAGAAGAAACTCTCACCTCCAAAAACGACGTCGTTCGGGACCCTTACTAAACACTAAAATGGCTGGGCCATTTTCACGCCAAGTCCGGGCCACTTGAAGAAGAAACTGGGCCTTACACCAAATTTTGAAAGGAGGCTACCTTTGTGTGTGTGTAATTAAGTTAAGTTAAATTAAGCTGGAAGCTGGTATGGACAAATGAGTCATGGGGCAAGCAGGGAAAAAGTCTTCACCAACTCCATGACCTCAAACAAAGTTCCACGTACCTCAAGTTTAGCCAACTAGTTGAGCCCATCATGTTGCCTGGGTGGGTTCAGATCATTGTTTCTGCAGTATTGTGTTGCCTGGCCGGGTTCAGCTCATTGTTTCTGCAAGTAGACCAATGCCACAGTAAAAACAGCCTCCTTTATAGATTTAATATACAACCCATATATTAACTGAGAAACTACTTTTTCTTGATGAAGAAAATAAATGCCTAATAATATTACCATATGCAGGATATATAGCAACTTTGTGGGTAAAAGGGTGCAAAACAAACATACCTGCCACAGAGAAATCTTGCGTGACAGCAAGCAAAATAACTCCTCACTGCTGGTACTAGCAGTATAATTTCTAGAAGAGAAATCCTGGTTCTCTGCAGCTGAAGTTTACCAAACAAAACCCTTGTAAGAGAAATCTTGCGTGGCAGCAAGCAAGGAAACCCCTCATTGCTGGTACTAGCAAGAGTGTAAGAAGAGAAATCCCGGTTTAGGGAAGCTTCATGCACCAAACAAAGCCTCACATGCACAAATATATGAAACCCCTTGAAGCCATTATCTCCAAGTTGCAAGAATGCCTAGCAGAATCAGAGCCTCACTCTGCTTTTGAAGAAGTGTTGACTGTTATACAGAGTTTCTCAAAGGATTTTGAGTTGGAGTTGCCCACTGGTATACAGAGTTTCTCAAAGGATTTCGAGTTGGAGTTGCCCACCTGTAAGTTTCTCTACCCTTTCTCTCCCTGGTTTGTACTAAACTGTCACATCGGCCAACTGGTTAGCTGAACTCAGATTTTGTTTATCCTTTCATTTGGCTCAAGGTGGCAACATCTCCCGCCCATGCAAAATTCCCCGCCCACAGCACTTGCCATTCTTACCCAAACACACCCGAATTTACTAACTTACAGTTACTTAAACTTATTTTCGGACCCACTCAATATTCACCTAAAGTAACACTTTTTAACACAATTAATCTGCTGATATGAAATTTCTAAGGTCTCAGCTTGTATTGTAAATTACATAAATTTGCCCCTCCTGTATCAGCCAATTTCTTAATAAAGTTTTTAGACTTTTTTCATAAATATTTTCTGATGCACCAGTTGCCATTTATAAGTATTACTGTTTACTTTTATATAAACAAATATAAATATTTGTATTTGTTATATACATTTCTCAGAATTGGACAGGCCTGCCCAATCCTGAAAAATGGGTTCTTATGAAAGCATGGTAGGGGAAGGTAGGGGTTGTCCCCGCCCAATAGAAGCAGAAGCCGAGGCCACCAGGACATATATCCGTCGAGTGTGTTGATTGAAAGAGGAAGGGAGACAACTCACAATGCCAGCAAAAAACCATTAATGAGTCCTGCCGTTCAAACTTTAATTTTCCAAACATCCAAAGTAGGATTTTGCATGCTCTACTCCCAAAATGCAGAGACTTTCGGCGGCAGATCCGGGTTGGTTGACCTGGTGCTACCATAGAATCTTATTAATTATTTACAGCACACTTTCTATATCTCCTCCGTCAACTTCTCGTACGGCTTAGCTTACTCTATGTAGTGCATGTTCGCCACCACACCGGCTAGCTGTTGCATTGGCCTTACCGTAATAGAGCCGAGACGTATGACCCTTCGATTATAACTTCAGATATTTTGTAACAGGCGAAGCCTGGCATTTCCTTTGAAATATAACATTGGGCTTTGTTCATGAATACAACCCAATATTATAGAGAACTAAATCAGAGATTCAAGGGCATAATCTTTGGTCACTGCTGTTGTTTGACTATGGTTTGCAATGAGAGGCAAATTCTATGCAGACACTATAGAGAGTGTGAATCACTTCTTAGATTTACTTGAATTAATTAAACATTGCTATGTGCTTTGGATATGACTAATGATTATTTTTTTTTTTCTTTTTTTATGACTAATGATTACTAACAAGTGCATTTTTTCACGCATGAATATTATGGTTAGGGTGATTCAAACATAGAAGCACATGAGGACGATATTGCCATTTATTCAGCTTGAAGGAGTGGAGCATAAGATTAACTTCCTCCAATCAGACGCCTCTTCAATTCTGACTTATCTAATTAATTACCACCGTAAGGGTGTAGCATTATCCACTTGTTAATGATAGTTTGCGTAGACATCTATGCGTACAATTTAGACTTGTACAATATTTGATAATTAAATGTAATATTAGAATAATGAACAAGCTTGTTAAAAGAGCCTTGCAATGCTACCCGGCCCATGATCACAGTAGATTAATGAAATTTCAATTGGAGTGTGGCACGTAAAACTCATGTAATTAAACTAGCTTTAATTTTGACGACAATTATTTATTATTAAAAGGCCTGAAGGCAAGTCCTCCCTCTGATTATATCTCAATTACTCTACTAATCTCACAAGAATACTTTAATCCAAATGCCAATAGGTTTGAGCCTAGCTAGGAATTAGATAGCTGCAATCAAACATTTCCTCCATAAATAAATCGGTATTTATGGCATTGTAGTACTCTTGAGCTTGAGTTAATGTGTAGCTCGCATCCAACAAGAGTAAACAAACTCAGGTGAATAGTTTTAATAAGTATTCACAATTTGTCATTAAATGCTTCATCTGGGTTTTGTTCAACACCACAACCTCTTATTTCTTATTATTTTTTTAAACTTTTGTGCACTACATTGACTTCATGTATCTACATGTCCGAACTTCTCGCATATCTTCTGTAATACTCCGTATTTTAGCGTATTTATTTATTTTATGTAGAAGATTATTTTTTTAATTAATTTAAATATTATTTTTCTTGTTTTAAAATTTATCGAATTTTCTCGTTGAATTTATTTTATAATTCTTAAGTTGTGAAATTTATTTTGATGTGCTTTCATGATATTAATTAGTGTTTACTTTTAAATTACACTTTGCTTTAATGAATAATTTTATTGTTGGACTTTAATTTTTATTATTTTATTTATTTATTTTATTTTCCCACGCACGGCACTACCACATGCACGTCTTTCTCTTTTTAAACTTTAGGATTTTCTTATCACCCATATAGATACGTTTTCATCTTAGACTTGGAAACTACCCTATGCCGTCGCTACCACCAGCCGCAAGAACCACCCAGCCCCTCCTATTTTGATGCCAACATCCATCTCCACTTATGTAAAACTGACGCCCAGTAAACGACCATCACCAAGGCTCAACGCCTCACTGTGCGCCATCACCTCCTTCACGGCCTCAGCCGCAGCAGCATGCCATTACCGTGAGAACGTTCCGCTCATACGTGGAGGTTAGCAACCTCGGGCAACCATTCCACCATGTCTAGCCACCATCGCCGGCCCACCGCCCAACTCCACGCACCTCCGTTGACAGCCAAAACTGTCTGCTTGGCCTTCTTATGCACCTCTATTTTTACATCTTAAAAATAGAGCATTTCACATACCAAAACTCCTCCACGCCGGTTGCCTTAGCCTCAAGCAACATCACTGCCCAGCCATCGAGATCACCACTGTCGACCTCCGCCTAGCCCTTTTTGTCGGCCGCGCGCCACCTCAGGCTCACGGTGAGCTTCACTCTCTCTCTCGCGCCGAGCTCTCTCTCCGTCTCTCTCTCTTTTCTACGTAAGGTTCCTCTCTCTCTCTCTGATTAGATGGTCTCTCGCTCTAACTAGTGTGCTGACCCCCACCTTCGTAAGCAACCGCCCAGCTTGCCGCCTGCGTGCCCTCCATCGCGTACGTAGTTGCTGTGTTATTCAAAGAAATTAGTTTTTATGTAAGTGTATTTCATGCTTCTAAGCTATACTTTACACTAATTTTATTAATTACTCTTTTACCCTTTGAACTGCAACTTATGCTAAGGTGTTTTAAAATTTGTATTATGTGTTAATAAACTTTTTTTTTATTATGATTACAGAAAATCATTTAAGTATTTTAACATGTTGTTAAGTAAAAATTTATTTTAAGAATAAATAATATTGGTGTAATGTTGTTTTTACACTTTAAATATGATTTAGTCTATTCAAAAATAGTTATGGTTTATTTTAAAATATTTTGGGATAATTATATTATCTAGTATTAAACTTTATAGTTTGTTTTCAATAATAAATAGGTCAACTTTTAAATGTTTTAGTCAAGGTTATTAAATCAATATTGATGATTTTAGGAAGCGATGTTTTATAATTCGAGGTTATGAGATTTTAGGTTTTGAGGAATTAAATAGGTTATTTTAGGAGTTTAGGTTTATATATTGAAATACGTGATTAATTGGAAATTTACGAGAATTACGTGGTTATTTTATAGGTGACGCTTAATTATTGTTCGACAAGGTAAGCGGGGTTCCTATACTAGACTTTGCATAAAATAAAATGAACTGAGGTCCTTTTTGGAAAATGTGCATGTTTTGTTATGAAAAGAAATCTGAAAACAACCTCAGATGTTTGTTATGCATTATTCATGAGATTCTGTCTAAGAAGAAAGTATTTTCTGTTATGATTGGTGTAGACATGTGCTTATATTTGGCATTCTGTTATTGAACTGAGACAAATGAGGGAATATAAAAATTTGATAAATTTCGCATGTGACGTGAAGATGTTCTGAATCTGTTTTGGAAAATATGAAATGATCTAAATATCAATACTCTGTTTTGATATGAGGTGGCATCTGAAAAACCTTTGGCATGACTTTCTGATTCTGTTCTGACTCTGATTCTGACTCTGATATGGTGATTCTGATTCTGTTTTGCTCTGATATGTGGCCCTGTCACGGGATATAATAGTGACCTCTGGCCCTATCACGGGATACAATAATGACCTCTGGCTTGCCACGGGATATAATAGTGGTTTTCTGTTCTGAGTCCAATTGCTTTGGTAACATGGTGATTTATGTTCTGCTTGGCCTTCCACAGGATGCACAACCCTACCACGGGGGTTAAACATGATCTCTGTTCCGATACGATGCTCTAATATGATATGATAAGACGAAAATGTTCAGTCATGTTGTGCCAAAGGAGTCTTTGAATATGAAAAGTTGGTTTCTGAATATGAAATGTTTGAAAAGTTGCTCTAATTTTCTGATAATATGTATTTTGTTGAGATTTGCATATTGATACTGAAATGTTTTGTTTCTGCATTTTGAACTCTGTGAAAATGCTCATGTTTACACACTAGTATATGTCCTCTTAAGTTGTTGATAACTCACACCTTATCTCCATACATTTTTCAAATGATGTTGAATAGTCTAGCTAAGGCTCAGGATTATGGAGCATCGGTGAGATGATTTTTAAGCATAGTGGATTACTCATAGAAAATTTCTGAGAAGTGGTGGATTTTATTAAGAGATTTTGTAGTATTCTGATGATGTTATATTTTGGAGTTTATAAATATATTGATGAATTGTGAGTTTTAAGTTATAAGGAGTAACTCTTTGATCCCTGAGGGATCGGGGCGTTACATCTTCCACTAGCAGTTCAATATATTTATTGGATGTGTAAGTGTAGGACTTGTGTTAACTTCATGGCAATAAAATTGAACATGTGTTGGGTTTCATCACATTATAATCTTGTGATTAAAAGCAGGGAAATCTTGGAATTCAGATTTCCCAAAGTACCAATCCTGGATTCATAGTTTTCCAATCCTCAATCCAAATTGTACTAATCAATCTGGGCATAAGCATGCCCATGTTGCCCAAACCAGCATGCCCATATTACGTCAATACTTCATTTCTTAAGCAACTTGCAAAAAAAAAAAAAAAACATACCAACTAAAAAAGAAAAAAGTCATTATATCCGGAATGCCATCGCATATATTAGATCTAGAGTTTCTCTTTCATTAGGCACTTGATGGTTAATATACAAATCATTCATATTAACAATACAAGAGCATATAAAAAGGAGGGGCTCCAACCATGCTTTCACATCTCCCACATGAATATTGATGGACCTGCCATATGTGGGGAATACCTCCAAATGAATTATCATGATTAATTTTTTTTATAAGCTAGCAGCTTGAAATTAAATCTCTATTGCAATATCAAATAATATGCAAGAACAGTTTAAATCAATGCTACCTATGAGGCATGTAGCCATTAGAATCACTTACAAGTGCATTAGAACTTCTTTGCATTCATCCAACTGTCTTTCCAATACACCAAGTTTAAAGTCTCCTATCACCAACGCTCTTTGAAGGGGCCTGCAGCATAAATACAATTACTTATATAGCTAGGATGAAATTGTATATTCGTCTGAGCTATATCGGAAGACCAGCTCATGTGTTAATTAAGGATGATGAATTTGCACAGAAAAATTGAAATTCTTACAAGTGCAAGTTGAAGTTAAGGAAATTAACCTTAACTCAGGAATTCTTCAATTGAGTTTTTTTAGTCAGAAAGAGAATCTGGCGATGTGGCTAGATCCTCCAGGTCAGAGCAATAACTATCACCTATGCCATTGTCTGAGCCGAATATTGCCTCGGCGTCGTCAATAAAATCCCCGCCTGGTTGGTGCTTAGTGGACTTCACATTCATTATTGACAAATCAAACTCGGTTGGTTCTATATCAAGCCTATGCAGTGGAGTTGCCACACCGACATCAGCACATTCAACATTTCTGTGTACACTTTCAGATTCATCGTCTTGATAGGCATCACAGTCAGTTTCAGATTCATGGTTCTCGGACAAATGCACTTGTGGGATGTCATATACATTCCTATTTATGAACTTTTGTACAACATACCAACTACCTTTAACCCTTCTATCATAGATGTAAAAACATTGTTCAGCTTGGCATGCCAAGACAAACGGTTCGTCCTTGTACCACGTCCGGTCGACATTGATACTAGTCATATGCATATCCACTCGGACACCTCGTTTTGGATCACCAACATCAAACCATTCACATTTAAACACGTAGACACGATGCCATCCCATGTAATGTAACTCAACAACATCATTTAGAACACCATAGAAGTCTAAATTGTTTGATTGGTCGTCACCAGTTACTAACACACCTGAATTTTGAGTCCGTCTACGTTGCTCTGGATTCTTTGTGTGGAACCTTTTTCCATTCACTATGCAAGCAGAGTACGATGCAACACAATGGTCAGGGCCGCACGCTAAAGCATATAGATCGTCAGGTACTTCACCAGGGTTATCTTCACATTGAGTTTGAACCTGGCAAATTAAGGTAAAATGTCGATCAAATCTTTTTTTATGCAACGATAATTGTGCAACATTGAAGATTATGCACGGACTATATAGATAAGTTGGGCAACCTACACGTTTCTTGAACCATGAAGGGAACTCTCTTTCATGAGTTCGCTCGACGTGGGTTGGGTTCTTTTCCTTACATATTCCATAGTGCTCTCTGCACACATGGAAAGAAAAAATACACATTAGATCTTGGATGTGTAATATACCACCAATGTCAATGTGTAGTAACCAAATAACATCTTAATTGAGTTGGTTAAAGAAGCGAATAGATGGAAAGGATCAAATGGGGTAAAGATGCATACTCTATGTAGCCAGCAATCTCTATGCAGTTGTTAAGCACGAACCAATGAGTTGAGGTGAATAGTTTTGGATCTAATTCCACAGATGATGCCATACCCAATGGACGAGCTTTCTGGGTGAAAATCTTAAACCCATCTCTCCCATCCTCTTCGCCAATGTCAATGTTGCGATTAGGTTGGTTGAACCTTGTCTCAACATTTTCAAGATACATTGAGCAAAATTTCAAGCATTCAACGTGAATGTAGGCTTCTGCTATTGATCCTTCTGGACGAGCCATATTCTTTACATACAGCTTGAATTTCCCAAGATACGTCTCAAATGGGTACATCCACCTATATTGAACAGGGCCTGCAAGCAATGCCTCACGGGGCAAATGGAGGGCCAAGTGGACCATCACATCGAAAAATGAAGGAGGGAAAATCATCTCTAACTTGCATAGAATTAAGATGATATCATCTTCCAGTTGCGCTAAACGTTCTACATTCAATGTATTGGCACATATCTCTTTGAAGAAACTGCTAAGTTCGGTCAAAGGCAAAGCAATATCATTTCTTAAGCAACCCCCTACTGAAACAGGAAGTAGTCTATGCAGGAAAACATGGCAGTCATGGCTTTTCAAACCAGAGATCTTGGACTCACAAACAGAAACACAACATGAAATATTGGCCGCGAAATCATCTGGAAATTTCACATCAACCAACCACTGACAAAACGCTGCCCTTTTAGCTCCATATAGCGTAAAAGATGCCTGTGGCAATAAACAATGGTCACCTGTCTCCATTAGATGTAATTCCTTTCTTATACCCAAAATGGCCAAGTCACGGCGTGCATTCATTTTATCTTTACATTTTTCGGGAATGTTCATTAATGTGCCGAGTATGTTTTCACAAATGTTCTTTTCAACATGCATGATGTCCAAATTATGTCGGAGCTGAAGTGTGGACCAATACGGTAAGTTGAAGAATATGCTTCTCTTCGTCCAATTCAACTCTTGAGGAGTGCATTTTCTTTTTTTATGGGATTTTCCAAATTCAACATCCCCAAGAAGGGTTAATTGACTTAATATATTCGGCCCTGATAATACACTTGGCAGCATGCGATGATCTACCTTACCTTTGAACAGAGATTTTTTTTTCCTCCATACGTGGGTTGCCGGTAAAAATCAATGATATCCCATGTAGGTGTGCTTTCGGCCAAAGTTCAACCAACTTGAATCCATTCCTGCATTGCATGAAGGACAGGCCAATTTTCCTTTAGTTGACCATCCTGACAGGTTACCATATGTAGGAAAGTCATTTATTGTCCATAGTAAAGCAGCATGCAATCTGAATGTTTCCTTCGTGCAGGCATCATATGTATGTACCCCATTTTCCCATAAATCATTCAATTCATCTACCAACGGCTGTAAGTATACATCAATATCATTTCCTGGTGATTTTGGACCAGGAATAATGAGAGACATGATAAAGAATTGCTCTTTCATGCACAGCCACAGAGGCAAGTTATACGGCACAAGAATCACAGGCCATATACTGTAAGGTTTCGCAAGATTGTTGAAAGGATTAAAACCGTCACTCGCTAGACCAAGCTTGACATTGCGAGCATCTTTAGAAAACCAACTATGATATTTATCGAATGTAGTCCACACTACTGAATCGGCAGGATGCCTCATAGTATTACCATCACTCACTCGTTGCTCTTTATGCCATCTCATATCAGCTGAAGTCTTAGCAGACTTATATAGCTGTTGCAACCTTGGCTATAAAGGGAAATGATGCAACACCTTTGGAGGGATTAAATGGTTCCTACGTGTGTTTGACAACCACCTGGGGCCTTGCATTTGGGGCACTCATTCATATCAGAATTGTCCTTCCAGAATATAACACAGTCGTTAGGACAAGCATGGATTTTGTAGTAATTGAATCCCAACCCCTGCTCCAATGACCGTGACTCCTCGTATGATTGGGGCATTTGAGCCTCGGGAAAAGCAAACCTTTATAAATCGAGCAAAAGGTCAAATGACTTTATTGACCAACCCCCTATAGTCTTAATGTTCAGTAACTTGACAATAAATGAGAGCTTTGAAAACTTTTAACACCTGTCGAACTGTGGATGACGGGCATCATCCAAAAGTTTTTCAAATGGCAGGGATGGTGTAGGCTCGGTTATGCCTGGCTGAGGTCCAGGTTCGGTGTCCTTTAAGGGTGCATCCATGAACGTACCTTCCCTAATATCATCTAACATCTGCTCCATGTCATCAATGTATTCATCTTCATAACTAGATGAGGCACCATCATGGTCATCACTAACATCCAAAATTTCCTCTCCCCATGAAATATCCAGTGCTTGTACTTTGGGTTAATCCCATTTATGAACAAGTGGGTTTCAACCTCGCTTATAGGTAGGAAGATATTATTGTTGCACAAACCACTGAATGCAGTCACTTCCAACCACGTGGCTTCGGGCTAGTGTGAGGAACTGTTCAACCCCTTCAGCGTATTGTGCTGACATAAGTCGATCATTAATTTCCATCCAACACTTGTCCATCTAGAAGACATAGAAGTTGCACTTAATACGACATATAGAAGGGGGAAGATAGTCCTAATGGCACAATGCATCTAATGTTTTGGTAAGGAATCACCTGCCAAAGATTGAACAGCATGAAAGTGGTTAGGCCCACATTTTGATTGCAACTTTATGAAAAGGGATCTTTCATAATATTCCAATATACTAGGGTCAACTATATGACCCAAGCCGGTTGAACACCCTGTACTGTTAAACAAAGAACAAATAGGTTCACGTGCAACGTAAATAATACAATTGACACAGGACTCTATTTCATTAGTAGAGAAAGCTGCCCTATTAGACAAAACTGTCATCTTTATTTGTCACACTTAGCCATAAAGAGACATACCCGTAAGTTTCGTCATAATAAGCCAAGATGTGGCAGTGTTTAGCATTCACAGGCCAGGTTTTAAACCAATATTCTTTTGTTTATGCATGTGAATATTTATTTAATTTTTTTATCGACACATGATAAACAAACATTTATAATGCTGTCCAAATAGTGTCTTAGGACATAATGTGACTCACATGAACAACAAGTGTTAAGACTAGATGAACCACTAATTAGCCACATACAAGTTTTTTTAAAATTAGTAATTTTAAAAAAACCAAATTCTCACATGTAGTCGCAGACCTAGCTGATGGAAGATCCCATCCACCCTATTAAAAGAAAAATATATATTGATTGAACTGGAAATAGGGGTGATTAATGGATGCATGGAAGGTATTCACCAAAAAAAATGGATGAAAGGAATATTTAATAGGGTTTCAACATTATATAGCACTTGCTGGAAAAAAAAATACATACCTTCACCGTAAGGGGATTTCAGTAACACATCGATCCAAAAGGAAAAAGGGCTCACAGCTTAATTAATGATCCTTCCCCAAAGAGTATTTGGGAGCAAGTTGTTGATAGTAACAATGATCCACCTGACTCCAAACACAAAGAGTTTGGAGTCAGAAGTTAGCTGCCCTGGGGGCTGAGATCAAAGATTTCCTGGATAAGAAATCAACTTTTGTTGGGCCAAATATTTATTGGGATTATTGTGCATAATAGTAACACAATAACCATAGGTCTCGGAAGAGCTAAAGCTCATCTCACTAATGCAAGGACCAACGTGTCACAGTGGACTTAATGATTGAGTGATATAAGAATTTCATGATACTTTAATGAAAACAACCTACATCTAGCTAGCTGAAAACTAGATGTATGCAAACGTTAAGTGATGAAAGCTTACACAAAGTATGTGGGGTTTTAACAAGCAACTGGACAACTTCGCTTCAGCATTTATTAATCTAGGGCCCATGGAAAAAAGTGCTTTGGAAATTCTGGCTACAGTTTTTACGACAAAACTATAGTATAAATTAGTTTTCAGCTACCTAGGTTTTACAACATTATATTTGGAAAATCCATATGATTAACTATAAGGAAGGGTATGATTCTCAAATGGGGTAAACATCACAGTGGCCAAAAGATCCAAGTGAAAGGCAAAAAAATAATATAACAGAAACCTTAACCTTAGAACTACACTGATAACAGGTGTGAATGTAAGTTTTATAGTAAAGCATCATAGGTGTGCATGAAAGTTCGTATGTAACAAACAAAGAACAAGAGTGTGGGAAGCTATCTACTTATGAGTCTTATTTCCTCAATTAGCATAATCATTGAATAGTTGGTCTGCTCCTAATCAAACATACTTTGTTATAGGAAGGCATCAAGGTCAAGTTGATTTCAACTTTAGCAAAGAGAAATACCAATGCCTGTAGGCCCTGCACAGGGGATCAACAAATTATATATTATTTTTTTACAATGATACTTTAATCAAGGAACAACATCAATTCTTTATTATTCCAATATAGTTATCATTCACAGTACTACTACTACCCTATTAAACCAGGATTTTTCGCATGCATGCAAGGAGGAAGACATATATGTACTTTGAGCAAAAAGAAGTAGTAGTATTTGTACTACTAGCATAATTTTTATGCCTCATACCTGGCAAATATGTGTGTTCCCAAAGTAATACATACCTTTTTGCCTCTCAGAAAAAGAAACAGACATTATCATAAATACAAAACCTCCCCACTTTTTGTTCCCATTTGAGCCCAACCCTAACGTGTCCTAAGAGTAAATCCCTACATATTAGATCATGTCCAAGTCCAAGTCGACCAGCCCACACCCAATTAGTAGGCCTGCCTTCACCTAAGGTTAATTTAAGTATGTTTACTTGACATCAATATTATTGGAGCAACTCACTCTCAACACTTCACCAACCAAAATCATCAACAACATTTTAAGTTCCATTGAAAATCTCATTAAAACAGGCCAAGCAAAAAAGAAAAGAGAAAAAAGGAAAAAAAGATTTACTAGAGTGATCCAACATAGGGCAAACAAAACTGCTCCAATTTTACATCCAACGGCCCAGACTCACTAGAAGCTTTAGGATCTCTGCATAATTTGTTTACTCTCCAAACCCAAAGGGCCTCCATTTCCGTGTGTGTTTTGAGAATAGAGATAATTTGACTTTACTTAATAAAGTATATATACCTACTACTACTACTATCGCTATGACATCTACAAAGCACTCTCAGCGTCTCTTATCCAAACCACCCTGCCCCCCACCCCTCCCCCAATGCTAAGCCCTAGCATCAAAGCTCACCCTCACTTCCACCGTTGCTTGGTAAGTTCCATTTCTAACATTCCTTTCCATACTCACTTAACCCTTATTCTTTTTCTTCCTGTTTGTATAAAGTGGTTTTGTTTTGACTCCTTTGATTAACTTTTATGTTCCACATCCTTTCCTTGAATAGACAAATGATATGGATTTTGGTTGGGCTCTGTGTTTACTGCGAAAAATGCTTATCTTTTCCTGCAATTATTGATATCACTTGGTATCCGGTTGCATTTCATATTTTATCCAGTGTGCTAAACTGATATTCGATTGCCTATATCTACTGCAGTTTTTCCCCCAAAATATTGCATCCATGGTTGAGATAATTGAACATGACTCATTAGATTAGATTCTTAAAATCTTTTTCCTGGTGTTTATCATGCCCTGCCATTTGAGTTCGTCAAAATTTGCTTCATTTTCTAGCTGAGAAAAGGAGCTGGTTCGATATGCATTTGACTATTTCATTTGGTCAATCATGTTAATTCTTGAGAGTGATTGCCTATTTTCAGTAAATGAGTTAAGTTGTGCTGGGAACAACAATTTCAGTTCTTCAGAATGATTGCCTATTGTTAGTAAATGAGCTAATGCATAGGATTAGTTACTTTTATGCTTTGGTCTGGGCAACTACTGAGTACATCAATCAATTATCACTCACTCCTTGGATCAAGTGAGGCCATGAAACTAATTCCACACAAGCATACATGACATTCATTCATCTATTGGGTGTATTTAGATGGGGAAATTAATGAGGAGATGTATATCATGTATCACTACCAATAGCAAAAGTTAGCAAAAGTTATAAACATAATTTCATAAAAATGATAAACATAATGTCACAAACCAAACTCTACAAACCCAACTCTACAGCAACCAAACTCTACAAACCCATCCCGTACCAAAGATCACAAGAATTTCACCACAGGTCTCTAATGACGTTATAGATTTCAGATTAACTCCATGACTCACAATTCGTGGATGCATCATGAGTATCGGCAATATATTGGATCTAAATATTCAATGACTCTTTTTCGGGGAAAAAAATACCTTAATGCAGGATCTAACTGTCATATTTGGCAATTCTCGCTCCTCCCACAAATCAAGCTATGCTTTCCATCTTGCCTAATGGTGGCATGGACCCTTCCGTACTAGTCTTGGCATGACAATATTTGAAGGATAGCTGTGCCAAATAAAGTGAAATTAAGATAAAACAACAATTTCGAGAAAACAAGCCACAAAATCCTAAAAAGTTTTTATAGATTGAAGACATTGGAAGATTTATGTAACGCCTCGTCCCCGAGGATCCGGAGAGTTAACTCATATAACCTGATAATCAACTCTAACAAGGCTAGAGTACTTCCAAATTCAAGAATATATATTTTCTCAAACCTCAAATCAAACGTAAATACTTCAATTAAATAAACCATATAAACTCATCTATCCAATTTTCAATCCAGCAACTCAAAAAAAATCAACTATTCTTCACGTCTCAAATAACAAACTAAAAATAATGAAACATTAACATAAGTCTCCATAAACCGTCTAAATCCATTGAAGCAAACTTAAGAAATATAAATAACTTCCAACATCAACACTAATACCACGAGATACCCAACAACCATTCACTGCTAATCTTCTCCATAAACTCTAATACTGATCCTCAGCTGAACCATCAATGTCATCTGAAATATTATGGAGATAAGGGGTGAGTTATCAACAACTTAGTAAGCAGAGAGCATATATTAGCATGTAAACATGAGCATTTATAACATTTGATAAGCCGAACAAAACATTTACTTTCAGAATGCAGAAACAAAACTTGTACAAAAACATTAGAGCGAAGTTTTCAGAAAAATAAACTTATTCCAAAAAGAGAATCCGTTGACATTTCTAAACTGACACCTTATAATCATATCATCGTTTAATAAACACATCGGGACAATACCATGTTTAACCCCCGTGGTAGGGTTATAAACCACCATTATACCCGTGGCTGGGCCATATTCCATGTTTCACCCCGTGGTAGGGAGACCCACGGCCACAGTGCATTTCCCACAGTTTTGTTGCTGCGTTACTGCTTCTACCACCTTCGTGATCTTTCAAGAATTATATTATAGCATTGTAAGTATTTTTCCCAAAGAACTTTTGAGATTTAAATGTATTTTTGTGCTAATTTATATTTACTGTGAATTTGTTGGTTGTGCCGGACTGAGTCCGAGGAGTAAGGGGGTCAGTTGGATTGGATGATGGAATTGTTTGTGTGAGATTGGCTTATGCTTTGAAATTTGTTGGTTGTTTCGGGTTTAAATATTGGTGATTTTTAAGAAGTGATGGTATATTTTGGGATTATGAGGGTTTTAAGTTTTGAGATATTAAAATAGGTTATTTTAGAAGTTTAGGCTTAAATATCGAAATCCGTGATTGATTGAAAACTTACGGAAATTGTGTGATTATTTTTATAGATGACGATTTATAGTCGACTCGACTTTTTTGAAATTCTGAAAAAACTAAGAAGTCCAAGTAAGCGGGGTTCATATACTAGTTTTGCATAAAAGAAATAAAATGAGGTTGACTTTGAAAATAAACGTGTTTGTTTTTTAAAAGAAATGACCTGAAAACAACCTCAGATGTTTATTCTGCATACGCATAAATTCAATATAAGAGAAAGTGTTTTCTGTCATGACTGGTGTAGACATGAGCTAGTTTTGTGCACTTTGTTTCTGAACTATGTAAAAGAGCAAATAAGAAATTCTAAAAGTTTTGTCATGAACAAATGAGAATATTTTGTTTATGTTTATCTCGAACATGTGAAATGATCTGAAACTTTTCAGTGTTTTGTTTAGACATGATGTATCGTCTGAAAATCTTGGCATGAAGTTCTGATTCTATATATGTTTGTAACCGGATTTTCGATGAAATCCGTTCTGTTTCTGTTAAGGCCCAGCCACGGGTATAATGGTGGTTTATAACCCTACCACGAGGTTGAAACATGGAAAATGGCCCAGCCACGGGTATAATGGTGGTTTATAACCCTACCACGGGGGTGAAACATGGAATATGGCCCAGCCACGGGTATAATGGTGGTTTATAACCCTACCACGGGGGTTAAACATGGTATTGTCCCGATGTGTTTATTAAACGATGATATGATTATAAGGTGTCAGTTTAGAAATGTCAACGGATTCTCTTTTTGGAATAAGTTTATTTTTCTGAAAACTTCGCTCTAATGTTTTTGTACAAGTTTTGTTTCTGTATTCTGAAAGTAAATGTTTTGTTCGGCTTATCAAATGTTATAAATGCTCATGTTTACATGCTAGTATTTGCTCTCTGCTTACTGAGTTGTTGATAACTCACCCCCTTATCTCCATAATATTTCAGATGACATTGATGGTTCAGCTGAGAATCAGTATTAGAGTTTATGGAGAAGATTAGCAGTGAATGGTTGTTGGGTATCTCGTGGTATTAGTGTTGATGTTGGAAGTTATTTATATTTCTTAAGTTTGCTACAATGGATTTAGACGGTTTATGGAGACTTATGTTAATGTTTCATTATTTTTAGTTTGTTATTTGAGACATGAAGAAGAGTTGATTTTTTTTGAGTTGCTGGATTGAAAATTGGATAGATGAGTTTATATGGTTTATTTAATTGAAGTATTTACGTTTGATTTGAGGTTTGAGAAAATATATATTCTTGAATTTGGAAGTACTCTAGCCTTGCTAGAGTTGATTATCAGGTTATATGAGTTAACTCTTCGGACCCTCGGGGACGGGGCGTTACAATTTAACAAGATAGGGCTCGAGATTTTCTAAAGGTTACCTTATGATTCGATTCAGCAAACGGCTTTCAGTACGATAATAACAGGGAGAGGAAGATGATGGTGGGAAGCAACGGGAGAATGGGCAGCACGAGAAATTGCGAGGGGAAAAAATATATGTAAGTTTTATTGCGACGTTTCTTCAAAAATCGTCGTAATAAAAGACCTTTCACGAAGAACATCGGCGACGGAAAAGATGAATTTTTGTTGCGGCAGAAAAATCGACGTGAAACGTAAATATGTCGTCGCGATTAACATTTTCACTGTTCACCCGCGCTAGTTTCATTTATGCGCGGTATTATTCAACGGCGACTTTGAATCTGTCGCAAAAAGTGACTTTTTGCATCTTTTTTTTTTTTTTTTTTGTGAGGAATGTAAAAATGCCGCTTAAAGCCGAATTCCTTGTAGTGGCATATCCCCCTGTTTATATGAGTAACCTTATTAATCCCTTGAACGATATTTGCCAACCAGAATTTGATGGAATACCAAACATATTCAAAGGCCTCATTATAGCCTTCCATTCTCACTTTACAACGTCTCATCCAAAGTGTCGAAGTCACAATAGAGGGAATAATGCCAAACAAAATACCTTTTTGAGTGGATTTTGTTGCACGCCTAAACCAGATGCCAATTATCTCCCTCTAGGTCCTATTTTGTCACCACGACACTCCTAGGAGAGTTGCACAACGTCTCCAAACCTGGGAAGCAAACTGACCTGTATATAAAACATGGTTAAGGTCTTCATGATTCCCCTTCTCAAAATAATTGCATTTGGAAGCCAAGGCAATACTGACCCTACGAATCTCGTCATCCACACTCAGCCCATTGTTTAAAGCTTTCCACCTAAGAGTAGAAACTTTTTTGGGGATGAGTTTATGCCAAGTCCAATCAGCCCATTGGACTTTTTGAACCCTTATTCTAACACAGTTCCAAGCACTCCTAGTTGAGAATTGTCCTTCCTCTTACTCCATCCAGACCATAACATCAGCCCCTTTCTTCCTACTAGCAAGGTACTCCAGTAAGGCTTCAGCTCTTTTTGAACCCACTAATCTTTGAATCAATGTCTCATCCCAACCATTATCCACTCTACACTCCTTTATTTTTAGCAAAGGAAGATCATTACAGGGAGTTGAGCACAAAGTGGACCATTATCTATCCAAGAATCAAACCAAAAGGACACATTTCAGATCCTCATCAGTCATCTCGCTTTTTCTAGCATAAGAGGAATACATTTTTGCACCATTCTCCAAAACTGAGTCCCTTTTTTATCCTCCAACAAAGATAAATGACAACCGCCAACATATTTTGTCTGATAAAAGTTTGACCATAATGAATTTTTATGCTTCAACTGCCATGTAAATTTCCTATGTAAGGCCTTTTGCATGTCATTCAAAATCTCTAATACCCAAACCTCCGTCTTCAATCGGTTTACAAATCTTTTTCCAAGCCACCCATTTTCTTTTCTTTTTACCTCTAGATTCTCCCTAAAGAAAGTTCCTTAGAACACGATTAAGAGTAGCAATGGTAGTTTGTGGAACTTGTAGAACAGTCATGAGATGAATAACCATACTTGCAAGAACATGCCAATAAAATAAGGTGCCCACCAACCGATAATAAATTCATCTTCCAGTCACCAATCGTCCCTCTTACCTTTTTCAAAAGGTCCTCCAAATGACAATTTTTAAGTCTACCATTTACAATAGGAAACCTCAGGTACTTGAAAGGAAATTTTCCTTCAGTGAATCCCGTACACCTCAACAATTCCCTTTTCCTTGCATTAGGAATAGTGCTAGATAAAAACATGGCAGTTTTGTCCTTGCTAATCAATTGCCCGGACCATACTTCATAATTTTTAAGAACTTTCAAAAGAGCAATAACTGACCTTTTAGCACCATTAGCAGAAATTACGATATCATCGGCATACATGAGATGAGACACAAGAGGTTTACCTATAGGTTGGGAGAAGCTACGGATGCGCTGTTCTAAAAATTGGGACATTAAAATCCTTGATAAGACTTCTTGCATAACAATAAATAAATAAGAAGAAACCATTGGTAGTATCGTTCAACTTTTGATCAATCCACACACTTGAGACAAGAACCCAAAGGAAGCCAAAACATGAATCATAAATTTCCAATCCACTTTGTCATACACCTTAGTCATATCAATATCGATCACTATATTCCCACCATTAACTTTTTTATTCAGGGATGAACCATTTCTTGAGTAATGCTTATATTCTCAAATATGCATCTACCCGGAATAAAAACACCTTGCTCTTGAGATATCATCTTGGGAAGGAGGGTTGTCATCCTTGAAACAATCAATTTTGGGCAAACCTTATATAACACTTGTAACACCCCGTATTTTTTTTTTAGTGTATTTTTTTAATTGAAGGATTATTTGTTATTAATTTAAAATTTGATTATCTTGTTTTAAATTTTCAGATTTTATTGGGTTTATTTTTTTTATGATTTTTAATTTGAAAAAATTCAATTTGACATGTTTCCTTAATATTAATAATTGTTATGCATTTAAATTTCTCTTAATTTAAATTAGTTTGTGGGTTTCAAAATTATTGTATTGTTGGATTTAATTATTTTATTTTAGTTAGTCATTGTGTTTAAATTTATTTTATTTAAAACTGTTGTGTTGAAATAATTTTCATTGGAATTTTGTGACCCAAGTTGTGAGTTTTAGACCTCATTTATTTTCCCTTCATTTTTTCTTTTTCCACTTTTTTTTTCTCTTTTCTCTTTTTTTTTTTCTTCTTTCTTTTTTTTTTTATTTTCTTTTTCCTTTTTCAGGAACTGCTCCTCCCGCGCGACCCATCCGCTTCCCTCTCTCCCGTGCGTCATTTTCGTCCGCCTAGCCCACCACCACCGCGCCGCTGTGCCCGACACCGCCCAGTCCATTGCCTCCCCCACCGGCCGGCGACACCACCCCACCAATCTCAGCCTCTAACTCGCCGCCAATAGCCCCCACGCACCATACCAAGCCGCGGCGTTCTCTTCACTCCAGCGCCACCGTCGCGCCACCATCGGCCACCATCTCTTCACCACTTCATCATCGACCTCCTAGCAACCTAATGCACCCATCCTTGGCTCCGATCTGTCACCGGTGAAGCCCATCTATCTCCATCTCCGATTCGTCCATTTTGGCCTTCATCCGCCGCCCACGCTGCCACCCACGGCCAATCACCACCACCACTAGCTTCACCGACATCCCTAGGTCCTACCCTATCAATCTTGGGTCTTCGTTTACACCCATTCAAAAGTGGGTTTCTGAGACCCACGGCCACAGTTCATTTCGCATTGTTTTGTTGCTACGTTGCCGCTTCCAGCACCTCCGTGATCTTTCAAAAATTATATTATAGCATTGTAAGTATTTTTCCCAAAGAACTTTTGAGATTTAAATTTATTTCTGCGCTAATTCATATTTACTGTGAATTTGTTGGTTGTGCCGGACTGAGTCCGAGGAGGAAGGGGGTCGGTTGGATTTGATGGAATTGTTTGTGTGAGATTGGTTTATGCTATGAAATTTGTTGGCTATTTCGGATTTAAATATTGGTGTTTTGAGTTTGACATTGGTCATGGTGGATATTGGTGATTTTTTTAGGAAGTGGTGATATACTTTGGGATTATGAGGATTTTAAGTTTTGAGAAATTAAGATAGATTATTTTAGAAGCTTAGGCTTAAATATGGAAATTCGTGATTGGTTGAAAACTTACGGAAATTGTGTGATTATTTTTTATAGGTGACGATTTATAGTCGACTCGACATTTTTGAAAAAATTTCTGAAAAGCTAAGTTGCCCAGATAAGCGGGGTTCATATACTAGTTTTGCATAAAAGAAACAAAATGAGGTTGACCTTGAAAAATAAGCATGTTTGTTTTGAAAAGAAATGATCTGAAAACAACCTCAGATGTTTATGCTGCATATGCATAAATTCAGTATAAGAGAAAGTGTTTTTTGTCATGACTGGTGTAGACATGAGCAAGTTTTGTGCACTTTGTTTCTAAACTATGTAAAAGAGCGAATAAGGAATTCCAAAAGTTTTGTTATGAACAAATGAGAATATTTTGTTTATGTTTATCTCGAACATGTGAAATGATCTGAAGCTTTTCAGTGTTTTGTTTTGATATGATGTGTCATCTGAAAGCCTTGACATGAAATTCTGATTCTGTATATGATTGTAATCGGATTTTCGATTAAATCTGTTCTGTCTCTGTTAAGGCCCAGCCACGGGTATAATGGTGGTTTATAACCCTACCACGGGGGTGAAACATGGAATATGGCCCAGTCATGGGTATAATGGTGGTTTATATCCCTACCACAGGGGTGAAACATGGAATATAGCCCAGCCACGGGTATAATGGTGGTTTATAACCCTACCACGGGGGTTAAACATGGTATTGTCCCGATGGATGCTAAGAGATGATTTAATTATAATGTTTCAGTTTGGAAATGTCAACGGATTTTCTTTTTGGAATAAGTTTATTTTCTTCTGGGAATTTCGCTCTAATGCTTTTGTACAAAGTTTTGTTTATGCATTCTGAAAGTAAATGTTTTGTTCTGCTTATCAAATGTTATAAATGCTCATGTTTACATGCTAGTATATGCTCTCTGCTTACTGAGTTGTTGATAACTCACCCCCTTATCTCCATAATATTTCAGATGACATTGATGGTTTAGCTAAGGATCAGTATTAGAGTTTATGAAGAAGATTAGCAGTGAATGGTTGTTGGGTATCTCGTGGTATTAGTGTTGATGTTGGAAGTTATTTATATTTCTTAAGTTTGCTTCAATGGATTTAGACGGTTTATGGAGACTTCTGTTAATGTTTCATTATTTCTAGTTTGTTATTTGAGACATGAAGAAGAGTTGATTTTATTTGAGTTGCTGGATTGAAAATTGGATAGATGAGTTTATATGGTTTATTTAATTGAAGTATTTAGGTTTGATTTGAGGTTTGAGAAAATATATCTTGAATTTGGAAGTACTCTAGCCTTGTTAGAGTTGGTTATCAGGTTATATGAGTTAACTCTCCGGACCCTCGGGGACGGGGCGTTACAACACTGAACAAAGGCTTATAGGTCTGAATTTTTCAAAACTGGTTGGCTGCTAAACTTTGGGAATCAAAACCACAAACGAAGATGTATAGAACGTTAGGAGAGTGATTCCTTGAAAAAACTCAACAATAGCCTTCACCACATCATCTTTGACAAACTTCCAGCAAGCTTTGTAAATACTCGAACCAAAGCCATCCGGTCCACGATTACTATTAGTCGAAATGCTAAATAGGGTGTCTATAATCTCCTCCTCACCCGGAGTCACAATGATCCTACTATTAGCCTCATCCGAGACAATTAGATTGATCAAATTCGATAGGTTCGGGAGCTCACTTTGATGAACCAGACGTAGAAAACTATGGAAATGATCCACAACTCCTCGATGAACTTCCTCTAGAGACCTTAAAAGAATACCATTCTGCAGGTGCACAGTTGAAACCAACTTTTATTTCTTTTTGTTCAACACAACATGAAAGAAAGTAAAATTTTGATCACCCCCTTGAATCCATTTTTGCTTAGTAGTTTGAGCCAAGCGAGTCTCTTCTCTATTTGTCCAAACAGGAAGTTCTAGCTTTAAAATTAGGTGTTCCTCTTCCACCTTTGCATCATAACCATTTTGAAGCCTTTCCTCAAGAGACCTTATATGATCCTTAAGTTCTTGAATATTAGCCCACGTTCTCCCAAAAATATTTTTATTTCACCCCCTTAGCACCACTTTCAGCTTCTTCAACTTATAGGCTAAGCAGAAGAAACCGGGCTCTAGACTCTCCTCCTTCCATACCCTTTACACACAACCCGTAAAATTAGGGTGATCAATCCACTTCTGTTGGAACCGGAAGGGTGCAACTCCATATCTCAACATGTTTTGTTTCAAATTTATAATCTATGTTGAATAATCAGAAGTAGTACGATCTAGAACCTAAGTTTCAGCAAAAGAAAAATCATTCATCAATTTCATATTAAAGAAACTTATATCCAGCTTGGCCCAGCTTCTAGACAGCCCCTCTTTCCCATTGCACCACGACATATTCCGACCTTTAGATTTTGTTTCCACCAAACCACATTGCTGAATACACAAGTTAAACTCTTCCATAACCCTTTGAGGTCTAGGACAATCCCATATCCTTTCGAATAATGTTAAAATCAACACAAAACAGCCAAGGTACACTAACCATGTACAAATGTTTTCCAAGTCTTTCCATAATTCTCTCCTCTCTATTTTACTGCACTTAGCATTAATAAAGGAGACCACCAAACTCATATCATTTTCAACAACCAGCACTGTTAACATTTGCGTAGTCATGGCAATCAATTGAACATTCACCTCATTACACCAGAAAACCCAGATTTTTCCTTCTTGACCATCATTAGAAAAATAATTATCAAACTTCAAACTACCCGTCCAGAAAGAAATTCTATGAGTAGAAACAAATGGCAAGCTATAATCGAACTAATCACAAATTAAGTTTATCAGGTCGAGACATCATCCAAGTTGCACTGCATAGTTTCTCATACCTGATCTTTATGGTATTCTTATATTGACCCTTGATCTCAGAATTCGATTCATAATCTTCAAAGTTTCAATTCGCACATTGTCATTTTCAACCTCTTTATCTAATTGAAGTTCCCCCATTTGTTGTTGTTCTAAAACCTCTCCAATAGTATAACCATCAGCCTCTATCACAAAACTATCTTCAAGACATATCGACTGTGTGGTCCCAGAATTAATATTGTTCTGTTCTACCAATCCAGCTTCCTGATTACTTCTATTTCCCTGTACAACATGCTCTCCCTTTTCATCTCTTAAATTCAAGGCTCCACCAACTCAACCACTTTCCCACTCCTCCCATTCCTTTCCTCAACATCAACTATAGGACATTCATTCTCAATCATTAGAATCCCTGCCGCCTTTTCATTATTTTCCACTAGAGCATTGCGCAAATTTTGAGATGTCAAATTAACTCTTCCTGAACCCAAATTATTCAACTGTTTAGCACATTGGTTTCTATCTCATTCAATGAATTCCCCTCCTCACCATTAACTTCGTCTGTTTTCTTATTCTCTTCCTCAAATTCTACATTTACTTCTTCTAATTGTTTATCTTTTTCCTCAAATTCTACACGATCTTTTCGAACCCAGATCTTCCTTCCCTTCCCTACAACCTGCTTCTCATTACCTTCAGCAAACCAGCATGTCTTCTCATTTTGCCCCTGGTGTTTACATCGAATACATTAAGTGTAATATCCAGTCCTGCGGAGGAGCCAAACGGCGTCGTTTAGGTAGGTAATATTTTTTTCTTTTCATCTCTGGTTCTCTTTTCCCCACCCCCGACAGTTTTCCCTTCCCCTTTCCCTCTTTATTTTCAGTTTTCTCTGCGTCTGATTTCCTCTCCCATGTTGTTGTAACTTGCACCCCAGTCTCAATCAATCACCCCACTCAAACCCCATCCCATAACTAACCTCTTCATCCATGGGTTTCACCTTCCCCGTAGGTACTCCCTCTCCTCTCATCACCGTTCAGTCTGATGCCATTCTCCATACGCGCTGGTAAGGATCTCACCTACCATCTCCCCATTTTACACCAGCCTCCACCACTACCAACCAGTCTCCACAACTAGTTTTCCACTTTCGGTAGCCCCAAAATAGAGCAAGAAAGCTCCATCTCCGAAAACCACCCCTCAGCCCTTCTATCACCTAGGTCTAAAGCACTACACCATCATAATGTCGGTTACACCATCATGGAGACAACTGTAATTCTTGGTCGTCCCTTACAGCGAGTCGAGTTACACCACACCAAAATCAAACCGAGCCCATCACGTATGCATGACCCACTTAAGTTTCTCATGAGGCAACCCATCGGACGCCACCATCCCACCACCACAGAGGCCTTAGTTCCTCCACACACAAATCCCGCAAGCCCCTATATTCCTCTTGTGATAACCCATATGATATGGATACAGGTAGGTGGTGTAAGGAATCCCACCTTGCTTGGGAATGAGAAGTTCTTACTCTTTATAAGGTTTTAATGAGGCTCCAATTGTATCATTGACTAATCCTTTTAGAGTATAGGCCATGTGGTTTGGGCCTTCCATTGGGGCGTTACACCTCTATTTTAACCATTAAAAAATAGGGCACCTGTGAACCACCATCCAGCGATCATTATATGTACACCATGCAATGTGGTGTTGCAGCACACGTAACCATCACCAACGACGGTTCTGCAACAGCTAGACTGGAGCCACCTCATGCACCTCACATAAATGTTGCACGTAGACAACCCCACATTGCATGGCTTCTCACCAACCCTCTTGAAAACTGCCACCATTGAGGCTAGCGCCACCCCAATCCACCAAACACGTACAGCCGTGCGTATGACACTAGTAGCACGTAAATCGCAGCACTATGAATCACCGTAAGTTATTCTCTCAACGATTTTCTCTTCAGTCCACAGTGCACTACCGCTGCCTTAGCCACTTCGTACTACTCTCACGGTGAATTTTTGTTGCAAGGCTCTGGGTCTTTTCTAAGATATGGCCTTTGCACTTTATGTAATGCTCTTACACAGATAGTAGAGAAGATGTTTTAGATATTACAACATTACCCTTATGAGTTATAAACCAAAGCATGAGGTTTTTGAACTTGTTTTTGAGTTGGGTTTGAGTTTATATTTTAAAATGTTAAAACATTTTGAATGGGCTTTATTTTATTGCTATTGCTCAAGAAGTTTATGATTTTCTACTACATTATATGTTGGCATTATTAAATTATAATTTTAATAATAGTTTATGGAGATATGAGTTTTAAATATGATTAAGTTAATTTTCAAAATGAATTTAAGTTGTTTTGTCATATTTGATAAAGTTATATTATAATAAGTTAAGATTATTTTAATGATAATATATTTATTAGATTTTTTATAACTAGATAGTTATCAAAGCTATTTTCGTAGTATGAATTTAAACAAACAGAGAGTTTTAGCAGTCCTTTTAGAAGTTTAGTAACGTTTAGTATTCCGTATAGGTGACGATTGATATTCATTCGGCACGAGTGTGGAAAGATTCAGAAAAACTAAAATGTTCAGGTAAGCGAGGTTCATATGCTAAATTTGTAGAAAATGAACTAAGGTTGGTTTGTAAAAATGTGCATGTTATGTTTTGAAAGGAAAATGTGAAAAAAAACCTTAGTTATGTGTTCTATATTCACCCATGAAATTTGTATGAAAAGAGAAAAATACTTTTTGACATGAATACGTCAAGTTTTTCTGGTGGTAGGAAACCTGAAAAGAAGGTGGTTAATGGAGAATTTGGAGGCTCAGTGGGAAAAGCTTCGACTAACAGAGGAAGGGAAGCTCTGTGTGGAATTAGATGATGAGGTACCAAAGGAGTTAAAGAATAAAGGAGAACGAAGTTTGGTGGGGAAGCTGTGGATGGAGAGGAAAATTAGCTCGGGGATTCTTGAGTCCACGATGGCTAAGATTTGGAAACTCAGCATGGTAGCAAAATTTCTAGGGGTAGGGATGAACGTATATGTTATCACCTTTGCAAGCCATGTAGACAAACAGAAAGTGTGGTGCTCAAAATGTTTGATGGTTTTGCACCTCCATCGATGATATGTTTCAATCATGACGACTTATGGGTGCACATGTATAATTTGCCTCTAGCTATGATGACAAAAGAGAAATGAGAGCAGGTGGGGAACACAGTGGGAAAGGTAGTGGATGTTGATGTACAGGGAGATAGACTTGGATGGGGAAGCTCTCTGAGGGTTCATATTGAAATGGACTTAACAAGGCCTTTGGCGAGGGGCATAATAGTTTATGCTGAAGGTAGAAGCATGTGGGTTCCCTTTAGGTATGAAAAACTACCTTTTTCATGCTTTTCCTATGGTAGAATCATACATGGTTATAATGGTTGTCCTAAGAAGAGAGAGTTGAAAAAGGGTGGGTTTAGTGGGGAAGAAGAAGGTTGCTCCAGGTCTTAATGGGGACTTTAAAAGAGATGGGTCTTGGAGAAATGAGGTGGAGGAAAAGATAGTATCTAGTCATGTAGGTGGTAAGGAGGTAATGAGAGACATGGAGATAATGGCTCAGGTGGCAAGCTAGATTAATGTGGGGTTGGAGGAGCCTATAGAGACAGGGGGAGAATCAGGTGGGATTACGTAAAACACCTATCAAGCCTAGAGATGAGTTTGGAGGTCCTAATAAAAAATCTATTAATGTGGAGTGTGAGGTCGTACCTGAGAGTGATGATTTTATTAAAAAACCTGTTACCTTGGGAGGTGAGGAGGTTTTAAGGGATTTGAGGAAAAGAGGCAAGACATGGAAGAGAAGGGCTTGAAATGTGGATAATGAAGGGTTAATATTATCTCAACCAAAACTTACAAAGAGGTTATGTGAGGAAGGTAAGTCTAAAGAAAAAGAGCAAACACAAAAAAAGAAACAAAAGATACAAAGAGAAGGGAAGTTAACTACTGTACAAGAAGGATTGGCGGAGGCTGTTAAACAACCCCGCCAAGCATTATGAAAATACTAAGCTGGAATTGCCGAGGACTTGACAACTCTCCGATAGTTCAAGACCTCTGCTCTTTAGTAGAGGAGAAGCTACCAAGTGTGGTATTTTTGATGGAAACCAAGTTACAAGTCAGAAGGCTCGAGGGCATAAGAAGAAGACTGAGTATGGAATGGTGTTTTAGGGTGAAACTTTAGGGAAGAGGGGGTGGTCTGGTATTGTTTTGGAAAGAAGAAGGCATGCTGGAGATTTTAAATTTCACACAGAGGCACATTAGTGCTTGGATCTCTGATAACCAAGGGAGGCAACAATGGCATTTTATAGGATTCTATGGCCATCTTGAGACAAGTAAGCGACAAGAGGCTTGGCACCCGTTAACTTCTATCAAACCATAAGGGAATAAGGGTTGGTGTGTTATGGGGGATTTTAATGAGATACTTACAAATGATGAGAAGGAAGGGGGCAGGCCTAGGGGGAAAACCTTATGAATAATTTAAGAAATGCTTTGGAAGAGGGAGGTTTATCTGACCTAGGATGGAGAGTGGACAAATTCACTTGGAGAAATCGACATGGGGATGACACCTTCAAAAAAGATAGGTTGGATAGAGGGGTTGCAAATAAGAATTGGATTGAAGCACATAAGGAAATCAATGTAGAGATTTTAGTGGCTAGAAGCTCTGATCACAGACTTGAATTACTAAGCTTCTTTCAAACAGGCAAATCCTTTTTTTAGAGCCGTAGAATTTTGAAGTATGAAGCATGGTGGGCCTTAGAAACAGAATGTGAAAAGGTGGTTAAGGAAGGGTGCAGCAACCAACAAGGGGAAGGGAACCTTTTGAGAAACTTAGAAGGTCAATAGGAAGCTGTACAAAAAGAAGAAGTCACTGCTAAAACTGAGGTTTTAAAGACATTACAAAAAGAAGAAGGTAGCCACAATGTAAAGGAAATTAGAGAGGCTCAAAAGGATCTGGAATGTTTGTTGGATAAAGAGGACTTAAAGTGGAAGTAGAGAGCCAAAAGGAACTAGTACAAACATGGAGATAGGAAAACAAAATATTTTAATGCTTGTGCAAGCTAGAGGAAGAGAAAGAACACGATTACTCAGATCCATAATGATCAAGGAAGTCTAATGACCAACATGGATGACATAGAAGGGGCTTTTAGTGAGTACTTCAAGAAACTGTTTCTGTCAACCTGCCCAACACAGGAAGACCTTACTAATTCTTTAAAAGTAGTGGAGCCTAGAGTGGCTGAGGACATGAATGAACATTTATCCTTAGCTTTTACCAGTGCAGAAGTTGAAAGAGCTATCAAACAAATGGCCCCCTTAAAAGCACCTAAACCTGATGGACTAGGAGCTTGTTTTTATCATAATCATTGGCAGGTGGTGGAGGAAAATGTCTATAAAATTATTTTATCTTTTCTGATGAATTATACCCACATTGCCCTCATTCCTAAAGTTAAAAATACCACTGTGATGAGTGAGTATAGGCCCATTTGCCAGTGTAACATGGTTTATAAGATTGCCACTAATGCTATTGCTAACAGATTTAAGAAGATTTTAGAAGTGATTATTTCTCTTACTCAGAGTGCATTTATTCCAGGTAGACTGATTTCTGACAACATCATGGTTGCATATGAGGCCCTTCATGGTATGAAGACTAGGCATAAGGGAAAGGTTGGGTCAATGGCCATCAAATTGGACATGTTAAAAGCATATGATAGAATCGAGTGGTGCTTTCTTGTGGCCATAATGAAGCAGTTGGGTTTTTGTGAGAAATGGAGTAGATTGATTATGTGTTGTGTCTCAACTGTGTCCTACTCAATTCTTATAAATGGTAGACCTGGAAGAAAATTCAAGCCAACAAAGGGCCTAAGGCAAGGGGACCCTATTTCCCCTTACCTTTTTATCATGTGTAGCAGGATTCAGTGCTCTTCTTAATTTCTCTAATGCAAGGGGTTTGACAAAAGGGGTAACCATGGCAAGAAGGGGTACCAGGATAAATCATCTGCTTTTTGCAAATGATTATGTCTTGCTTGGGAGGGCCAAATGTGAGGAATGAGAAAAGCTTATGGAGGTGTT
This sequence comes from Juglans regia, assembly GCF_001411555.2. NCBI lineage: Eukaryota > Viridiplantae > Streptophyta > Magnoliopsida > Fagales > Juglandaceae > Juglans > Juglans regia. The sequence goes on from NC_049905.1 coordinate 11,952,109, forward strand.
AAAGGTTTATGAAAGAGCCTTGGACCAGTTTATGAATAAAGAAAAAACTTCAATTTTCTTTAGTTCAAATACAAAGATAGAGGATAGAGATGTTATCTTGAGAGATAGAGGATAGAGATGTTATCTTGGTCTTCCATCAATTGTGGGAAGATCAAGATATAACACTTTCAAGTGTATAAAGGACAAAATATGGCAAAAAATTAGCTACTGGAAAAATAAATTTTTATCTCTTGTAGGAAGAGAAATATTGATAAAAGTAGTCCTACAAGTAGTACCAACATACACTATGAGTGTATTTAAGCTCCCAAAGAAATTATGTACATAAATAAATAGTATGTTTTCAAGATTCTGGTGGGGCAGTGCAGTAGGCGAGAAGAAGATTTCATCACAAAGCTGGGAAAGAATGGAGAATCAAAAGCTAAAAGGAGGAATGGGTTTTAGGGACCTTGATAGTTTTAGGTCAGCTGTACTAGCCAAATAGGCTTGGAGGCTTTTACAGAAACCACATTCCCTAATAGCAATAATTTTCAGAGAAAAATATTATAAGGCCAAGCATTTGTTGGATGCAAAATTGGGATCTAACCCCTCTCTTATCTAGAGGAGCATATGGGGGTCTTTGAAGTTATTAAAGGAAGGATTGAGATGGAGAGTAGGGAATGGTAAAAGTATAGAAATTTGGGGTCACAAGTGGCTCAACTCCCCTTCCTCTTTTCAAGTTCAATCTCCTATCAGAGTTTTGGATAGAAATGCATGGGTATGTGAGCTGCTGGACTAGAGTGGATATAGATGGAATGAGGAGATAGTAAGGGAGGTTTTTGTGAGTGAGGAAGCTAACCAAATTTGCAGCATTCCTGTGAATAAACTTCGCTCAGAAGATAAGATGATATGGGGGCCTTTGAGTAGAGGTATATTCACTGCAAGAAGTGCATACTATGTGGAACAAGAGAGGAAAAGAACTCAGAAGGGGGGAAACTTCAAGGGTGATTAAAAGAGGCTCGACATGCAAAAACATTTGGGGTCTAAGGGTACCACGGGTGGTCAAATCCTTTCAATGGAAGCTGGGGAATGATGTTTTAGCTACAAAGAAGAACCTATGGAGAAGAAACGTAGTAGATAATGCATCTTGTCCAATATGTGGAAGTGAAGCGGAGACTGCAATGCATGTAATGTGGTAGTGTCCTGCCACAAAGGATGTTTGGGCAGGTTCTTCTTCGATCCATTAAAAAATGGTCCGATGTTGAAGATTATTTCCTAGTTTTTAGGGAGAAGTTAATGGACAAGCTAGAGTTAGAGGAGCTAGAGTTAATAGCTGTTCTGATGAGATCATTGTGGGAAAAAAAGGACTCATTTATTTTTGAAAATAAGTTCAAAGGTCCTAACTCCTCGATGAGAGCAGCAAAGGCAGCTATTGAAGATTTCCATGAGGCTCAATTACAGGATATAGTGGTAGAAACTGTATCAAGGCAGAGTGAAGATTATCTGAGAAGTAGAGGCAGTCAATTGTGGAAAAAGCCTTCAGAAGGATGTATCAAGGCAAATTGGGATGCTTCTCTAAGTTAATAGACAAGCTAGAGTTATAGGAGCCAGAGTTAGTAGCTATTATGATGAGATCATTGTGGCAAAAAAGGAACTCATTTATTTTTGAAAATAAGTTCAAAGGTCCTAACTCCTTGATGAGAGCAGCAAAGGCAGCTATTGAAGATTTCCAAGAGGCTCAATTACAGGATATAGTGGTAGATACTATATCAAGGCAGAGTGAAGATTATCTGAGAAGTAGAGGTAGTAAATTGTGGAAAAAGCCTTCACAAGGATGTATCAAGGCAAATTGGGATGCTTCTCTAAATAAACAATGCATGGGGTTGGGAGTTGTTCTGAGAAATGAGAATGGTGAAGTGCTGGCTTGTGCTAGCTACAAAAAATTACCAGTTCCTGATTCTGTTATGGCAGAAATTGTAGCTTTATGGTATGCTGTAGAATTGTGCATGGATCTGGGTTTTAATAGAGTCATTCTTGAAGGGGATGCCTAAGTAGTTGTTAATAGTGAGGAGGAGGTCTTGTGTGACGCCCTGACACCCACGTACGGAAACACTGGAATTGTGACGTCGGGATGATGACAACACAGGTCACGCATCCCAACGATAAGTGTTCAAGTGTGTGCAACATGAAAAAGTGCACAACAAAAGTCGCAACGGTTAATTAAGAGTTAGCCAACTAAGTACCAGATATTTAAATACAGATATCCAAAATAAATTACCTTTAAAAAGTTATACAGTTATCTAATATAAATATAATACAAACCAAATACAAAGAAAAAAAGTGGGAGACAAATCCCAATACACGAGCAACTGATCCCAAATCACTTCTCCGACGGAGCCGAATCCTCAGGCTCTTCGTCCTCATTTGCATCAAAATCTGCGATACCATAAAAAGGGTACTGCAGGGTATCGAATACCGTCAGATTATGAATCTCAGCAAGTAATCAACCAAGCAACCCAAAAGATAAAAATGCATTATTGCAGCCAACAAACATGAGTACATGATGAAACAAAAATGTGACCCAAAAACCTCATTTTTCCCGAAAATGATTATTTTCCAATGCACGCCAAAAATCTCATTTGACCCAAAACACGCCATGAATGATATCTGCAATTTTCCAAGAAAATGACCCATCATAATAATTTATCAGACACTGTAGGCGGGAATCACAGGAGGGACTCTACTACCATCCTTGCTTACCACCATCCCTACTACATGCACCGTAGGCGGGAATCACAAGCGAGACTATACCACCATCCCTACTACGTGCACTATAGGCGGGGATCACAGGAGGGACTATACCAACATCCCCACAGTTCATTTTCACACAAGAGGTACCTTTCAAAGCACTGTAGGTGGAAATCACATGCGAGACTATACCATCATCCCTACAGTCTCTTTTTCTTTCTCTCAAACTGTTCAATCTAATCATTTCAAACTTACTCAAAAACATCTGGGATACCCCGTATTTACGTATATTTTGACTAAGTAATTATTGCATTTATTAAGATTATGGGCTTTCTTGTTTTAAATTTTAGATGATTTTCGCGATATTATTTTAAGATTTTTAATTGTTAATTCAATGTGTATCCTATTATTAGTTATTGTTCATTATATAAATTGTTGTTTATTTTAAATTAATTTATTGTTGGATTCAATTATTTTATTTTTACTTAATCGCTACGTTTAAATTATTTTATTTAACTTGCTGTTTTGAAATAATTTTCGTTTGATTATTTTTGTGACCCAAGATGTGGGGATTGGACCTCATTTCTTTCCCTCACTTTTTCTTTTTCCTTTTTCCTCTTTTTCTTTTCTTCTTCTCTTCTTCTTCTTTTTCCTTCATTTCTTTTTCTCCTTTCTCTCTCTTCCCGCATGACACCTATCCTCTCTCCCCTCGTCCGTTGCATCGTCCTCCACAGTGCCGTCGTGCGCCACCCATTTCCGTCATCACCCCTCCCAACCGTCTCCCCATCGGCCAGTGACCTAACCTCTTCGTTTTCAGCCCCTTTCGAACCGCCGTGAGTCTCGACGCAAGACTTCAAGCCGCGGCACCCATTGAGCTCATGCACCGCTGTCACGCCACCATTGGCCACCACCTCTTCACCACATCACCGAAGATCACCCTGCTACCTAACCCACCCATCCTCAGCACCGATCCACCACCGGTGAAGTCCATCCAACTCCATTTCTGATTTGAGTGTTTTGGCCTCCAACCGCCGCCCACACCGTCGGCCAACCACCACCACCATTAGCATCACCAACATCCCTAACCCCTTCCCTAGTAATCTCAAGTCTTCGTTTGTCCCCATTCAAAAGTTGGGCTTTCAAGACCCATGGCCTTGTCCATTTTTTCACTATTACATTGTTGTGTTGCCACTTCTAACACCTCTGTGATCCTCCGAAAATTATATTATAGCACTATAAGTATTTTTCCAAATAATTTTTGAGATTTAAATATATTTTTGCACTAACTCATTTTTACTGTGAATTGGTTGGTTGTGCTAGACTGAGTCCGAGGAGTAAGGGAGTCGGTTGGATTTGAGAATGGAGTTGATTGTGTGACTGAACTCTGTTGTGATTTGCTGGTCGTTGGATATTTGTGTTGCATCATATAAAATGCATTTACGCAGATGTTCATGTCTGTAAATGATAATTGAATTTTCACATAATTGCATACATGTTCATGTGTATACTTGAAATACCGGGTTTTCATGTAAGGAATGATTTTGAGTATGTTTGAAATGATTGGATTGACTGGTTTGAGGGAAAGGAAAAAGATTGTTGGGATGGTGGTATAGTCCTGCCTATAGTACACGTGGTAGGGATGGTGGTTTAGTCCCGCCTGTGATTCCCGCCTATGGTGCATGCGGTAGGGATGGTGGTAAGCAGGGATGGTGGTAGAGTCCCGCCTGTGATTCTCACTTACAGTGCTCTAATAGGTACCTCTTCTGTGAAAAGGAACTGTCCGGATGGTGGTAAGCAGGGATGGTGGTATACTCCCGCCTGCGATTTCCGCCTACGGTGCATGCGGTAGGGATGGTGGTAGAGTCCCACTTGTGATTCTTGCCTACAGTGTTCGATAAATGATAATGTTGGGTCATTTTTGGGAAAAATGACAGATTTTATTCGTGGTGTGTTTTGGGTCAAATGGGAATTTTGGCTTGCATTGGAAAATAATCATTTTCAGGGAAAATGATGTTTTTGGGTCTAATGCATATTTCATCATATGCATGCAAAATTGCTGGTTACATTAATGCATTTTTATCTTGTAGGTTGTTTGGATTATTACTTACCTGTGGTACCATTTTGTGGTATCACAGATTTTGATGCTGATGATGCTGATGTTCAGCCTAAGGATTTGGCTCTGCCGGAGGAGTGATTTGGGATCACTCACTCGTGTTTGAGATTTGTTTCCCACTTGTTGAATTATGTATTTTGGAATTATTATGTTTTTAGCGGATAATTGTATTACTCTTTAAAATGTTTTGTTTTAAGTGAATTTGTATTAAACAATTATGGTACTTGGTCGACGTATTTAAATTATCCGCTACGTTTTTGTTGTACATTTTTTGCATGTACACACACTTGGCACTTATCGTTGGGATGCGTGTCCCGTGTTGTCATCATTCTGACATCAAGATTCCCGCATTTCTGTACGTGGGAGTTGGGGCGTCACATCATCTCTCAAATGGAAACCCAGTCTTCAAGCGTACATATGAACATGTATGCAATTATGCGAAAACCCAATTTTCATTGACAAACATGAATATGCATGTAGTTATGCAATGTACAAGACACGACACAAATATCCAACTGCCAACAAATCCCAGCATAGTCCACTCGCACAACAACTCCATCCCCAATCCAACGACCCCCTTACTCCTCGGACTCAGTTCGGCACAACCAACCAATTCACAGTAAATATGAGTTAGTGCAAAAATATATTTAAATCTCAAAAGTTCTTTGGAAAAATACTTACAGTGCTATAATATAATTTTCAAAGGATCATGGAGGTGCTAGAAGTGGAGACACAAACGAAGACTTTAGATTACTAAGGAAGGGCCTAGGGCTGTGGTGAAACTAATGGTGGTGGTGGTTGGCCGTGGGTGGCAACGTAGGTGGCGGTTGAAGTCCATAAATCTCAAATTGAAAATAGAGATGGATGGACTTCACCGGTGGCACATCATGGCTGAGAATGGGTGGGTTAGGTAGCTAGAGGATCGCTGGTGATGTGGTGAAGAGATGGTGGCCAATGGTGGCCCAACGGCAGCGTGCGAGCTCAATGGGTGCCATGGCTTGAAGACGTGCGTGAAGGCTCACGGCAGCGCGAGAGGGCCTGAAAACGGAGGGGTGATGTCGCTGACCTGTGGGGAGATGGTTGGGAGGGGCGGTGACAGAAATGAGTGGCGCACGGCGGCGCTGTGGAGGACGACGCAACAGATGAGGGAGAGAGGGAAGGTGTCGCGCTTGGAAAGGGAGAGAGAGGAGAAAAGGAAATGAAGGAAGAAAGAAAAAGAAGAGAAGAAGAAAAGAAAAAGAAAAAGTGAGGGAAAGAAATGGAGACCAATCCCCATATCTTGGGTCACAAAAATGATCCAACGAAAAGGATTTCAAAACAGCAAGTTAAATAAAATAATTTAAACGTAGTGATTAAATAATAATAAAATAAATAAATTAACAATAAACTAATTTAAAATAAAGAGCAATTTATATATTAAACAATAATTAATAACAATAAAACATGTTGAATTAACAATTAAAAATCTTAAAATAATATCACGTAAATCATCTAAAATTTAAAACAAGAAAGCCCATAATCTTAATAACTGCAATAATTACTTAGTCAAAATACACGTACATATGAGGTATCACAACTTGTCGTATGGAGGCCACATTATTGAGGATATCAAAGCAATACTGAAAGGAAGAAATGTCTGGAAAGTGCAGTACGTAAGAAGAGAATAAGGAAATGAGGTAGCTCATATGCTTGCTAAAAATGCTTCAAGTATAGAACAAGATCAGATATGGATAGATGAATGTCCAGATTTCATTCTTTTACAAGTTTGTAAGGATTTAAATTGTACTGGTTATACTCTTGAAAGATGAAATATATGAAGTTCTTTTGATTAAAAAAAAAACACTACTTTAGCAATATTCGTAGTAAAAATTTAATCATTCATCATGGCCCCATTAATTTATTATAATTTCAGGGGAAATTATTTAGATATCAACATACAAACATTACAACTGCGACCCGTAGGTACGCTGAAAACATGCATATAAGCTTTGAGAAAAGATGACACATTGACAATAATGCTTTCCGCTCTTAGGTACTGAAGAACTTTTGTATGCTCTGTGGAAAAGCTATATTGGTTGTGCTATAACCCCCATCCACGACTAGGTTGAGCCCACTCACGTACTTAGACTCCTCACTCGCTAAGAACAACGCAGCCTCTGCCAAATCTCCTGCTTCCAAAACTGCTCCTTTCAAATTTGCCGCGGAGGATACAATCTCTTCCGCCTTTTTCTTGTCTATTCCCATCGATTTTAGGAGCAGAGGGGTGGGCAAAGCATGTGGTGATATGCAATTGACTCTAATTCCGTACTGCCCCAACTCAACACATAAATTCTTGGTTAGTCCCACAACGGCATGCTTGGACGCCGTGTAGGTGTGAGAGGCGATTCCATGTGACTGTGTTACAGAACTTGCGGTGAATAGAATGGTGCCCCTTTTCGCTGGAATCATTACCTTGGCCGCGTGTTTTGCTCCCAGAAATGACCCCAGGACATTCACATCAAAAACTCTCTTGTAATCCTTCTTCTCGAGGGCTAAGATGTTTTCATCTATTTGGCCAGTACGGCCTGCGTTGTTGAACATTATGTCGAGTTTCCCATGCTTCGTCACCGCAGTATTAACAGCATTCTCGACATCAGACTCGCTAGTGACATCGCAGTGGACGTATGAAATGGCACCATTGATGCTTTCGCCTTGGCAAACTGAGAAACCAAGCTCGTCTTGGATGTCAGCAATGATGACCTTAGCACCATGTTCAGCGAATAGTCTTGCCGTACTCTCGCCAATTCCACTTGCACCTCCGGTTATCAGGGCAACCTTGCCTGCTAATCTGCATATTCCAAATTTTAATACCGAAAATCTCGAAATATCACAGCAATTGATATAAGCGATGGAGAGAAAGAGAATAAGATAAAAGGAAATTAAAGCAGATAGGTACCAAAAGCTTTGCTTTATATTATTACCTCTTAGCAATGGGAGCTAGTAAGGACGATGCGCCGTTCATGATATTTATTATTGGTTGTGTTGTCGTTCGAGGGTGTTTTGATGTGAATATAAGATCTTGTATGGTGATGTTTTATAAGGAGATCAGAACTCAATTGTAGAAGGATTACAAATTTTAACACCCTAGGTGTGATGAAATTTAGGAATTGGTCCTTCTGCTTCTTTCCTGTTCACTCTTTTAACGGAGCCAAGTTCCCATGTGTGCAATGGACAATTGATAGGTGGCAACTTAATTCCTTGTTGCCAATAAAATAAACGTATATAAGAAGAGTAATACTATATAGGTACAAGCTAGTTCTAAATGTACAAGTTTTGCAGTTCACCAAATCAAAATCGCCCATACATTATATTAGAAATCTGTTACAGACATAAAGAGTTTATACAAAGTGAACTTATAAATTAACATGGCTTTATAAGATCTGTCAAATCTACTTTATAATAATAATAACTTTATAATCTGACGTATCATATTAAATCATATCAAGATAATCGATAGTAGAAACATGGAAAGCATAATTGTGCAGAAGATATGGCTAAGTGTGGACAATGGAACACAAATATCAAAAAAGAAGAAGAAGATGTCACCAAGGGCCAGCTTGATTTTAAGCCTCGTTTGTTTTCACAACACATTTCATTGATCTTATCATTACAAATTTTCTAAATTTAAATACAAAATAAAATAAACAATTTAACTTTTTCAAATTTCAAAATAATAATAATATTAAAAAAATATTTTATAATAATATTTTATTTAATTTTTAATTTTTATCGCATCACATCTCATGTAAACAAATGATACATAATTGCTTAGGAGCAACCTTTCATTCATATGAAAGGCTACCGTTGCTCTAAAAACAAGTTCACTACAAAAAAATTGTTTATTTGTGGTCTGCTATTTCTTGTAAAAATGATTATTTCCTACTAAAATAAATTTGTCTTTGTCGCAAATAGTCATTATTATTGTAAATAATCTATCGCAAGTGCTCGTTTTTCTTATAGTGGTTGAAGGTAGTAAATTGTCTTTGAGTGTGTCCACACTACTCCTCGTTGCACCTACTCTTAAAATAAAGATTTGCAGGGTCCTGTATAATTAAAAATATCATAAAAAAACTTGAGTATATCTTCATATTCAGGCCTGCTTGGATACAAAAATATTCTCTACCTATCTCATCTCATCATTATAATTTTATCAAATTTTCATATAAAATATAATAAATAATTCAAAATTTTCAAATTTCAAAATAATAATATATGAAATAATTATATTTTAACAATATTTTATTCAACTCATCTAAAGTCATCTCATCTCATCTCATCTCACTATTTAAACGAGCCCTAACTAATTTTAGATCAATTTGCAGTTCACAATCCTGTATGAATAATGTTAGATACAGTTTTTGGGTATATAATTCTCACGTATTCATTTAAAAAAAATGAGATCTACTATTAAAAAATAATTCTTTTTACATGAGTCTTAAATTTACCAATTTTGTTTTTAAAAAAATATGCAAGACTTGTAGACCAAGGATCAGAAATATCATTTCTTATATATATATATAGAGGAAGGAATTAAACATAATGATGTTGAAAAGCAGAGTAGAGGACGATGTTTCCATCAACAAATAAAATGCTGCCTCTGCTTGCTCCATTAAGAGATAGTGAAAGAAGTTAGGAATACTATGGGTACGCGCGTGGTGGAATAATAATGATAGAATGGGACAAAGCTGCTTTTGAAAACATTGCCCAAAACCTTTGTTTTCTATTTTATGTCATTTCTGGGTACCATTTTATAGCACATCTTTATATGAAAATTATGCACTGTTTTGGATACCCACGAAAACAGAGCAAAAAAAAAAAAAAAAAGGAGAAATGAAAAGAAAACAAGACAGCTAAAGTCATGTCATGCAGAAGACAACGGTAAGACAACAATGCCTGAAAAAGGGATCAATGGCACGCCTGGATCATTACCCTCCTAATCTTTGAAAATAGTAATACTTCTCTTCATAAATTATCTTATCTTATGATGTGATCTTAAATTATTATAACTCACTTGTGAGCTAATAATTTAATGTTGTTGAAAGGATAATAATAAAAATAGTAATAATAATAAATAAATTTTTTTTAAGAATAACAAATAAAAAAATGTTATTTTTTATTTTAACTTTTGTAATTAAACATACTATTTGTTGTAAACCTATTGAAGTTGTAAAAAAAAATTAAACTTATAGTTGATGCGGCAGATATGATATATCTACATCTTTCGCATCAATAGTGTCTCTTGGTTTGTCTATAAGAGATCAGTTTGCAAATAAGCTTTTTTTTTCTAGATAAAATTTTAGGTGTGCAAGTCTCGGGTACTCATTTAAAAAAAAAAGTAGTATTCACTATTAAAAAAATTACTTTTTAATGGGTTTTAAATTTATCTATTTTTCTCAAAATGAGTGTGCAGAGGTTTACACATGACCCTAAAATTACAAATATCATTTTTCTTCATCTATAACTTTTAATTACACATGTTGATGCGATGTATTTTAATTTTGAAAAATACTAGTATGACTCCTAAATGTGCCCATTTATAAATTTTAATTTTTAAAATTTTTCCTTAATGGTTAAAGAAGTGACTATTAGTGAATTTATATCTATTTTTATTTTTTTTAATAGTTAGGGATGTTTAAAAATGCTTAAAAGGAAATGGAAAAAACTACTTACACATGTTTGGAATGCATATTTGGTGTACACCCTAACATTAACTATCCTTTAATTTTAAGTAACTATATATCTAAGTGGTTGAAATATAAGATTCTTAATCATCTAGAGTGCCACTGCAAGTCAGACTGTGCTAAGCTCTAGAGGTGTCTGGATTTGTAAGTATGCATGTATATTCAATTCCAACCTTGTTTCGGTGACTCGTTGATAGACATGCCGCAGCTAGCATCCAGTTTGCAGATTTTCCTTTTTTTTTTCTTTCGTGTTTTTTTTTTTTTTTTTGTTGATACGTAGTTGTTGCAAGTATAATCAATAACGTTTTATAAGGTCTTGCAGAGCATGATTGTCGCAGCTTAGATATCAATCTAAAGCCGATGAAGCTGGATATTACCATTTCTTTAATGGGTACAAATGCATGGCTAGTTTTGATTGTCCTGTTACCTTTATGATGATTTGTTTGACACATACATTTACCATAATCAAATAATGATGATGCTCAAAAACAAAATTATTATGAGCTAGATTTTGTCTCCTTTTGTTTTAGTGGCCAAAACACTGCACTGTACATGAAGAAACAACTCAGAAATTATGGCTCCTTGGGATATCTCCATGAGATCTCTTACATGATCCTCATGTTTTGTTTGTCATTACGTGGATCCCGAGTTATGTGCAAAATAAATATAAAAAAGTAATTACTTTTCAGGCTTTAGAAAGCTGGATTTATGAGCTTCATGATCTCCTCATCTCGTGTCAGTGATAATGGATGTAATGGGGAGTAATTCTTATGCAAAACTTACTTCATTTGTGTATTACATTTCAAATATATATAGACGTACATCTAACTAAGTGTGGAGACATGTATATAAAATAAGTAGACGAATTTAGACAAATTCCTAGACAAAATTCGGTGGCTGATGATTTTCTGGAGATGGACTGGTCAGTATATGCAGTTGTCAATAGTCAATAGTCTCCCTTAAGTTGACGCATGGAGATTCGTAATGCCCAATTTGCTTGCAAAAGGATGAAAATGTTTACATCCTAATGCTGTGGTGAAGATATCTGCAACTTATTTAGTGGAAGAAGTGTGAACGGCTGTAAGAAGACCTGAGCAAATTTTATCACGAACAATGTGATAGTCAATCTCAATGTATTTGGTACGTTTATGGAACAATGAATTGTGCATGAAATTTCAAATTTTCCGTCTCTTTTCACCTCTGAGCACACGTTTTCCCCAAGAGTTTCAGTATAATTATAAATTATTTTTAATTTTTTAAACTTCTTTTGAAATTCCAGCACTTGATCCAAAATTCAGACTTGTGATCAAGGGTGGTATAGCGTGATCTCGGTCCTAAGTGCTGCAAGGTATAGTCCTCACTCAATATTAGACACATTTTGGTACTGTTACGCGTATGATAAAATGGTCGGAAGTTGCTAGAATTTGTATTGGGTTATGTTTGAATGGTAGGATTTATGAATGATGTTGTATTCTTGTATGTTGCTGGCTGGGTGAAATTGTTGGTTGTTTGAGTCAGTTAGTGACTAGTTGGTTGAGATGTTGGATTGTGGAATGACAGGTGGCCGTTTGGATTGATAGGTATGACTTGTTTGGGAATGTCTGGATTTGTTTTTATTTGGTTGTTGTTGGGTTTGAATGTAAATCGATATAGTAATAATGGTTGTTGTGGATTGAGTTGGATATGGAGTTGGTTGGGATGGTTGATGTGGTGTTTGTGTGGAATGTGGCATGTGACTTGTTGTGTTGGATTGGCCTTGTTGTTGAATTAAGGGTATGGGACATGAAATACGTTAAATAGATACTCGGGCTTGAAGGGTGTTTGCTTTGGTTATTGTTGGGTTATATGCACTACAACAGAATTGATTTTTAGTGACCGTTGAGAAATTATGACAGTCCCCAAATCGTCACTAAAATTTTTTTTCTGTGACGGTTTATGGAAACCGTCACTAAAAACAGATAAGATTTATTTTACGTTCTAACGTATGAGAAATTTACTTTCGAACGTCACATATAAGTTTGAACATTGTGGCTACTTACGTGCAAACGTAAAATGCTTTGGCACCAACGTTCGAACATTAGTAATTAACGTTCGAACATGAAATGTTTTGTGCCAACATTTGAACGTTAATTGTAAATTTAAATTAAATATGATTCTAATTTAAAAATTATGTGGTTTTTATAGTGCATAATTTGTGAACAAGTCTAAAAAATTGACTTGTATATATTTATATATACACAATTTGTAATATATAAATATATATTTATGTTTATATATATTTGAAGGGCAATGATTTAGTATTAAAGATGGAAAATATAACATTAAAGAAAATTGAGAATTGAAATTAAAAAATCATTCAAATATTAAATAATATTTTTCTTTACATATATTAAAAGCAAAATATAAAATATAACCGAATTTCTTAAACAATACTTCGATGATAATGTTGTTTGCGAAATTTGAACTCCGTACCTCCTCAATCAAGGTATCAACCTTTTCGTTGAGGATACCTACATGATGGCACTACAAGAAAATGAGGCTTTTGCTGCCAAAAAAATTTTAGGCGAGTGTTTATTCAACGTCACAGACCATTCGTTATTGTAGCCGCATTTTTGTAATGGCGGAACTAGGATTCGCCATAAGAAATACATTTTGCTATGAATTAGTCTCATCGCAATAAACCAGTCTGTGAAATGGGTTGGCAGAGTAACTTAATTTCTTGTTGCAGCGACATGTTTATCGCCACATTAAGTCTGATGCAGTAAAATCAACGGAAAACCCATATCTCTCTCTGCAAACCAAACACTCCACTTTCAGGCAACATGTGATAGATCGATCCACACGCCATCGCCTTGAAGTCTCCTCTGTCTCTCTTTATCTTTCACCTTTCGTCCGTCTCTCTCTCTCTCTCTCTCTCTCTCTATTTCTATAACTTTCACTCAGTTCGTCTCTCTTCCGCCACAATTAGCTGCCCCACTATCGTGTGCGACCTCCTCCACTCGGTCCCTATTTAAGCAAGCCAGTCTGGTATTCTTTCAATCTTTGTGGTATTTCTCTCACTCACTCCATATCTATCTCTCTCTGTTTTGGGTATATCTGTATTTAGCTAGCTTTTTTTGTTCATTTGCAAGTGAAAGGTAAAGTCATTTACATGGTTGTGAATCTATCTTCTTTTTTTCTTTTTTCTTTTTTTTTGTGAATCTAGGTTTTTTTGTACATAAAAATTTGAATTATACTAGTTTAAATTGGTTGTGAATCTATTACAATTTCCAGTGCCTTATCTACATTAGGAACTTTTTGATGCTGATTTGCTAATTTGCTTTATCTACAAATTGCAGTGCTTTAAAGATGCTGATTTATAATTAAGCTGGGGTTTTGGGAGGTTTAGCAAACGTTGTTTTGGGTGATTTACGTATGAGTGTTCGTGTATGTGGGTTTTATCTGGTTTTGGTTAATATGATGTTGATCAACCCAATATGGATTTTGATCAACCATTTGTTCGATGCCTTTAATATTAACTATGCTCAAAGAAATTTTGTTGTGTAAATGACTTTTAGTTTTTGTTAAAAAACCTGTTCCATTATGCAAGAGTAATCCTTGATGGTTGAAATAAAATGCATTGCATGTTTTAACGGTCGAATACAAATAAGAAGCTTCTATGTTTCGAAGCATTTGTCAAAAGAATATTGGCTCTCTAGACCACTTAGGTGGTCGAGATTTTTTTTTTGCAAACACCCCAACACCCTTTCCCACAAATTGAAAAAGTTGTTTCTTTTCATCTCCACAGTAGGATGTCTCTTTGAAGTTAATCTGCAGGAAACAAATCTGGTAGGAAAAAAATCTTGTTGGAAAAAAATCTTGTAGGAAAAATACTTTTCTTTTCTTTTAGTTAGTTGTACATGATGATGTTATTTAAAACATTCCCTTACTCTTCTTGATATGCTCCCTAGCACTCATTTATTCTTGCTTTGATGCAAAGTATTTCATAGCTGCTCGAGAATGGGAATTTAAACATTCCCTTACTCATCTCCTCAATGAATAGTATATTTGGAATTACCAACCTTTACATGATATTTCTTCAATTTAAGTAGACAACCATCCAACTCCTATATTTTTCATCTTACAATGATTTTGAATGTGTGCTTGAATATTTATTTGGGTGGCGATTATTTATTACCTTTTCCAGAATATTTATTTGCTCACATATTGCATCTTTTTTTTTCCCGCAGTGCTATTGAGTTTATTCTATATAAACTGAAAATGGTGGGAAGATAACTGAAGTCCACAGTACTGCCAAGTTTATTGTATATAAGCATTCTGTAATGCCCTGTACCTGGAAGGGTTGGAGAATTACTACTTGTCACTTACAAATCTGTCTCTCCAAGCATTTAAAACTCCAAGGACTTTATAAATAGTACACTGTAATGACCCGATCCTATATTTTTAGGGATAAATTACAGAAATTTTTTTAAGCTCAATAAATGAGTTAAAGCCCATATGAGAATTATCAGATGGTTGTTTTTTTAAAACCTAGAGTTAAGGCTCCATTATTCTTTTTTTTTTTTTTTTAATTTTTACTCCAAGCACGTGTGTGTTAGAGTCCAAACACTATTACTTTTCTTATTTCCTCTTCATAATAAAACTCCTATCTACCGGTTTTTATTCTATAAAAAACACGCATGAAACCTAATCCAGTTCCATGCACGTACGTTTCTTCTCCTTCTTCACTAGGGTTTTCTTTGATCTATATATAGAGCTAGGCTCATTACGTCCTACCCGAAGCCAATCTTTTTTCCAGCGTGAACAACCACCAACCCCATCCACAAGCCGAAACCTGCCCTTCAAACTCCCAGACTTCCATGTCGTACTCTGGTCCCCTCCACGCCCACCCAAACAACAAGCCCCCTTGTCGCTGCCCTCCACCACCGTTGCTCAACCAAGCCTTCACATGCACCACACAAAACCACTCAACCCACAAGACAGTCACCGAGAGAGTCTTGGTTTTTATCCACCTCCAAACACACAACCAACCACCGCACAACCACACACACGGCAATAGACCATGAACCACCAGCTTTCCCACACGCAACAACCATAACTCTTCCCTCCACCACTGTTGCCCAGCCGTTGAGAAACCACACCAAAATACTCTGTTTTACTGCACCAAAATAAAGGATCTATCCTCTCCCAAACTGAGAGCCATGTTCTGCCACTGTTGGGCCGCGACGCCACCGTCAGTAGCAACGGACGATGCCGGGGATCTAGCCTCCATCACCCAGTGCCACTGCCCGAAGCTCCCATGCAC
This sequence comes from Juglans regia, assembly GCF_001411555.2. Lineage (NCBI taxonomy): Eukaryota > Viridiplantae > Streptophyta > Magnoliopsida > Fagales > Juglandaceae > Juglans > Juglans regia. The sequence goes on from NC_049905.1 coordinate 11,967,971, forward strand.
GCTGCGTGGTGCGTAAACTTTCTCCCCGTAATCTCTCTAAGATTCAGTTTCTCTCTCTCTTTCATAACTCTCTCACTCTTCGTCTCTCTCTCTCTCTCTCTCAGAGCTTTACCGCCGCACTCACCACCCTCTCCTCAGCCCCAACTTCGTCACATGCTTCCTCCCTCGGTAAGGATATCACATGGCTTGAGAAGAATATGCCTGCTATTAATATAAATCCCTAAGCCTTATGTCGGTTTCAACTGCAGGGGTAGATTTTTATTTTAATTACATATTTGTCATTAGTTATATGCCAAACGGCATACCTATTGAACTTATTTTTTATTTTGAGTTTTAATGTTTACACAGGCTCTTATCTACGGGTTAAGTCTTTTTGTTACAAAGATTAACAGTTTAGAATAATTCAGTGTTATGAAGATTTTAGGTTTAGAAAATATAGGATATTTTTTAATAGTTTAGATTTTCAATAAAATCACTTTTTTAATTAGAAATTTATGCAAAATACGTGTTTATTTTATAGGTGACCGATTACGTGCCGAAAATAGTGGATTAGCATTACAAGGTAAGTAGCATGATCATATCCTTACACGTATGTACGGTAAACTACTTGTCTTTTTATAAAAGATAGTATGCATGTATGCCCTTCATTGGAAGCCGCTCTTTACGTACCTAAATACATGATTTTGTGTGACAGTTATTTCATAAAATTATTTATGAAATGCATGATTTTATGTGAGAGTTATGCATAAAATTATTTATGAAAAATCATGATTTTATGTGAGAGTTATGCATAAAATTATCTATGAAAAGTCATGAATTTATGTGAGGGAACATGTATCACAATATTTATGAAAGAATGCGATTTCATTTGAAATCTATGATACGATATGACAAGTATATATGTGATTTATTTTGAAATATATGAAATGACAAGTATGCAAGTATGATTATGATAAAATATGTAATGACCTATGTTATAATATGAAGATCGTACCTATGTTATGGGCATATTGCATTGCCAGGTCGTGTATGCTGGTAGTGCACCCAATATGTCTTCCTTATGTATGGATTCCACAACCTGCGGCCACGGGCAGAATTAGAATCTATTTAGATTTGCTAACCCTAACTCATGGGGGTCAACAGTGGGTAACAGCCTATGATAGGTGAAAGATAAATTCATGTTCATGTTAATTAGCTATGTATTTGTGAGTATGCATGTTTTCCAAGAAACCTTATGTTTATTATATTTACTCTATGATGTGTTGCTTATTGAGTATTCGACTCATTTTGGTTTGTTTTTATGTTTTTAAACTACCCAAGTGATGATATTTATGAGGATGAGACTATAGGATATGACTTGAACCCGGGAGGCGATGAAGAGGCCTAGACAAATTATGTTGTGATTAGTTTTATGGTTTAAGCTTTAAATAAATTATTTGATAAGCACATGAGACTTCCGTATTTTTAATAAGTGCTTCTGCAGACTTTATTTTAGATTTTCAGTATTATTGAAGTTTGTTATTTTATAGAAATCTTTCACATTTGGCACGTTGTTAAAAAGAAAAGCTTTTATGTTTAAGTTTAGTAGTAGCACACTAACTCCCCAAAAATTCTAAAATGTATTTTTGGGAAGTGGGGTGTTACATACACGATCTCATATTTTCCAAATAACTATAATACAAACTCCTTAAGTCATCATTACAAAATAACATAAACCAAATGGGTCCACAATCTCCCAATAATCTCAACGGAATAAAACTATACATCTTTTGGTCTCAATAGGTCCAAACAACATAAAGTACTTCAAATACCCAAGTTAAATCCTTCTATTAACAATGGTACTCGACCTTCCATCCATAGCTAGTCAAGTTCCAATTTCTATTCTTGACTCCAAGCTGGGTAATCAATGTCATCTGAAAATATATGAAGATAAGGGGTGAATTATCCACAACTCAGTAAGCAGAGAACATATACTAGTATGTAAAACATGAGCCATTTTTGGAAAGTTTGGTATGCAGAAATAAAACATTTCATTTTCATATGTACATCTTGAAACATGTTATCAGAAAAATAAGAGCTACTTTTTAGTCTTTTCATATTCATAAACCATTTTCATATAAAAAAAATATTTTGGTATAACATAGCTACACATCTTTATCATATTATGTCATATCATATCGTATCATGTCATATACTATGTTTAACCCCCATGGTAGGGTTGTGCTATCCCCGGTGACCAAACCAAGCAGTATAATGTTGTGAAACTTCCCATTTTTCAATCTCAGAGCCTCGAGTGTGCACACGGGAAATAACACATAAAAGACCACTTTGTTTCCAAAGTGGGTGCACTCATATCACATCATGTTGGTACCAGCCAGATCACATCAACTAGTATCATCATATCGGAACCATATTCAGAATTAGAATCAAAACATATAAGTATGCCAAAGGTTTTTATATCCATATCATATCAAACCACGTGATAGACACATTCATATCATTTTCAGATGATCAATAACAAATCCAAAATATTTCATATCACATGTATAAAAAAAAATCTCAATTTTCATATTCGCTCTTTTACAAATTTCATAAACATGTCAAATATTGCTCATGTCTACACTTTTCATGTCAAAAATATTTCTTTAATGTTTTATACATATTTCATGAGTGAATGCAAAACATATACTCAGGTTGTTTTTCCCCTTTTCTTTTTAAAATAACATGCACAATTTTACAAACCAATCTCAGTTCATTTCTTTTTATACAAATATAGTATAGGAACTCCGCTTACCTGACTCTTGCAAAGAGTTACTAGAGCCTTGAACTTGAGCGCTATCAATGTCACGACCTAAACAGGAAATTATTCACTACCATGTTAATACTCCATATAAATGCGATTTCAATAAAACTAACTAAATTATGTGATTCTATTCAGCCCACACATGACATCAACCCAACACGTCATGCCAAACCAATCAGCTCACTTTCATAACTCGTTATGAGAATGACAGCCCACAATCTTGGCAACTCGACAAGACCCTCCACAACACAAACCCAACAATCAACATTAACTCAAATTGTAACACCTAACAATTACAAAATTCCCCACAGTATACAGTCTAAATAATCATATTTATCCACCCAAATGACCATTTATCAATTTCCAGCAAAAATCAATCATACAAACAACTCCATCATCCAATCCAATCGACCCCCTTACTCCTTGAACTTAGTCCGGCACAACCAAACTAGTTCACATTAAATAAATGAGTTAGCACAAAAATACATTTAAATCTCAAAAGTTATTTGGAAAAATACTTACAGTGATATAATATAATTTCTAAAGGATCACTGAGGTGTTAGAAGTGGCCACACATCAATGTATCAGTGAAAAATGGACTAAGGTCATGGGTCTCAAGAACTCAACTTACGAACTGGGACAAACAAAGACTTGAGATTACTAGGGAATGGCTTAGGGATGTTGGTGAAGCTAATGGTGGTGGGGGTTGGCCGTGAGTGGTGGCGTAGAGGGCGGTTGAAGTCCAAAAAGCTCAAATCGAAAATGAAGATGGATGGGCTTCACAGGTGGCGGATCAGGGCTGAGGATGGGTGGGTTAGGTAGCTGGGATGTCACCGGTGATATGGTGAAGAGGTGGCTGCCAATGGCGGCGCGACAGCGGTGCACGAGTTCAAAGTGTGTTGCAGCTTGAAGCCGTGCGTGGAGGCACACGGCGACGCGAGATGGGCTGAAAACTGAGGGGTGAGTTCGCCGGCCGGTGGGGAGACAGTTGGGAGGGGCGGTGATGGAAAAGGGGTGGCGCACGGCAGCGCTGTGGAGGAAGATGCATGGACGGGGAAGAGAGGGAGAAGTTGTGCGTGGAAAAGAGAGAGATAGAGAGGAGAAAAGAAATGAACAGAAAAATAAGAGAAGAAGAAAAGAAAGAGGAAAAGAAAAGAAAAAGTGAGGGAAATGAATGAGGTCTAATCCTCACATCTTGGGTCACAAAAATGATCCAACAAAAAGGATTTCAAAACAACAGGTTAAATAAAATAATTGAAACGTAGTGATTAAATAAAAATAAAATAATTAAATCCAACAATAAACTAATTTAAAATATAGAGCAATTTATATAATGAACAATAATTAATAACAAGAAAACACATTGAATTAACAATTAAAAATCTTAAAATAATGTCACGTAAATCATCTAAAATTTAAAACAAGAAAGCCCATAATCTAAATAATTGCAATAATTACTTGGTCAAAAATACACGTAAATACGGGGTATCACATCCTCCTCCCCTTAAAAAAAATTTCATTCACGAAATTTGTAAGGTCAAACATTAACGCCAAGGCAAGATACAAGATACAACTCAGAACATGCTTGAGAAAAACATACCATCAACAACTTCAAAACAAGCATGAGTAATGCTTTTCCAAGTTTACTCCTATAGGCGATTCCATCATACTCACATTAGTTCCCCAGTGGCACATCACGCCCAGTATTCCTAGGGTGGCTACGATATCCAAAATCTCCTTTTCCACAAGAGCCTTAATACAACATCCAATGAATTCCAAAGATTAATAGCTCCATTCGATAATCTGTACTAACCTCAAATGACTCCTACAGTATAACTTCCAAACCTTCATTGTATTCTACATTTGGTAACCTAATGGCTACTTCCAAAGTTAACCATCAGTAACATAATTGGTACAACTGAGTGATTAATCTCCAACTACAAGTATCATCTCAAAAATTCAAGTCACCACTAATTTCTCAAAATCGGCATAGAATTTGAACTCCTAATTACCACCAAGATATCACGCTCCTGCTGTGCACTTTGATAATTCGCCGCATGCATAAAGTTTATGTCCTCATAAAAACAACACCATCGAGTACAAGGCGGCTCTATACCTACTAACCAGAAAACTCTTACCGCATTTTGGTAGAAAATACTCTTTTCCCACAACCGTGAGTTATCCCTCATATTCCTCAATTAACTCTCGCTACCTTAATCAAAATCAATATTCCGCAAAATACATCCATGATCATTGACAGAAAACCAGTATCAATCAACTTCAACATCCCAAATTGAAAGCAAGTAACATCACCCCAAAATACACCCTTCTCATCTAAGATAAGGAACATACCCTAAAATGCTCAAATCCAACCCGGCCAACCAATAAGAGCGCCTATAAACTTCTACCCAACAAGCTAAACCCAAAAGCTCATCACCTAAATTCTGAATATCATCTAATCTAGCGGTGACTAAACTCACTACGAACCACTATTGACTTTACCAATACAATATCAAAGCTTTCTTGGTAACTCGCCCACCTACTTCTACTCCTATAAGCTAGTATTAGCACGACTAGTTCCTTCAATAGCATATCACTATTAAACCTCAAGGAAAGCCATACTGCTCAAACCTTCAATCCACCAAAAACTATTGCACAACACCCATGAATCCTAATGCGTTATTAAATCACATACTTGATTATGTTATCCACCTATGATGCCTAAGCTTCAACTTCCAAGATTTTATCATACACCATACATGGGAATCCAACAATCTCTTTTCAAGTTGAATAACAATGTCCATAATTCTCTAGACTGGACGCTCAATCTCCAAAGGAAAGTATACCCTCACAATTTAAATTCCTATGTGACCTCAAGTCACAATTAGTTCCTGAAGGTGATCACAACAATCATTGCCAACTATCATTCCATTAAATAACCCTCTTCGACTGTACACTTCGATCAACTCATCAAAACTCAAAGCCAAGGTCTCGTGAATTTAATACTATTGTATCAACTCCTCTTCAACACTTACCAAAGCCACTTCTTCTAAGCCAAAAATGAGACTAGGACCTGTACACTCAATATCCATGTACTCTCACCATTACCATGCATCGATCTCATGCACCCTTAGCCAAAACCAATAATCCTCCAAATGTCCAAGTGATCCATCACTACCATTTCCATCATCTAGACCTATATCCTTGAAATCAACAAGAATCATTTCTTAAATCTACACCATCTATTATCCTTAAAATTGATATGGATCAAATCCTAAAACTGCCACTGAAACCTTGAGCTAAAAACAATCATTTTATAAATTTGATCAACATCTTCAATCCTCAGAAAATCCAAAGAAATTCTCTCCTGAAAAATTCCCATATTAGTAATTCAACTCCGATCAACCCCATTTTAACGGTTACAGCCTAATCAGTCTCCAAAATAATTCAAGATAGCACACCAAGAGTGCGGAATTAAAAACTCCAATCTCTTTATAAATCAGTTCGTCAAATCTGCAATTCTAAAATCTTAAACTATATTAGAATCACTTTTTGAAATCTGTAAAATCGATAAACTTATATCCAATCCTCAGCTGCATTGGATTCGCCTCTTCCATCAAAGGTGGGTGGATGAGTGCGATTAAATTGCTCGAACGTTTAGCCCCTCTCATTGTTGTTTTCGTTCAATCTTCCAGGTTTCGTACTCAACGACGAGCAGCCATCTTGAGATCTTAAACTCGGTTAAGCGTTCCAAGGAAAGAAAACAAAATTATGTATAAACAAAATATATATACCAGTTAAAATATTTAAGACAAGTTAAAGATAAATAAATGAATCAATAAAATCTTAAACTTGTTTTACCCATTCTTAGCCATATCTTTAACCAACTCAAATAGTCCTTCCAACCGTCTATAATTGTAAACCCGACATCGCTCTAAACTCACTTACATCTTTAGAATCTAAACCATAAAAATCTGAACCTTAAATCTCATAAAGATTATCTCCTATAGTCCACAAAGTAAGCTTGTCGGATCTAGAATCCCTAAACCTCAAAACTCAACCATAAATTCTGCAAAATCTAAAACCTTAAGTATCCACATAATCAGCTCTTATTCTTTCCAAATCTGCAGCTCAACTCTAAAGTTTCTTCCTAAACGCACGGATATCCAAACCTCAAATGTTTATAGTATGCATTACCTCAAACCTAAAATATCCCCATGATCATGTCTTAGTTCTCAAATTTCTATATATCAAATATGAAATTACTTCCTAAACCGATAGATATCCAAAACCTTATATGTTATAGTCTGTAGAACCTCAAACTTGTCTTACAAATGAACTTATGTGCACCTTCAAAAATCTAAACCTTACATCTTATAAAAGATCCTTACCTATAGTCAACAAAGTACGCCTACCTAATCTAAAACCCCAAGTGTAAAGAAAGCTATTTCTTAAAATCTAAAAAATCTAAAGCCTTAGATCTCTTCAAAATCTTCTTTTTAAAACCCACACAATCAAAGACCTCAAACATCCTAGAATATAATCCAAAAGGTTGCCAGATTCTAAAACTTTAAATACAAATAAAATCATCTCTTATAGTCTATAAATTTCCAAACCTCCAATCTAAATCAACTTCCTAACCCACAGAAATTCAAAATCTCAGATTCCGTAGGCCACCCACCATAAGTATGCAAAAGCTCAAACCAAATATCTTTAAAATCATGTCCTAGTGCTTTCAAAATTCTAAAACCTTAAATGTCATCAAACACCTTATTATAGTATGCAAAACTTCAATCCTAGCTTTCGCTCAAACTTAGAGTCTTCTCTCGTTCTCTCTCTGAGGGTACAAGGTGGAGTTTAAGGTAGATACTGGTGAGATCTATTGCTTGGGCTGGTTTTCAAGTAATAGAAGATGGATGATATACAGGAGAGATGGAGTAAGTTGAGATTATCAGAGAGTGAGGCGAGTGTTCTGGATCTAGAAATAAAAGGGGTGACTGAAACAAAGGAGAAGGATGATCGAAGGCTGGTGGGGAAATTGTTTACGGATCGTATAGTAAGCAAGGAAGTGATCTCCTCAACAATGGCTAAGGTTTGGAAAATAAGTAAACATGCAATGTTTCATGAGTGTGGAGCAAATGTCTTTACAATAACATTTGCTACACATGCTGACAAGTATAAGGTGTTAGATGGGAAACCATGGTTGTTCGATATGGTTTGTTTGCTTTGAAGCTATTTGATGGGCTTATCCAGCCAAATAAAATCAGATTTGATTGTGAAGAGTTTTGGGTGCAATTTCACAACCTGCCGGTAGCATATATGAATCGAGTGTGTGGGGTGCAGATGGGTAAGACAATTGGCAATGTGTTTGAAGTGGATATCCCGGATGATGGGATAGGATGGGGTAAGTTCCTACGAATCAAGATTGAAATGAAGTTGCACCAAGCATTGCCAAGAGGTAGAAAGATTGGCGTGAAGGGTGATAAAGTCTGGATTCCAATTAAATATGAAAAACTGCCAAAAGTTTGCTTTATGTGTGGGTATATAGCTCATGAAGCAGGAGGATGTATGTCGAAAAGTGAAAATTTGGCTCAACATGCAGAAAAGATTATGCAATTTGGCCCATGGCTTCATGCAGAGTCTACATCTTCAAGGAGGAGTTATTACAGTGGGAAGGTCAGCCATGGGGATAGCGAGAGGTGGAAGATGAGACCAGATGAGGGGGGGAAACCAGAAACTGATTCAGGCGAGCAAAATGGCAAAAATCAAGGGGCTAATTCAAATTCAAATTTGAATTTGGATGAGGAGGAGAGTGTTGAATTTGTAGCATGTACTCAACATAAGGGGAATGATATGATTGCAGTTATGAAAGATAAGGTGATTGAATCAGATGGGTATGAAGGAGTTGGTGATAAGGGTAGAGCACAGATAAGAGATAATGAGGAGAGGAAATCGGGATGTGTCAACCAGAATTCAAATTTGACTGATAAGAAGGGAAGTTATAATGATGAGATGGTTTCGGGTTTGGGCCTGGGCCTGGGCCTGGGGTCAGCCCATTTTAATATTGATCAGATACAAAAGACGCTGAGAAATTAGGGGAAGGCATATTCCTGCAGAATGCTTTCCATCAACATGTGCTGAGAACCATGTGGTGGACAATGTACGTACGCTTCGTAGTAGCAAAGGAGGGTGGAAGAAACGTGCGAGGGAGAAAGGTATGACTACGCAGGAGAAAGTAGTAACCAGGTCTAAGAAAAGGGGAGTAGTAAATGAAGATGAATGTTATGCGAATGAGGAGGGAAGGAAGAGATTAAAAGGCAACGGGGAAGGGGACTGTTCCATTGCATGTGTTAACTTGGTGGCCGCTGCTGAGCAGTGCCACCAAGAACAATGAAAACCTTAAGTTGGAACTGTCGGGGGTTGGGTCACCCTCGTGCAGTTCATGACCTTCATTGTCTAGTGAAGGAGAAGAGACCAGACTTAGTTTTCTTGATGGAAACTAAGTTAGATTCATATAGATGGGAATTTCTAAAGAGAAAATTGAATTTTTAGGGTTGTTTTGTGGTTGATCCATTGGGAAGAAGTGGAGGGTTGGTTTTATTGTGGAAGCTTGAGATAGGGGTGTCAATTCAGTCTTATTCCAGATTCCATATTAATGCATATATTAAGGCTGATCAGGAGGCTGTTGAGAGGCAGTTTACTGGCTTTTATGGGCATCCTGAGGCTAGTAAGAGAGAAGAATCGTGGGATATCTTGGTGTCATTAAAACCCTCAAATAACATGCCTTGGTTTATTTGTGGGGATTTTAATGAAATCTTAACACAAGATGAGAAGAGAGGAGGAAATGTGAGAAGTGTAGCTTAGATGAACAAGTTCAGACAGGTTCTAGAGGTGGGGGAGCTATATGATCTGGGATGGACAGATTCAAAGTTTACTTGGTGCAACAGACACAAAGATTCAACTTTTATATTAGAAAGATTGGATAGAGGATTAGCAAACAGTGGATGGTTGGACTATTTTAACACAATTAAAATATATACTCTGGTTGCTAGAAGTTCTGATCATAGACCTTTATGCTTTTCTTTTTGGCAGCAGATTGCAGGTTCTAGAGAGTATAAGAATTCGTTTAAATATGAAGTGGCTTGGGGCAAGGATGAAGGATGTAAGAAATTAGTAAGTGAGGTGTGGTTGAAGGAGGGTACAAGGGAAGATCCTGTAAGAGAAGTTCAACAAAGACTTAAAATTTGTAGAATGGGCTTGGCAAAATGGAGTAAAGTTGTCAGATCAGCCTCAGAGAAAGAATTGAAAGATAAGTCTATGTTGCTAAAAAAGTTACAAGATGAAGAAACTCAACAAAATGAAGTGGAAATAGTGCAGTTACAGAAGGAAATGGGAGATTTACTGCATAAAGAGGATCTCAAATGGAGGCAAAGGGCAAAAAGGCATTGGTACCAAGAAGGGGATAGGAACACCAGATTTTTCCATGCATGTGCCACACAGAGGAGAAAACAGAATTTTATTAAAAAGGTCAAGGATTATGATGGAAGCATGAGGTTCGGAGAGGCTGATATTGCACTAGCTTTCCAGAATCATTTTCAGAAGGTTTATACATCCTCTAATCCACAGGAAGCTGATATTGAGACATGTTTACAAGGCATAGACAAAAGGGTGACAATGGAGATGAATGCTGATCTGGAGGCTCCTTTCACCCAGGAAGAAGTTTTTGATGCTCTACATCAAATGGGTCCATTTAAATCTCCAGGTCCTGATGGGTTTGGAGCAGCCTTCTACCAGCATCACTGGGAAGCTGTGGGTCCTCGCGTGTGTGAGGCAGTGTTTAAAGTTCTAAATGGGGATGGTATGCCTGGTACTTTGAACCATACTAATATTGTTTTAATTCCAAAGATTGATGTGGCATTATCTGTGAATGATTTTCGACCCATTTCTTTATGTAATGTCTTGTACAAAATTATTGCTAAGATGTTAGCAAATAGGCTTAAGCATGTATTACCTCATAAAATATCTAGCTTCCAAAGTGCTTTTGTACTAGGTAGGTCAATAATTGAGAATGTTTTGGTGGCATACGAAATGCTACACACTATGAAGACAAGGAAGAAAGGAAGAGAAGGAAGCATGGCTTTAAAGCTTGATATGTCAAAAGCATATGACAGAATTGAGTGGAATTTTCTGAAGTCTATAATGGGGAGGCTGGGTTTTAGTGAAAAATGGGTCCAGCTAATAATGAACTGTGTGGTATCAGTTTCTTATTCTGTTTTGGTAAATGGAAATGAGGGAGAGAGTTTTATCCCAACTAGAGGATTGAGGCAAGGAGACCCCCTGTCTCCTTACCTTTTCATCCTATGTGCAGAAGGCCTTAGTTCACTATTGTGTGCTGCTCAAGCTAAAGGGAAAATGAAGGGAGCAGTTGCTGCTAGAGGTGGAACCAGAATCACTCATCTACTTTTTGCAGATGATTGTGTGATTTTCAGTAGAGCAAGTAAAGAGGATTGGAGGACAATAATTGGCATAATGAAGGTCTATGAAGATTCATCTGGCCAAATTCTGAATAGACAGAAAACATTTATCCTGTTTAGCTCTAATACAAGTACTCTCAATCAAAGGGATATTTTGCAAGAGGCTGGTGCAATTATATGTGGGGATTATGGGAAATATCTGGGCCTCCCAACTATTGTTGGAAGATCCAAGTATGGAACGTTTAAGAGCATAAAAGACAGGATTTGGAGGAGAATTCATAGCTGGAAAAACTCATTTCTATCAAGTGCAGGAAGTGAGGTTCTGATCAAGGCAGTGTTACAGTCTATCCCTACTTATACCATGAATGTGTTTCGATTACCAAGGAAGCTGAGCAGTGAGATTAATTCTATGATAGCAAGGTTCTGGTGGAGTAATAAAAAGGAAGGCAAAGGTATTCATTGGCAGAATTGGGGTAAAATGGGGGAAAACAAAAAGGTAGGTGGAATGGGATTCAGGGATGTCAATACTTTTAATAAGGCTATGCTGGCCAAACAAGGATGGATGCTGCAAAAGAATGTCAACTCCTTAACAGCAAAAATTTTTAAGGAAAAGTACTACAGGAAAAGCCAATTCATTGAGGCAAAGCTTGGGTATAAGCCATCTTTCATGTGGAGGAGTTTGTTGGAGGCACAAGGTCTGATCAAAGCTGGTATGGTGTGGAGGATAGGTAATGGCAGGAGTATATCTATTTGGAATCAAAACTGGCTTCCCAATTCTGTAAATTTCCAAGTGAGATCACCAGTTAGTTGCTGACTCAAAAGTAAGTTCCCTTGTTCTTGAGGATATTCACTGCTGGAATGAGAGGCTGGTTTGTGAAATATTCAGTAGGGAAGAGGCTGCACAGATCTGCAGTCTACCACTAAGTAGGCATGGTGCAGATGATAAAAGTTTTTGGGGCTTCACTAAGGATGGAAGGTTTTCTGTGAGAAGTGCATACCACTTATGCACTGACATGGAAAAAGTAAACTATGGGGAATGCTCGATCAAACAGGAACAGAAACATGTATGGGAGGGGTTATGGAGGCTTAATGTTCCTAACTCTACCAAGCAGTTTGTGTGGAGAGCACTGAATAATATATTGCCTACAAAGAAGAGCTTGGCCCAGAAGAATGCTGTTGAGGTTGCCACATGCCAAACTTGTGGTATGGAGGAAGAAACAGTATGTCATGTCCTATGGACCTGTCCAGCTGCAAGTGATGTATGGGCAGAAAGTCAGAGAGGTCTACAGAAGTGGACATGTGAAGAGAAGGAGTTCTTTTATATTTGGGCTGAGATGCAGTCAAAGTTGCAGAAGACAAAAGTATAAGAGGTTGCCATGATCTTGAAAGGTTTATGGTTCAGAAGAAATAGGATGGTATTTGAAGGCAAGTTCGATAGCCCAAGTAAGGTGATTGCTGCTGCTATATCAGGTCTCAAATGTTTTCAAGAATATAGACTTGAGGGGAACCAGACCAAGGGGGTAAATATCCAAAGAAGGAAAGATACAAAGTGGAAGCCACCAGATGAAGGTGTAACAAAGGTAAATTTCGATGCTGCTATTGATAAACCGAATAACAAAGTTAGGTTGGGTATAGTAGCAAGGAATTATGAGGGAGAGCTTTTATTCTCATTATGTGCCTCAAAGATGTTTAGTGGAAGTTCAGATTTGGCTGAAGCTATTACCTTATGGAGAGCTATGGAGCTTGTTGTGGAACTAGATGGTCGAAATGTGGCTTTTGAAGGTGATGCTGAAAGAGTAATAAAAGGGGTAGCAGGGAAGGGAATCATATGTGCTTCAATGGCTCAGCTTTTTGATGATATGCGAAGCAAACTGGTTCATAGGAAAGATTGGTCTATGGAATTCATTTATAGGGAAGGCAATAGTGTGGCTCATGAACTTGCTAAGAGGGCGTTGAGAATGGAAGGGGAATGTTGCTGGATTGAAGAGAGACCTATTGAGATTGTTGATATTGTTAAGAGAGAAATGCTTTGTACTAATTTAGAGCAACATCTTGTGGGTGACAGAGTGTAAACAGATGTTGTTTTGCACCATTTGTTTATGAATGAATGAGAAGTATTTCTGGATGATTCAAAAAAAAAAAAAAAAAGCTTTCACTCAAACTTATATAAACATTGGAATCTAGACCTCCAAGTCATGTCCTACAACCTTCAAAATAAGACAATCAAATCTAAAACCTTAAATTCCCAAAACCACAATCCATAAAGTCTGCAGAATCTCAAACTTGGCCCTGATACCAACTTTAACGCCCCATACCTGGAAGGGTCGGAGAATTACTACCTGTCACTTACAAATCTGTCTCTCCAAGCATTTAAAACTCCAAGGACTTCATAAATAGTACACGATCTCATATTTTCCAAATAACCATAATACAACCACCTTAAGTCGTCATTACAAAATAACATAAAGCAAAGGGGTCTACAATTTTCCAATAATATCAACGAAATAAAACTATACATCTTTAGGTCGCAATAGGTCCAAACAACATAAAGTACTACAAATACTCAGGTTAAATCCTTCTAATAACAATGGTACTCAACCTTCAATCCATATCTAGCCAAGCTCCAATCTCCATTCTTAACCCCCAGCTAGGTAATCAATATCATCAGAAAATACATGAAGATAAGGGGTGAGTTATCCACAACTCAGTAAGTAGAGAACATATACTAGTATGTAAAACATGAGCCATTTTTAGAAAGTTTGGTATGCAGAAATAAAACATTTCATTTTCATATGCATATCTCGAAACGTGTTATCAGAAAAATAAGAGCGACTTTTCAAACTTTTCATATTCATAAACTATTTTCATATTAAAAAAAATGTTTTGGCATAACATAACTGCACATCTTCATCTTATTCTGTCATATCATATCGTATCATGTCATATACTACGTTTAACCCTCGTGGTAGGATTGTGCTATCCCCGGTGGCCAAACCAGGCAGTATCATGTTGTGAAACTTCCCCTTTTTCAATCTTGGAGCCTCGAGAGTGCACACAGGAAAGAGCACATAAAAGACCACTTTGTTTCCAAAGTAGGTGCACTCATATCATATCATGTTGGTACCAACCATATCACGTGAACCAGTATAATCATATCAGAACTATATTCAGAATCAGAATCAAAACATATAAGTATGCCAAAGGTTTTTATATCCATATCATATCAAACCACGTGCTGGACACATTAATATCATTTTTAGATGATCAATAACAGATCCAAAATATTTTATATCACATGTATAAAAAAAGTAATCTCAATATTCATATTCGCTTTTTTCCACATTTCAGAAAACATGTCAAATATTGCTCATGTCTACACTTTTCATGTCAACAACATTTCTTTAATCTTTTATACATATTTCATGAGTGAATGCAAAATATGTACTGAGGTTGTTTTTCACCTTTTCTTTTTAAAATAACATGCACAATTTTACAAACCAACCTCAATTTATTTCTTTTTATGCAAATCTAGTATAGGAACCCTGCTTACCTGACTCTTGCGAAGAGTTACTAGAGCCTTAACTTGAGCTCTATCAATGTCACGACCTAAACAAAAAAATATTCACTACCATGTTAATACTCCATATAAATGCGAATTCAATAAAACTAACTAAATTATGTGATTCTATTTAGCCCACACATGACATCAACCCAACACGTCATGCCAAACCAATCAGCTCACTTTCATAACTCGTTACGACAATGACAGCCCACAATCTTCACAACTCGACAAGACCCTCCACAACACAAACCCAACAATCAACATTAACTCAAATTGTAACATCTAACAATTACAAAATTCGCCACACTATACAGTCTAAATAATCATATTTATCCAACCAAACGACCATTTATCAATTCCAAGCATAAGCGAATCAAACAAACAACTCCATCATCCAATCCAATCAACCCCCCCTTACTCCTCGGACTCAGTCCGGCACAACCAAACCAGTTCACATTAAATAAATGAGTTAGCACAAAAATACATTTAAATCTCAAAAGTTATTTGGGAAAATACTTATAGTGATATAATATAATTTTCAAAGGATCATGGAGGTACTAGAAGTGGCCACACATCAATTTAATAGTGAAAAATGGACTAAGGCCATGGGTCTCAAAAACTCAACTTTTAAATGGGGACAAACGAAGACTTGAGATTATTAGGGAAGGGCTTAGGGATGTTGCTGAAGCTAATGGTGGTGGTGGTTGGCCGTGGTTGGCAGCGTAGAGGGCATTTGAAGTCCAAAAAGCTCAAATTGGAAATGGAGATGGATGGGCTTCACCGGTGGCAGATCGGGGCTGAGGATGGGTGGGTTAGGTAGCTGGGGTGTCTCCAGTGATGTGGTGGAGAGGTGGTGGCCAATGGCGGTGCAACGACAGCGCGCGAGTCCAAAGAGTGCTGCAGCTTGAAGCTGTGCGTGGGGGTTCATGGCGACACGAGATAGGTTGAAAACTGAGGGGTGAGGTCGCCGGCCTGTGGGGAGACGATTGGGAGGGGAGGTGATGGAAAAGGGGTGGCGCACGGCGGCGCTGTGGAGGACGATGCAGGGACGGGGAAGAGAGGGAGAAGTTGTGTGCGGAAAAGAGAGAGAGAGAGGAGAAAAAGAAATGAAGAGAAAAGAAGAAAAGAACAAAATAAAAATAAAAAGTGAGGGAAATGAGTGAGGTCTAATCCTCACATCTTGGGTCACAAAAATGATCTAACGAAAAGGATTTCAAAACAGCAAGTTAAATAAAATAATTTAAACGTAATGATTAAATAAAAATAAAATAATTAAATCCAACAATAAACTAATTTAAAATATAGAGCAATTTATATAATGAACAATAATTAATAACAAGAAAATAAATTGAATTAACAATTAAAAATCTTAAAATAATATCACGTAAATCATCTAAAATTTAAAAGAAGAAAGCCCATAATCTTAATAAATGCAATAATTACTTGGTCAAAAATACACGTAAATACGGGGTATCACATCCAGACGACAGTTGAAGATAATTGAAGAGGATATTTTATTTGTAAATTTGTAATATTAAAGTTTGAGTATCAAGATGTTGATTAGTATAGAACTTTGTCAGTGTGTACTATTAATTATAATGCCCGAATATCATCTAGTCTGGTCAGGTGACCATACCATGGAAACTTAGTAATTGGTTTGTATTCGTGTATGAAATACTTCCTGGAAAATCAGATTTCATCATGGATATGTAGTTGATCTTGGGGATGAACTATTATAGATGTATTTACTGACACAGTTTTCCTTACTACAAATATATTCAGATTCCAACTATTTATAGACCAATACAAAGATCAATGTACAGAGCATATTTCTCATTGAATTCAAGCCAAACAACTTAGCAAATCTGTTGTGTACTACTATTCTTCTAGGTTCTTCCATAATATTCCAGGTGAGTAATTCTGTTATTGCCTTCTGTCATCATTCTTTGAGGCACCATTTATCGAGTCTTCATTTGAGGTTTGCTGTCATAATTCTGTTATTGCCTTCTGTCATCATTATTTATTACCTATATAGGAGACAAGATCAGATTGGTTTGCTGTGAGTAAGATATCCATTGTTTGTCCCGGGCTTATCATGAATACTTCCCGATCGAACTAGTACTTATATATATCTTGTTTATTTTTCTATATATTAGTTTCCTTTTTCTCTCTATTTTTTTTCTCCCTAATTTCATTTGCTTTGTGCTACAATTCTATGCGAGAACAGATGTCATAGAATCTCAATTGGTATGTACACCTTTTTATTCATTTCTATACAAAGGTGGCATGCACATACGTTAATTCCCATGTGAAAAGGTATATATGACCATCTAATGGCAGGATGAGGATGGAATAGTGATAGCTTAATAAATTTATGGGAGCTTAGGTCAATGTAACGCCCCAATGGAAGGCCCAAACAACATGGCCTATACTCCAAAAGGACTAGTCAATGATACAATTGGAGTCCCATTGGAACCTTATAAAGAGCAAGAACTTCTCCTTCCCAAGCAATGTGGGATCCCATACACCACTTACCCTTATCCATATCATATGGGGTATCACAATCTACCCCCCTTAAATTCCCGACGTCCTCGTCAGGCCTGTCCATTGTAGGTGACATGGCTTAAATCCCACATTTCTAGTTGGAATAAACTCTGATACCATTTGTAACTCCCCAATGGAAGGCCCAAACAACATGGCCTATACTCCAAAAGGACTAGTCAATGATACAATTGGAGTCCCATTGGAACCTTATAAAGAGCAAGAACTTCTCCTTCCCAAGCAATGTGGGATCTCATACACCACCTACCCTTATCCATATCATATGGGGTATCACAATCTACCCACCTTAAATTCCCGACGTCCTCGTCGGGCCTGTCCATTGTAGGTGACATGGCTTAAGTCCCACATTTCTGGTTGGAATAGACTCTGATACCATTTGTAACACCCCAATGGAAGGCCCAAACCACATTGCCTATACTCCAAAAGGACTAGTCAATGATACAATTAGAGCCCCATTGGAACCTTATAAAGAGCAAGAACTTCTCATTCCCAAGTAATGTGGGATCCCATACACTACCTACACTTATCCATATCATATGAGGTATCACATATCCGGGGTATCACATCCGATAAATTGGAATATAAGAATAGATACACATATGATATGGATAAGGGTAGGTGATGTATGGGATCCCACATTGCTTGGGAATGAGAAGTTCTTGCTCTTTATAAGGTTCCAATGGGGCTCTAATTGTATCATTGACTAGTCCTTTTGGAGTATAGACAATGTGGTTTGGGCCTTCCATTGGGGTGTTACAGTCAATTAGTGTTCTAATTTAAAAATGAGTCTTAAATTTGTCCAAATGTAATTTTCTATTTTTTAGTATTAAATTATAGTGTGTCGTTTAAAGAAATTAGATAAGATCAATTGCTTCGTTGGCAGTCATTGATTAAAGAAGATGAATTAAAAATATTTTCTTACAAAATAGGTGTTAAACACTAGAGAATGTAACATAGTGATATGATTTATATATATATATATATAATCTAACCTCAATGCACATGTGTAAGCTCCAGCTGGTTCCCACCGTCAGATGCAAGTAGTAGTACGCGGGATGCAGAAAAATCTAGCGGCAAAATTGGAGGGAAATCAGTTTTATCTTTTTGAAGGCTGTCACTTTGTGCAAAGTCACTTCATGAAGTCAGTCCTTTACACGAAACCAGTCCACAGAAAGTTGAGAGTTGTTTTATCTTTAGAGAAATCTGCTTACCCATGGGTGCTATCTTTTCATTGTTTTCAAGATGCAGCACATATGGGTGCCATTGGAGACTGATTTCATTTTTTCTAACCTTTAAGCACTAAGAGATACTAGTAGTAAGTATTTTCTTACGTGCTTGACTTTGTCTTTTGGAAAAAAGTCCACTACTTATTAGTTTCATGAAAATCTAATGATTGAGTTAATTTGGTAATTGATGTAGGGTAGAAATGAGAATAGAAATAGAAGTTGAATAATAGCAAATAGAGAAGAAAGAACCAAAGAGAGAAGAGAAGAAGAACCAGAAGGAGAAGAGAAGAAGCCAAAAGCAATAGAAATGGAGATTGGAAGGAGGCGGCTACACAAGCACACAATTCTTAATTCTTCAACAACTGCCATTCAGTATTTCATTACAAGTATTTAAATAGGAAAATAACAAAACCCAAGTAAACCTTAAAAAGGTTATGGGCTAAAGCCCAAGCCCAAGCCCATTAAAATAAAGAGAACATAAGTAAAATAACCAAAATAATAGTAATAAAAGATGTCCTCATCAACTCTCCCGGGGTGGGAAAAAAAACTCGACTCCGTCGAGTGAACAAAACACAATAAGGCTGCAATCAATTACCCAACCATAAGCTAAGTGGTTGAGCAAGCTTCTTCCGACATCCATAAACACGAATGAGAGGAGGCCTGAATCTGGTATCCCCATCAACGCTCTCGGAACGGGTGGACGGTGATCCGGGCAGAAGAAGATCTGGCTGACTCTGATAGAGCTCCAATAAATCTGAATCAAGCTGCTGAAGTGTCTCTCTGGGATCTACCCAGCGAACAAGGAAACGTTGAACCTCTCCATCATTGGTCAATACCATCTGTTCATCTAAAATAGCATCAATTTTATCTTTGTGTGCTGTGATAGATGGTATTGGAGTAGGAATAACGAAAGGGTCAAGGTCAAGGTCAAGATCAAGGTTCACAAATGGAGGTAGAAAAAGATCATTGGAGGAATTGAAATGGCCTTTGTAAGCAACTAAGTCCTCAACATTGAAAGTAGAGTGGCAACCAAAATGTGATGGAAGATCAATAACATAGGCATTTGGATCAACATGCTTTAAAATTTTAAAAGGACCAGCACTACGTGCTTGCAATTTTGGAACGGATCCAGGTGGACGCCGTTTCAGTCTAATTCGGATCACAACATAATCCTCAATACGCAAATCAACTCGAAGTTTATATGATGCATTACCGGCTTCATGTTGTTTATTGATCTCAATATGCGAATCATGAAGATGTTGTACAAATGCCTTAACTGATGCAGACACACTAGCATGTAGGGACAAGAGAATAGGATCTAAAAGCTTCCTAGGTTTATAACCATGAACGACTTCAAAGGGACCCATGCCTAAAGACCGATTCACAGAAATGTTACATGCAAAGTGAGTGGTAGGGAGGATCAAAACCCAATCCCGAAGATTGTCCTGGACCAAACATCTTCTAAAATTGCCAGGACTGCGGTTAACAACTTCAGTTTGACCACACGTCTGAGCTAGGGCCACTATTGGAGACTCCAACGGGACCTCCATAACAACCACAACAAACACAACATAGTTACCCACATGTGTATGCTCACACTCCGTAGGGCTAATGATATTTAGCCCTTTTCGTTCCACAATTTTCTTTGCTTGCTGTGAACCAACAGGTTTTGGAGGTAACGGATTAAGGTGAATCTTCTTCCCATTAAACACAAAGGAACATGAATTGGATCGACCATGGATGGTTACATCCAAGTCGAACAACCAAGGTCGACCAAGAATGATATGACCAACATCCATAGGAAGGACGTCACACCATATATGATCCTTATACTCTAGGAACTGGATGGGCACCAAACAACGCTCTTTTATAGCTATGGAAGAAGTATCGACCCAAGAGACACTATACGGCTGAGGGTGAAGAACTGGCTTCAACCCAAGACGTGACACAGTAGCCACAGAAACCGCATTAATGCAACTACCACTATCCACAATGATTTTACAACCCTTATCATTGATTTTGATATAAGTATGGAAAATGGCATGACGACGCCAATCATCAGTATCTTTGGGCTGGGTAAGGGTACAACGAACAACACTTAACCGGAGTGTGTCGGGAACAAAGGGCATAGAACCTAGACCCACAGGGAGGGTCCGAATGCAACCTAAGAAGGCATCTTCATCATCACCTAAATCACCAAACTCCTCAAGCTTAGGCTCATAGACTTGATCTTCTAACGGTTCATCAACTATACCCTCATGTTCCTCAATGACTAGGGTTCGACTAGGACAATTGGAAGAAATGTGGCCAAAACCCTTACATTTGAAGCACTGCAAGCGGGAGGAAGTCCTTGGACTTTCAGGACTTTTACCCTTATTTTCCCATGCGGGGGAAACATTAGATGGTGGAGGTCCTAAGAGAGACTTAGGGGAAAGGGTGGGCACTGGGGTGATGGAAGGGCGGTTGTCACCACGCCTTCCATACGGAGTCCTCATAACCGACTCATAGTCTCGGACTAAAGAGTAAGCATGGTCAAGTGTAGCGACACCCTGAAGGACAAGCTCGCGCCTAAGATCATCTTTTAAGCCTTGTCTAAACCTACTCAAAGTCATGGCCTCATCCTCAACTACATGACATCTCATTCGTAACTCATCGAATTGAGTAACGTACTCAGTCACTGGCCGATTGCCCTGTGTGAGGGCATTCCATTGGTCCAATAAATTACCCCAATAAGATTGGGGTAAGTACTTCTCTTGAAGGCGGCGTTTCATTTCTTCCCAACTCCCAACAAGAAGTGCATGACGCCTCTCAAGAAGATCCTCTACACTTTCCCAAAAGAGTTGGGCAGTGCCAGTTAATTTCAAGCTAGCGAATTCAACTCTCCGATCCTCAGGAACCCCATACCAAGTAAAGAAACGATCCATATCCTTAATCCATTGAGTAAAAACTCGAGGATCTAATCAACCATCAAAAGTAGGGGCATCTAACTTGATGTTTCTAAATAAGCGCTCTTCATGACGAGTAGGAGACTGAGTACCCTGACGGTAATAGTCTCGTCCTCGCTCACGATCATAATCCCTACCCCCACGATCATGTCTGACATGTTGTCGATCACCTCGTCGACGACGATAGCGTCTATTTTGGGACACTTCAGAGTTGTCAGACGAATGAGGGAGTTCCTCAAAATTGTTCAACCTAGCAGCTAGGTCCCTGTTCTCCTCACGAGTAGCAACCATTTCAGTTTGGACAGCCGCTAATTGAGTTTGTACATGTTGCTGGTTATTGGCTAGTTGAGCTAATTGTCGAGTGAGGGCATCAAATTCGGAAGGATCCATGGTAAAGGTACTGGAACTAGCGGTGACAAGACGACCACTGCGCAACTGCATGCAATGCAACACCCACTAAATGAAGTGCAATGGAGATCAATGAACAACAAATGCAAGCAATGAAAATATCAACCTGAGCAATACATTTTTTTTTTTTTTAGGGATTACGTAAATCCAAATACGGCAAGCAACTAATGCTGATATTTAAAATGACAAAGCAAAGACCAAATACCAATCAAGAAAATCCAATCACATAGGATTTTTTTTTTTTTGAATAAATAATGAAAAGACGAAGAACAAAGGTATGGTCTTATGAAGATGAGAGAATGAGAATACAAAATCTAAGAGTTGACTAAATTGGGCAGCAGCAAGTATGGGAATAAAAGTAACCACGAAAACTAAATCAACAAAGGATCCAATCAAGTAGGTCTGGTAAATTTACTACAGGTAGCACAGCATAGAGAAAACAATTGATACAATTTTAAAAATAAACCGATTGTATAAAACCAAATAAAGAGATAGTAAAACTCCCCTTTGCTCGTGTTGATAGCTGTGCACAATCGTTGAAAAGTCACGCGGAAGGACAAGCCACTCCGACTCCCTTTCTTTCTTTCTTTTGCATTCGGCTGTTTCTGCGCTGGAAGTCGCGCTAGAGGAGAAACCGAGGGAGAGTTAGACGTCTGGTAGAGGGAGAAGAATCGGAGCTGAGATGTTGCGTTTCCGGCGTCGTCTGCCTCAAGTCAAGTGGTTTCGGCGAGGTCTGTATTGTTTTCTCTCTTCTTTTTTTTTTTTTCACACCTGTTGTCTCTGGGTATCTCGGCACTGGGTGTTTCAGGAGAGGCCGTTTCGGGAGAGACCGCGGGGTGGTATCTCGTCACTGGGTGAAACGGAGGTAAGGAGAGGCAGCTACGGTGGTATCTAGGCATTGGGTGTTTCGGGAGAGGCCGAGGGGTGAGACGGAGGTAACGGAGAGGTCGAGAGGCTTACCAGCAGTGTGCTCAGGGTCGAGAGGGGTAGCGACGGCGGCCACTCACAGAGAACAAGATAGAGAATCGGAGAGAGCCGATTCACTGAAGAGAACCCACTTTTCGGCAAGGTCTTCGACGGGTTTTGCTTTGGCTTGGATCAAAGGGAACTCAGATGGAAGGGTTTGGGATTAATCTATTGTTTGAGAAAATAATAGAACCGGCTCTTGATACCAATATGATGTAGGGTAGAAATGAGAATAGAAATAGAAGTTGAATAATAGCAAATAGAGAAGAAAGAACCAGAGAGAGAAGAGAAGAAGAACCAGAAGGAGAAGAGAAGAAGCCGAAAGCAATAGAAATGGAGATTGGAAGGAGGCGGCTACACAAGCACACAATTCTTAATTCTTCAACAACTGCCATTCAGTATTTCATTACAAGTATTTAAATAGGAAAATAACAAAACCCAAGTAAACCTTAAAAAAGTTATGGGCTAAAGCTCAAGCCCAAGCCCATTAAAATAAAGAGAACATAAGTAAAATAACCAAAATAACAGTAATGAAAGATGTCCTCATCAGTAATATTATATTGGGGTGAAGCAAAAACTTTTCTTGTAGGATTTTCTTAGCTAAGGTGGAATGTTATTGTTCATTGCTCTCAAATTTTATTTATGCAAACATAGATATACAATCTAGTGAAGTAAGCTCAGTTGAGAGGTATTTTCTGAAATACTCTTGTTTATTTCACAAATCTGTAAGGGAGAATTTCCAGAGGTTTAATAATCTGTAAAATGAGCTTATTTCACCCCAGTTTAAAAATATTTTTTGATAAGCTTATTTCAACCTGTCTACAACCACAAACCAAACATGAATGATTTGCAAAAGCTAGCTTTTCTGTTGCCATTCAGATTTCACGATAAAATTTTCTCCACTTAGGTCTACCAACATGGGTTTTAGTTATTATTTTTTATTCAGAATTTTATTTATGCTACATGGAGCTTTATCACAGAGAAAGAAAATGGACTTTTTGGATGGCCTTGGTTGTGTGGACCATGAAGAAAGTAAAACAGTAATACTCAAACAGGCATTTTATCCCATTTATTTAACTTCAGAGTACTTATAGTTTTATGTGGTGATGATCAAAGTTTAAGCCTGTAGAAATGTTGCAACTTCATGTATGATGAATTTTTCACATAAAGAGGCACAATGATCACCTTATTCTCTAAGTATTTTCACATGACAATTCCGTTTTTAAGAGGTTGCATATAGAATCAATTTCCAATCAATTGCAAGTTTCATTTGCCATGAGAGGAACAAGAAGAGGAATTGGTGGACATGCCCGAATGATAGAAACTCGCTGCATACATGCAAATCAAGGGAGCACATGGAGTAGTCCAACTCCTCAATTGCAGCCTAGTAGGTGGACATGAAGGGTTGAGCGTTCTGAATCATCTGATGACTCAACACAGCCCCCAAAGATGGTTTTGGGTACTGAGTTTCCTGAAATTAGCAATGGTCTAGAAACAAGGCTTGAGAACAATTGTAATAAGTATAGACTAATGTGGGAATTACAAAGAATTTAATATTCATTGCTCATGGATTTGTCTACAATATCTATTGATGTATGAATTGTTTGGACACGATTAATGCTGGAATTCAAACTGTCCATTTATTATCTGCTCTGTTCAAATAAGAATGTTGATGTGAATATTGTTTTAGGTTGATTCTTAAATTATATTGAATTTCAATAGAGATTCCCCACTCATTTAACACTCATGGAATGCTAGTAAAAATTGTAAAGACAAACCTAATTAATCAGGAAACACTCACGGTTTGGCTGCTCCATTGTGCAATTTGTTTAGTGATTCTTATTTATTAATCATTTATGTCAACATGTTAATGGCAGGGAAACAAACAATGCGGAGGTGTCGTGGACCAGCTGGGTGCACTGAGTTTATAAAGCTTCGTAAGCATGGTCTTATTCCTTTGAAGATTAATGATGGTAAGAGGGCACCATCATGTGAAAATGCGGTGTTCTTCACAACAAGGGTAACATAGATTATCAAGCATCATGCAACCATGGTTCAAAATAGTTGGGATATTGTTAATGCACAAGAGAAAGGGGAGCTGATCAATCGTGTCCGGGTATTGAGTTGCTTTAATCATAATATACTTGCTACAGGTCCTTTGAATATATTTCATAAGACTATGTCAATGGAATGATTCTGATTTTTGGTTTACAGTTCCAGGCTGATTTCATTCTAGATTGGAGCAAATTGAATCATCGCGAGATTGTAATGCCCCTTTCCTGGAGGTCCAGAGAGTTAGCTCCTGAAACCTAAATCCAACTTCCGTAACATATTTAAAATCCTCCAATATTCCCAAAAAGTACAAATCCATTTATTCAAACCAAAATATATGTTCCTCTACCAGGACACCAAAAAAAATACCTCAATGAGATAATTTGAAAAAAAAAAACTCCATAAATATTTAGAAATATCTAAGACTCCAAATATCAAATAACATAATATCATAAACCTATTAAATAAGACTCTCCAATAAACTTGTACCCTCAGCCACTTATTCCACTATGATAATCACATATTGCTAAAACTTCCTATTATTGTCCTCTAGCTGAACCATCAAAAGTATCTGAAAAATATTTAGAGATAAGGAGTGAGTTATCAACAACTCAGTAAGCAGAGAACATATACCAGTGTATAAATATGAGCATTTACAGAGATCAGGCTGCAAAACAAAGCATTCCCATTTTCAAAGTACGGAAGCAGAACATGTTATCAAAATATCAGAGCAAAGATTTAGAAATAAATTCATTCAAAAAATATCCTTTGGCATAGCATAAATGATAATGATCATCATCAGAACATCATATTAGAACAAAGGCCATGTGTAATCCCCGTGGTAGGGTTGTGCATCTGCGGATAGCTAAGTAGAACACAAATCACTCTGTCACCAAGGTGTGCACTCAAAACAGAGACTACTACTATAACTCATAGCAGGGCCGTATCCTCTATTATAACCCGTGGTTGGGCCGTATCCACTATTATTACCGGTGGTTGGGCGTATCCACTATTGTAACCCGTGGTTGGGCCGTATGCCACTATTATCACCCTTGGTAGGGTCGTAACTGAACAGAGCGGATATAGAATCAAAGAGTCATGCCAAAAGTTTTCAGAAATCATGTTTTATCTAAACAGAGCACTGAATAAAATCATATCATCTTCAAATTCATAATAGATCCAAAGCATATTAACATAATCATGCACAAATTTTCATATTTGCTCTTTTTGTATAGTTCAGAAACAGAATGCACAAAATTAGCTCATGTCTACACCAGTCATGACAAAAATGCTTTCTCTTTCATCAGAGTTCAATGACTAATGACAAACAAATAATTGAGGTTATTTTCAAATTTCTTTTCAAAAAATATAATGCACATTTTCATAAATCAATCCCAGTTCCTTTTTATTTTATGCAAAGTCTAGTATAGGAACTCTGCTTACCTAGACTTCTTAGCCTTTCAGAATTTTCCTCAAATCAGTGTCGAGTCAACTATAAATCGTCATCTATAAAATAATCATGTAATTCCGTAAATTTCCAATCAATCACAAATTTACACCATTTAAGCCTAAGTTTCTACTATATCTATTTTAATCCTTCAATTCCTAAAAAAATCTCATAACCTTAAAATTTTTGTTAACTCTAAAATAATATCACTTTCCAAATTCATCATTTTCCACTTAATAACTCCGATTAAAATGTTAAAGTATAACTTATTTACTATACAATATAAAATTGGATAACATAATTATATCAAAATCTATTAAAGTGGATCAAGCAAAATATCATTTAAATAAAAAAAAAGGCTTAATTGGTATCTGTTTAAAGGGGTTTTGAAAAAATAAAATAAAATTTTGTACTTACTATTCCATACGAAATTCATACTTTAATAATATACTTCAAAATCTTTGTTTATTTTGCAAATATAAATCTTAAAACCAAAGTCCTCGTACGTACAACAAAACTAGCCTAATATAGCACTCATCTAATATAGGGTGTTTTAGTAAAACAACTTAAGCTGCATGGGCTATCATGGGAAAGCAGTGGGCAAGGCACGACATGGCACAACAGAACTTAAAACGCTATAAGTTTCCTTATTAGACCATGAAGTAGAAGCATGCTCACTGTGTGGCAAGGAGCTGTGCGACGAGCTGGGAGGTGGACGGCGGCTAGGTGGCTGAATACAGAGAGATAGAGTGATAAAAAGAGAGCCCCACTAATGAGCGAGAGAGAAATATGGAGTGAGAGAGCAAAATGTGAGGGAGAGGGATGAAACTCACAGTGAGGTGTGACGGACTGGGGGTGTTGGAAATTCCTTTTCGGTGGTTTCTGTGAGATCTCAACGGTGGAGATCGGAGGCTGGGCAGTGATGTTATTTGAGGCTGAGGCAACCGGCATGGAGGAGTTGCTATATGTGGATTGCTCTGTTTTTAGTTGTGAAAACAGTGGCTCACCGTGTGACTGCAGGTGACTTGGTGGCTTTAATACACGGTGGTTGCAAGGCTGGGTACGGTGGTGGTGGTCTGGGTAGTTGGTTACGGGCGGTGGACAACCCAGGTTGCTTCCGCTGATGGCGAGGTCGCACGAGTGTTACTTTTTAAGGAAACAATGCATGGAACAACGACCAAATGATTCTCGGGTTGGGCTCGATTGTGATGCCTAGTGGCTAGAAATGGTTTCGAGGAGGAGTTTGGGTGATGACCGTGGTTCACAAAGGAGGGCAAATGCTTTAGGAAGTTTGTCTGGCCGAGGTCATGAATAGAGGGCAGCGGCAGCTTGGCTTCATCATGCGTGAGGGATAATCGTATAAGTATATATATATATAGGTGGTAAAAAAAATTAAAAGCAAAACCCTAGAGATGAAGGAAGGAGGGACGTGATCGAAACAGACGTGAATCGTGCAATCCGAGGGAAAACAGACGTGATTGAAGCCATGCATGTAGTGAGTAAATGGACATGAAAGTGTAGAGTATGAAATTATTTTCATGGGCTAGGGCTCTTTAACCCGAAAATAATTGGCCCACGACTTGGATCTTGAACGGGGTTAATGCATGGTTTGTTTCTAAGTTTTGGACCTCAAGTCAACCTAAAAAAAATTACACTTGTTCCATAAATTTTTCGGGTGAAAATCTACTTGGTTTACTAAAAGATTTAAAATATAATTATCACACCTATTGAAAAATCATAATCCGTCGAAAAAAAAATCCGGGCTCAAGGTCCATAAATAAAAAAATACTTGTTAACCCGAAGTGAGCTTTTCTTACTTATAAACCCAAAAATTTTGTAAAGGGGCTTGGTTGGGCCTGGGTGTTACATCCTCCCTCCTTAAAAAAATTCTTCCTTGAAATTTGCTGCATTTAAGCAAAGTGTTGAACCTAACATTCGAAAATTCTAACTTTCCCATGTTCTGTGCCTAGTGCCTTAAATATCTCCTAATCCTCTTGCCTTCCAAAATCACACACCAATTGTCGATCATCGTACAGTTCTCTTTGCAAACAAATATTTTTGATATTCAAATTCAAGTAAGAATTTGAGAATATCTCAATTCATTTGTAGCTTTATGATAGATCGAATCGAAATAAGTGATTATTCTAGCTACGACAGGGAAGAGTGTGTGGGCAATGCGATTGCCCAGTACAGTACGAATTAAGCAATTATAATAATATTAATAATTATAATAATAAAAAAATTACTTTTATTGTACAAGTCATTCAGGAATTCAACGCACAAGCACGACAACAAATAAGGTCTTTCGAAATGAAAAATTTCGTCTCAAAAGACTGGAATTTGGTCCCAAAATATATTTTAGGACGAAAAAAAAAGTCCCATGGTCGTCCCAATAAAACTTTCCCAAAAGGTATTTTGGGACGAAAATCACAAATTGGTCCCAAAAAATATCTTTTGGGACGAAATTTAGCTGACCGTTCCACCACGTTCAAATGGAATTGTTTTTCTGGGCGATTGAAATTCGTCTAGAAAAGTCATTCGAATAGCAGAAATAACGTTCAAACAATATGTCTATTCGAACGGGTACTTCATGGACGGTCAATCATACCAGTCTATTTGATCAAATACACATTAAGAAACTTTCGAACAAACAAATTAATGATCGAATGTAAATTAAGCCATTCGAACGTGTTTGAGACGGAAAGAGTAAATTGCCTATTCGAACGGGGCGCAACTTGTTTTACCGTTTGAACTCTAACTTGGGAGGTTCGAACAGTTGTGTCCAATGTATATATGTTCGACCGTTTAATGAGAGTTCGAATGGTTAGTATTTTCATGGACAATACAAATTTAAAACCAAATCGATATTTATATTTCAAAAACACATTACAAATTGTTTAATATATATAAAACTAATCTAAAAAGTCAGAAGTAAATAAATAAAATACTAATAATACTAATAATGTTATCAGTACATATATAATTGTTCAATATGCAAAACACTTCTAATAAAAATCAATTGCTTGGAAGCCTAAATTGTTACATAAGCATCTGCATTTAAAACTGCATCTGTCTTTGTTGATCTTGCATTTGGAGTTGCATATCTCTTTGTTGATCTTCTTGTTGTTTTATGCACATCTCCATGTCTGTTTATTTCATCAATTGAGCCTCTAACTCATGTTGTTTTGCAATCAATTTTTTTATCCTAGAATTTGTATTCTCTAACGCAATGGCAGTAGTACTTGACATTGATGAAGAACCTGAAAGCTTTACACAGCGACCCAAACCCCTCAAATATCTTAAACGTTGACCTAGAACTTGTGTAAAAATTTCAACATCACTTGTTTATGAATTCTAATCTGATGCAATTTCAGCAGGGAGGGCAACCATTTTATCACACACACAATATATATAATTAATATTGATACAATAATTTAAATATGTTTAATTAAAATAAATTATAATACTTACATAATTCTCACAAGCATCAGGATAAATCTACTCTCCATTACTATTAGTATGTGATGCAGCATATAATTTTGTAAGATCAGAATTAGTGTCTGACTCTTCTACAAGAGACATTGTCAAGATATAAAATCAATATTAAAAACAAACTATGTAGAATAAAAAAAAGTGGTACATTACCAATTTCTTAAAAAGGCGATGGAAAGATCTTGACCCTGCATGATGATGAATCTTCAACTTTGATCTATTTGTTTTGTTTATAGAAGTTCACTCCTGCATAAAAGTTGTAAAAATTAGTAAGTAAAAATTACAAATATAACACATAAAGAATTCATTTAATTTACCTTATATGATGGATTCTCAAACATGTCGCAAAGTTTTTCCCAATCTTCAGGTCGGACATCCTAAAAAGGATGCTGGCATACATCTTCCTTGTTCTCATACTTCTCAAAATACTCATGACACCTCGCCTTATACTTGCGGAATACATTACACATCAGCTCTTCTATAGTATTACGCTCCTCACTCCGACCAAAATTTAGTTCGAAATCATCCTTGAAAAAGTATATACACAAAGATATTATCATTTAGAATATTAAATAATACCAATATAAATTTATTATTTAAATATTACATACCAAACCACTATTCTTTATAAATTTTTCACATCTTGCGAGACTTTATGTCATGAACTCGTAGTCAAAGGTACATAAATCCGTGTAAGATCATCCACATGAGATGCAAGCCTAGCTGCTTGTTGTCCCTCACCTCTGGTATGTTCGTCAGGAATGTTAACCTTAATCTTACCTACTTTACGATATTTCTTCAACGTCACGCCTCTAGTAGTGCCTCGTCCATGACGAGATTGTACTGTTGTCTCTATAAAATAATATTAGCTATTTACCTCGTATCAATTATCAATTATCTTAATTGAAAAAAATGAGTATTAGCTATTTACCTTGATCCGTAGAGTCAATCTTTAATGGTGAGTCAGACGGCGAGCTAGGAACAGGTGGAGATGGGATGCGAACTTCGTTCCTTTTTGGTGGCATAATTGCGAGATACTGTATAATATGAACACAAAACTGGTCAATCATCTATATCAGTTTCATCTGTAGATCCGCTCTCATCGTTTGTAGATACTTTAGATGACTCAACACTTTGATCAATTGTCGCCTCAACTATTTCAGCCTCAATATCTTCCCTATGTAATCATCTCATATTGGCTCCAATCCACAAATAAGTTAAAGGCAGGTTGACTCTCTTGGTATGCTTCTTGAGTAGAAGGATCATCTTCTTCTTCATATTGTCCATCCGCCTTAGGGATAATGTCATAAATATTTCTTGGAAAAAAATTTTGTACTACTTGCCATTGATTTCCTAACTGAGGATTGTCTAAATAGAATACTTGAGATGCTTGGGAAGCAAAAATAAAAGGATCATTTTCATACCATTTTTTTGATGTATTAATACTCAGAAAATATTCATCGTGGCATTTTTCCCTTCAAGGATTGTTTAAATCCTACCAATCACACTTAAATATATAAACCACAAGCTCCCCCACATATCTCATTCCAATTATATCTACCATAACTACATAGAAATCAACATTTTCTCCATCATGACTCCCTTCAACAAGGACACCACTATTTTGTGTTTTCCTATAAAGTTCCTGATCAATTGTTTTCCTATCAAGTTCTCGATCAATTGTGTGATACCTACTTTCTCGAGAAATACATGTAGAATATTGAGCAGCGCGTCTCGAGGGGCCATACGCCAATGCATATAGTTCGTCGGATATATCGTTCGGATTACTCACATGCATTTGTTTAACCTACATATTAAATAAAGTATAATCATTCAACCGTTAACAATCCAGTCTATTTTAAATATGTTAGTGCAAAATCCCATCTATATTAATGTCATTACCCATTGTTCGAACCATTTCAGGAACACTTGTTCATGTCTCTGGTCTATATCATTCATTCACAGTTCTTTGAGTACGTTAATAGGATCACTGAAATTGAAAATTACCAACAATAAGTATAATCGTATAATTATTTAATAAGTAAATTCAATGATTAATTAACAATTAATTTGAACTTACTTCAAGTGGCTCTCTATCTCAGGGCAATTATTTAGCACGTACTACTGAGCTTTCTCGAACTCCCTTTTATGCAAATCATAACCACGCTGAGCACCAAGTGGACGTACTTGTTGGGAAAATACAGAAAATCAGTTCCGTTGTCTTGCTTGGTCAACATCAAAGTTTCCCTCCGGCCGATCAAACCTTGTGTCAACGTCTTTGAAGTATTTGGAATAGAATGTATGCCACTCATCATCAATATATGTTTCTGCAATTGATTGTTCTGGGAGGGCCTTATTACCCACTATGCGTTTCAACTTTCCAAGAAACCTTTCAATGGGATACATCCATCTATATTGGACTGGTCCTGCAAGTCGAGCCTCATGTGTCAAATGAACGGCTAAGTGAACCTTGATGTCGAAGAATGACGGGGTAAATACTCTCCAACTTACACAATTTTAGTGCAATTTCTCATTCCATACGATTCAAATCTTCTACATTCAACGTTCTAGCATATAAATTTTTAGAAAATGCACCCAACTCAATTAATGCAACCCACACATGTCTAGTCAAGAACCCACGGATACCAACAGGCAAGATACATTATAAAAATACATGACAATCAAGGCTTTTTAGTCCAGTAATTTTTCAGTCATTTGTTCGCACACACCTTTATTGATTCGAGGCATACTCGTCCGGTAATTTAATCTTTTACAACCACTCACAAAATGTAGCCATTTCATTCCTTAACAATGTATACCACTCAATTGGCATGTAAATAGACAAACCACTTTGTTGCAAGTGCATTTAAGGTCTAATTCCCAACCGGTTTAGATCTTTTCGTGAGTTTATATTATCCTTCATTTCACTTTCAATTGACATCAACATTCCAACTCAACTCATTCGCACTTTGTTTTCTCTTCTATTGTTTTTTACCAAAATCATTACTTCTGATTTCCACAAACTGTGCAAGAACATCTTCGCCAGACAAGAATGGTGGAGGGTGTCCCCATTCAACAGTGCAATCAAACATCCTACCATTTTCACGCCATCTATGGTCCCAGGTAAAAATCGACAATGACCCATGAAGCAAAGTTTCCTCCCATACGTAAGCCATTCAGATTGGGTATATTTGTTACAGGTCGGACATTCCAATTTCCTCTTAGTGCTCCAACCTTACAGGTTTCCATAAGTGGAAAAATCATTTACTATCCATAACACCACAACATGCATCTTGAACGAATTGCCTGTTGATGAATCAAATGTTAAGACCCTATTCTTCCACAAATCTTTCAATTATGCTATCAGTGGCTGCAATTGTTAATATCATTTCACAGTGATCTCAAACTTGGAACGAGCAAACTAATCATGAAATATGGATCTTTCATATACTTCCATGGTAGTAGATTAAGGGCATAAGTACAACTAGCTAACTACTACGACTAGTACTCATATTCCCAAATGAATTAAATCCATCTGTTGCTAACCCAAGTTGAACATTACGAGGTTCTTCAGCAAACCATGAGTGTTCCAAGTCAAATTCCTTCCAAACTTGAGAGTCTACAGGATGTGACAAAACATTAGCATTCTTGACTCTAGATGATGAGTGTCATGTCATATCCACAGCCATTGAACGTGACATAAATAATCGTTGTAATCTAAGTATCAATGGAAAGTGAAGTACGACCTTCCGCGGCATATTCTGCTTCTCAGTTGTCCATCTTGATTCATGGAAAATGGGGCCTGATGATGCAGAGATGGCTCAGGACGAGAGACCAGTTTACATAGATGAGGTCGATACACTTGCTAATCATGAGGTCAGAGACTTGATTGTTGGTCCAGATGCTCCAATGTACGATGGGACGAAGAGCATTAGGCAGGCAGATTTATCTTCTTTCTTCAAAATTAGAATTTGATCATTGCCAACAATATTGACCCTCGGCAGCACAAGACTGAGATTGGCATGGATCAAGTGAAATTTATGATACGAGTAGCTCGTGGCATTCCGATCGACCTCATGGGGTATATATTTGAGAGGATCCAATCAGAGGCTCGGTACATTACGACAGATATACTACCATTTGGGATCCTAATCACTCAACTTTTGCTACATTTCAGGGTCATGCCTGAAGTTGCTGAGCATGCACGGGAGCCGATGGGACAGATCAACAGTACCACCTTGTCACGGAGCACGTGACACTCAAGACTTCATTTTCGTGGATCTGTTCCTGACAGGGCTGATATTTAGAGAGATGCACAGTCGGGAGATACTGGATTATCAGCTGGCAAGACATCTACACAGGCCGAGGCATCATGCACATCTACTCGCGAGGAGATGGCCAACATACTGCGTGCTGAGATCAACATACACACATTAGTGGTGATCGATGCAGTGTATACTGCCATGTCTGAGTTGCGTACAGAAATTACTACTAGCATCTCTGAGTTACGTACAGAGATTAATGAGTTACGTACAAAGATTAATGCCAGTAATGCATCTTAGGTCACGCTCAGCACTCTACTGACACAGGTAGAGACACGATTAGCTGCTGACGTGGATGTGTGCAGAGACCTCACAACACAGTAGATTTTATTTTTTATTTATATTTTTTTTTGTTATAGTTATGGACAGTATATATGGTGTTTTGATAATTTACTTTAGTTATAAATTAAATCTTTTATCTTTTCTGGAGTAATTATTGATTTATATTATGTAGTGTATGACTGATAATATTTATTTAACGAAAAATCTTATTTAATATAAAAGAGATCATTGAAATATTTTCAAATTAATTACATAAAATTAATTTATAAATTCATATATATGATATATATATATATTTTATATTTTGAGTTACGTACCAGAATTAATATTATACGTTCAAATGTATAAATGTGGTGTTTGTATATGTTCGAACTAAATATGTTCCGTTTGAACGGTTTAGAAACCTTCCTGCCAAATTTTGCCTCCAAATTTTTTCCGTTCGAACAAACAAATTTATCATTCGAACGGGTTTGAACTTTTCCCGGTATAATAAATTAATTTCCCGCCAAGATTTTATTGTTCAAATTGATTTTTGTCCGTTCGAACTAAAAAAAAAAATATTTGAGACGATTTAATTCGTCACAGAAAATATTGTTCGAATGGATATTTATCCGATTGAACGGTTTTGTAAAGTCATCAATTTTTTGAGACAAAATTTAAATTTCGTCTCAAAAAATTACTTTTATGAATGAAATTTAGTTCGTCCCTAAAAGTCAAATTTATTACAATGAAAGTTACAAATTAACCACCCCAACTCTCTTTTCTCTCTTGTTTTCAAACAATGAATTTCCAGACCGGGCCTACATACAACATACCTCTTTAAATATCAGCCTCACTTGTTCTTCATTTGAGTACAAGTGCAACGCAAATCGAGTACCTGATCAAACCACTTACAAACTCATGGCTAACGTCCAAGTAGCTTGTTTTCTCATCCTCCACTTTATTACGTTATTTTTGGTACCTGCTTGCATGTTTAACTTTGCCAATCCTGCAATTCTCAACGTTACCA
Source organism: Juglans regia (assembly GCF_001411555.2). Classification (NCBI taxonomy): domain Eukaryota; kingdom Viridiplantae; phylum Streptophyta; class Magnoliopsida; order Fagales; family Juglandaceae; genus Juglans; species Juglans regia. The sequence goes on from NC_049905.1 coordinate 12,003,521, forward strand.
CTGATCAATCTGCGCTTTTGGCTTTGAACGATCATGTTTCTTATGATCCTCATCATGTTTTTACAAACAATTGGTCCACATCTACTTCTAGCTGTGTCACTTGTGTTGGGGAAATCAACACAGCGGAAGGAATAAAAGCTGTAATAAAATAGTACACTCACGCACTCAGTGACACCAAGAATTTAACGTGGTTCAGCAACTGCTTGCATCCACAGAAAAAAGTTTCACTAATAAATAGTGGAACACAAGAAAATATTACAGAGGAGAAGGATCATACTCTACTCAACTCTACTCTCTTCTTTTCTCTCAGAGCTCTCCCGACTCTCTCTCTTTTCTTTTCTCCTTGGGTGTATCTGAAGCTCTTGCATGGAGCTTCAATTTATAGGCGCCTGATGTATCGTCTACCTGTGTGCATTCAATTGGCTGTTGAGAGCTAGGCATTGGAGGTTGAGCAGCAAGCAGGCAGGGACTTCAACAATTCTCCCCCTCCATGCCCATTTAGTTAGATGCTACCCATCCCAGCTATGTCTTTGCATAGCTCAAGCTTCTCACTTGTAACCAGCCTTCCAAAACTGGTTTAGCTTCCCCAAAACACAAACACATATTCGATGTACCTTTCAGGTACCTGAGAATCCACTTGACTGCTTTCTAATGATCCTTTCCTGGATTTGAAAGGAATCTGCTCACCATGCCTACAGCATGAGCAATATCTAGTCTGGTACAAACCATTGCATACATCAGGCTTCCTACTGCTGAAGAGTAGGGGACTGCTTCCATTTCTTCAATCTCTTTTGTTGAAGAAGGACACGAGCTCTTGCTCAACTTGAAGTGGTTAGCAAGTGGAGTATTGACTGGCTTAGCATCTCCCATGTTGAAACGTCTGATGACCCGTTCAACATATTTTTATTGTGATAGCCACACCCTTTTGGCTTTCCTATCACGAACAATCTCCATGCCCAAAATTTGTTGTGCTGGGCCTAAGTCCTTCATGTCAAAGGACTTGGATAGTTCCTTCTTTAGTTTGTTAATCATGGATCTATCATCACCAACGATTAACATATCATCAAATTAAAAAATGAGTATGACAAACTTGTCATCCTAAAACTTTCAAACATAGACACACTGATCTGCAATAAGTCTCTTGTAACCATGACTCATCATGAATGAATCGAACTTCTTGTACCATTGCCTCAGCGCTTGCTTGAGGTCATAGAGACTCTTCTTTAGCTTGCAGACTATGTGATTTTTCCTTGGAGCTTCAAACCCTTCCGGTTGCTCCATATAGATCTCCTTTTCCAAATCTCCATGGAGAAAGGTTGTCTTCCCATCCATCTGTTCGAGTTCCAAATTCAAGCTAGTTACCAATCCAAGTGACATCATTTTCACCACTGGAGAAAATATCTCGTCAAAGTCAATTCCCTTCTTCTGCTGGAATCCTTTGACAACCAATCTGGCCTTGTGCTTTATTAGCTTTCCTTGGCCATCTTTCTTCAACTTGAATACCCTTTTTTTCTTTAGGGCTTTCTTTCCTTCAGGAAGTTTCACCAACTCATAGGTCTGATTTTTCTGCAAAGAACTCATGTCTTCTTGCATTGCTTGCACCCATAGGCTTCTATCAGCATGAGTTTTAACTTTCTGGAAGCTCTCTGGTTCCCCCTCATCAGTGAGTAGAATATAGTCTGATTCCGGATATCTCCTCGACGGAATCAATAGGCGGCCTCTTGCCGATCTTCTTGGTTCATCAACCAAAGGAGGTTCATCACCATCTAACCCTTGTGGTGGTACACCAGCTGCTGGTGGCGAGGGCTCTTGCTCCTTGCTCAACACCCTGAGCTTCTTCTTCTGCTTCTGGATCTCGATCCTGCATATCCACATTGTCTGTGGCAAACTACAATGGTGCAGGATTTGGAGTAATAGGAACTAAGCTCTACTGACATCGAGGAAGCTTCAGTTCCTATATTCTGGTTTTCATGGAACATAACATCCCTACTTATGACAATTCTCTTTGTCACTGGATCCCATAACTTGTATCCGAATTATTCATCTCCATATCCAACAAAGATACATGGAGTTGATTTGACATCGAGCTTCTGTCTCAACTCCTTGGATACGTGTGCAAATGCTTGGCACCCAAACACTCTCAGGTGAGAGTAAAAGACATCTTTTCCAAACCAAACGTTCTCAAGAATTTCAAATTACAGTGATGCAGAAGGTGATTTGTTGATCAAGTAACAGGTAGCAAGAACAGCTTCACCCCAGAATGGCTTTGGTAACTTGGCCATACTAAGCATGCATCTTGTTCTTTCAATGATGGTCCGGTTCATTCTTTCGGCTACACCATTGTGCTGAGGGGCATATGGGACCGTCTTCTCATGTCGAATACCGCTATCAGCACAGTATGCAGCGAACCTTTTGGAAATATATTCTCCTACATTGTCCATTCGTAGGCACTTCAACTTCTTTCCCGTCTCTCTTTCCACTAGGGTGTGGAAATTCTTGAAGTGCTCGAAGACCTGATCCTTTGACTTCAAAACATATACCCAGACCTTTCGTGAAGAATCATCAATGAATGTCATGAAATATCTGTTACCTCCCAATGACTCTTCTTCCATGGGACCACATACATCAGAGTGTACCAGACTCAACAACTCTGATCTTCTCTTCGTAGAGGATTTAAATGAGACTCTGCATTGTTTACCAAACAAACAGTACTCATAAGGGTTTAACGCTGTTCCTTTGGCAACTTTGATGAGTGCCTTCTTCACAAGCGTATCCAACCCTTTCTCACCCATGTGTCCGAGTCTCTTATGTCATAGATTCGGTGATGCCTCATCTTCCACTGCATTGAGGCTATCAGAATCGATCTTCACATGGGTCTTGTACAACATACCACAAATATGTCCTCGGGTGACAATCATGACACCTTGTGACAACTTCCAAGTGCCTTTGCTGAAGTAGCTGTCATAGCCCTATCGATTAAGAGCTGTCCTGGAAATCAGGTTGAGCCGAAGGTCAGGAATGTGTCGAACATCTTTCAACACCATGGTGCAACTAACGTTGGTTTTTATCTGCACTACGATCTTCGAGGAACTGGCGTTCCCCATCCTTACAGTACCAAAGTCTCCTGCTTTGTACATAGTGAAAAATTCACTATGAGAAGTGGCGTGGTATGATGCTGCTATGTCTACCACCCACTCAATATCATGGCTTGCAACGTGTAGACACGTCTCGTCACTGGTGGAGAGTATTGCCACATCTCCCGAAAGAGTGACAAGGGTTTCACCATTTTCTTTCTTCAGCTTAATGCTTTGACCTTGCTCCCTTAATAACTTGAGGCAGTGTTTCCTCATGTGGCCTTCTTTGCCACAATGGTAACATTTCATGTTACCCGTCTACTGGTTCCTACTACTGCTGGACCTTCCACGCGGTTGTGACTTCCCTCTGTTCCTGCCTCCACTTCTCCCTCTATCATTATCTTGAGGCCTTTCTCTACTCTCGGTGACAAGGACATGAGTTTGATTCATGCTTATCTCTTTTCGTCTAGCCTCTTCATTAAACAGGGCATCCTTAACCATCGTCATGGTAAGTTTGCCATCTGGAGTAGACTTATTGAGGGAGACCACCAGCATCTCTCAACTGTCTGGTAACGAACTGAGAAGTAGCAGGGCTTATTCTTCATCACCAAGATTCAATTTGACGTACCCGAGATGGTTAACTAGGTTTTGAAACTCGCTAGTGTGCTCGGCAACAGAGATATCGCTTTTCAACTTCAAGTTAACAAGCCATCTCATCAAGAGAGCCTTGTTTTGAGCAGTCTTAGCTTGATACATATCCTCCAACTTCTTCCAGAGGTTATATGCATCTGTCTCCTGGGCCACATGGTGAAAACACTATGGTTGATCCATTGCCTGATCTAACCGATAGTCTTTTTGTGCATCTTTTTCCACACTTGATCCGTAACTTCATCTAGCTTCTTCCCTTCATCTTTCAAAGGGTCAGACAGATCTTTACAGCTCAAGAAATCCTCCATCCGAGGTCTCCAAAGACTGTAGTTTGAGGCAGTCAGCTTTATCATGGCACCTGATGCTGAATCCTCCATTGATTTAGACTGATTCTAAATACAAAATAGCAAGTATAGAATCTTCAAAGTGGAATATCACAAAACAAACAGCACCGTTGTGTTCAAAATGTCTGATTTTGTTGGAAACGAGTCTTGTTTCGTCAAAATCGGACACAGATAGCACAAGGAACGAGCAAAAGAACCAAAACAGGAACTCTGTCGCGCGTGTAGCGCGTGGCACGACAAACAGCGCATAGGCGCATGTTCTTCACACGCATAAATCTTACTGGTGCTTGTGGAATGCGTAGGCGCGTGTAACACACCCGCATTCTGGAGTCAGGGGCACGTCAGGGGCATAAATTTCACGCGCAAGGGCTTCTCTGGAGCCCATGCGACGCGTGTAAGGGCGTGGGATTCATGCGCTCAAGCCTTCTTTGGGTGCGTGTTGCGCGTATCGAGAGTGGACTCACTCTCTGATCTTCAAATAGCACGTGGGGGTGCGTGCAGCGTCCGTTTCGCCTCTGGTTTTCACTGCTTTTCTTGTCTCGATGAGACGAATACAGTGGTATGCTCAAATTTGCAAATTGAGCAACACACTAAAAACGAGTTTTCTGTAAAAAAAACTCCTCCCAACAATCGCTCTGATACCACTTGTTGGAGAAATCAACACAGCGGAAGGAATAACAGCAGTAATAAAAGAGTACACTCACGCACTCAATGACACCAAGAATTTAACGTGGTTCAGCAACTGTCTACATCTACAGAAAAGAGCTTCACTAATAAATAGTGGAATACAAGAAAATATTACAAAGGAGGAGAATCACACTCTACTCAACTCAACTCAACTCAACTCTCTTCTTTTCTCTCAGAGCTCTCCCGGCTCTCGCTCCTTTCTTTTCTCCATGAGTGTATCTGAAGCTCTCACATGGAGCTTCAATTTATAGGCACCTGATGTATCGTCTACCTGTGTGAATGCATTAAGTTGTTGCATTCAATTGGCAGTTGAGTGCTGGGCGCTGAAGGTTGAGCAGCAACCAATTAACAATGACTGCTTGCTTGGACAGGGACTTCAACTTGTGCTTCTAAACATCTCCGAGTCCTACATGGGCCTTGTTAATGGTACCATTCCTACGCACATAAGGAACCTTTCGTTCCCTGTTAGCCTAGGCATACGAAACAACAGTTTTCATGGCTCATTGCCAAATGAGTTGTCGCGTCTTTAAGGTTGCCGTGCAGCATTTAAGGAGCTAGAAATTGTAGATATTCCATTGAAAATCAACCACAACTTTTAATTAATGAGCATGTCTTTTGCATTGTCCAGAGGTCTAAAAATCAAGGGGAGTATCTAAGTAGTCCCGATGAATTTGACAAAAGGGATATGACAGAGTTAATGCCTTGTATATTATTCCAGCAGGCTGGCACACAACTTTCATTGGCATGTGATCAACAACCTTATCATTATCTAATTAAGGGGCTAGAAAATGTAGTTATTCCAATAGTAAATCAACCACAACTTTTAAGTCGGTTTAAATAGTAAAATGAGATGAGATGATTTTAGAATAATTATTATTTTAGAATTTGAAAATATTGAATTGACATTTGAAAAAATTAAATTGTGTATTATATTTTATATGAGAATTTGAAAAAATTGTGATGATGAGATGATGTGAGATGGTTTCTCAATCCAAACTGGACCTTAATTAATGGGCATGTCTTTTGCAACCTCCATTACATGTGATCAGCAGCCGTATCATCATCTAATTAAGGGCGAGACACAAGTTGTCGCGATTTTAAAATATTCAATTATTTTTTAAACATCTTTAAATATTTTTAAAAATAAAAGAAAAATTATAAAATCTTTAAAAAATACTTCATTAACCATTAAGTAAAAAAATTTAAAAAATTAATGCCATATTTGGACACCACCAAAATTATTAAAAATTCTCAAAAATTTTCATAATTTCATTATTTCTAAAATATCATTCAAATATAAAATATTTTTCCTTTTCAAATTTTAAACTTTTTTATATAATCTATAATCAATTACCTAATCATTATTCAAATAGAAAAGAATACAACTTTTACAAATTTCAAAACAGAACAAAAAAATAATACAACTTTTCAAATTTTAAAATAAAAATAATAATAAAAATTTTTTTCAAAATTTTTTTAACTATATAATATTTTTATTCAATATTTTTCTAAATTATAATAAAAAAATTTTATTTTTGCAAGACATAACATACAAAATATTTCTCTTATTTTTAAATATTTGAAATATTTCTCTTATTTTCATAATTTAAAACAAAAGGGAAATATTAACATAATTTAAAAATAAGAGAAATTTTAAAGAAATATTGAAATATTTTGATCAGAAATATTTTATTTTTCATTTAAATTATGATAAAATATTTTGAATTTGAATGATATTTCGGAATTAATAAAGTTATGCAAAATGTTGAAAATTTAATTTTAAGGAGGGTGTATTGAATTTTTTAAGTGGACCCTTTTTGTCATTGTTAAATTAGGTGCGGCTCTACAACCATCCAAATTTTGAGAATTTAATTTTAAGAGGGTGTCATTTTTATTTTTTTATATTTTTTAAATATTCTCAACATTTTAAAAAAATAATAAAATTCATAATATCAATAAAAAAATATTTACTTATTCACTAGGTAAAAAAATTAGAAAACAAAATATCGAGAGAAATGCTTGGACACATTACATATCGGGATCCCAAGTACTTCTCTTAAATTAGCTAGCTTTTGGTTTTCAATAATTGTTTGCTATCACGTTTAATTTGAAGAAATTACAATTTAATGTTATATTATTTTTTTACAACTTATAATTATCTGAATAAAATATATTTTTAAAAAACAAAATCCATGTTTAACTTGGTAACTAGCTGCACAATACATTTTTCAGATACCATTTAAAACCTTTTAATATAATTTACTATTGTAAAGCTCAAAATTGAGGGCTTCGGAATTTTCCCATAAGGAAAATGCTATTCCTCCAGAAGATTTCCACCGAAAATTTTTACCGAAAATATATTTTATATTTTTTTTATTTTTTTATTTTTACTTAGTGATTAAGGAATGTTTTTAAATGAATTTATGATTTTTTTATATTTTTTAAAAATATTTAAAGTGTTTAAAAAAATGATTGAAAAAAAAGCAAAAAAAAAAAAAAAAAACATTTGCCTTTCGGTAGAAGATTTCGGTGGAAATCTTCTGTGAGTGTAGCAGTTCTCTTCCCATAAAGATCAGTAGAATGGGACAGGTTCAAGAATTGCAAGCTCACTAATTTGTGATAAAAAAAATCTATATAATTTTTTATTATTCACGTAATTTTTATATATTATATTTTTTAATTTTATTATTATTTTATTTTATTAAATATTTAATATATAAATAATAAATAAAAAAATTGAATTAATTTAAAAAAATAAATTAAAAAATTAAAAATTAAGGTTTCGTTTGGAAGTTGAGCTCATCTCAATTCATTTCAACTAATCATTACAACTTTTTTAAATTCCAACATAAAATATAATAAACAATTCAACTTTTTCAAATTTTAAAATAATAATAATAATAAATAATAATATTTTATCATCTCAACTCAACTCAACTCAACTGATTCACTTCAACGTTCAAACCTATCCTGAAAAAAATAATGTATAAAAGTTGAAAAGATTATATTTAAGACCAGCCTTGCATGGAAGCTAGCTGTCCCTCGCTAATGATAATGGCAGAAAATCAGAGTGATCTATCCATCCGTCACTACGAAACATCGTGCGCTTCGAAGTTGAAAAGTCTACAATTAAATTATAATGTAATTTTATATAATTTATTAAATTATAAAATTATTTTTATTATAAAATATTTCTAATAGATTATATAATTTATCAGACTTTTTTTGAGTGCGTATGCTGCACGAAGTGGATAAAATCAAGCCGACGGCCAATAGGTTCTTTGCCCTACAGCAGCTAAGCAGGATCACCATCGTACATGTGGAAAAATGTTTTTAAAAGATTCATTATTTTTTTAAACATTTTTAAATATTTTTAAAATTAAAAAAAAATCATAAAATCCTTAAAAAATAATTTATTTTTGCAAGACTTAACATACAAAATATTTCACTTATTTTACAATATTTGTAATATTTCTCTTATTTTCATAATAAAAAAATAGAAATATTACCATAATTTAAAATAAGAGAGATTTTAACGAAATATTGAAATATTTTGAGAAATATTTTATTTTCATTTAAATTATGATAAAATATTATGTAATTGAATGAGATTTCAGAATTAATAAAATTATCAAAATTTTTTACAATTTTATTTTAATATGGGTATCATATTTCTTTTCTTTTTTTATATTTTTTAAATATTCTTAACATTTAAAAATAATAATAAAATTCACAACATCAACATCACTAAGTAAAAAATTCACAAATCAATACAGTGTATATTGTCATGTCTGAGTTGTGTACAGTGATTATGGTTAGCGTCTCTGAGTTACGTACATGGGTTAATGAGTTACGCACAGAAATTAATGTCAATAATGCAACTCAGATCACGCACAGTACTCGATTAGCACAAGTAGATTAAATACTTCGCATCACAATAGTTATGTACATCGCATCACAATAATTTCTATTTTTTATTTATATTCTTTTTTTGTTATAGTTATGGATAGTATATATGGTATTTTGATAATTTGCTTTAATTGTAAATTAAATATTTTGTCATTTCTAAAATAATTATTGATTTATATTATGTGGTGTATAGTTGATAATATTTATTTAACTAAAAATGTTATTTAACATAAAAGAAATCATTAAAATATTTTTAAATTAATTACATAAAATTAATAAATGAATTTGTATATATGATATATATTTTTTATATTTTGAGTTTCGTACTAAAATTAATATTATACGTTCGAATGTATAAATGTAATGTTTGAATATGTTCAAACAAAATATATTCCGTTCAAACGGTTTAGAAACATTGCAGCCAAGTTTTGCTACCAAATATTTTCCGTTCGAACAAAAATAATTATCGTTCGAACGGTTGTGAACTTTTCTCAGCATAATAAATTATTTCTCTACCAAGATTTTTCTGTTCAAATGTATTTTTTTTTGTTCGAATGGAAAAATCTTTTTGAGCTGCTTTAATTCATCATAGAAAATACTGTTCGAACAGTTATTTTACCGTTCGAATGATATTGTAAAGTCATCAAATTTTTTAGACAAATTTTAAATTTCATCCCAAAAAATGACTTTTAGAGATGAAATTTTATTGGTCTCTAAATAATTTCGTCCCTAAAAATTAATTTTTTTGTAGTGATATTGGGAGAAATGTTTGTTTTTTATGTTTTGTTTGAGAGTTTAAAATATTGTATTTTAATATTATTATTATTTTAGGATTTGAAAAAAGTGAATTGAGAGTTGAAAAAATCGAATTGTTTATTATATTTTATATGAAAATTTGAAAAATGTGTAATAATAAGATGAGATGATAATATAATTTTTTATCTCATTCTACTTCCATAACCTGCCCAAAATTAGCTAGCTTTTGGTTTTCAAAAATTTTTTTGTTATCATGTTTAATTTGAAGAAATTATAATTCAATATTATATTATTTTTTAAAATTTATAATTATCTGAATAAAATATATTTAAAAAAATTCCATGTTTAACTTCGTAATTAGCTGCACAATAATACGTATTTCAGATACCATTTAAAACCTTTTAATATAATATACTGTTATAAAACTCAAAATTGAGGCTTTGGAATTTTCCAATAAAGATAAGTGGAATGGGACGGGTCGTGTCATGCAGAAGACAAAGGTAATACAACAATGCCTGAAAAAGGGATCGATGACACGCCTGGATTACCCTCATAATCTTTGAAAATAGTAATACTTCTCTTCATCGTACGTATTTCTATCCTCTTAGCATCATCTTTATATTATCTTATCTAATTATGATGCCATCTTAAATTATTATAACTCACTTGTGAGTTAATAATTTAATGTTGTTGAAAGGATAATAATAAAAATAGTAATAATAATAAATAGATTTTTTTTTATTATTATGCGATCGATATTCTGCTTTAGTAGAAGACATTGCTACTGTAATTTGTTTCTTTGTACGCCATGAGATTGGGTTGGTCCCTAACTGAATGAAGTATCCGGTGGCAGAGCAGCGGGTGGTGGGACAGTTGGCCCAATTAGAATCAGTATATGCTGTGACATGCATACTGCTAGAGGAAGAAAAGAAGATGCCTTGGCCTGGTCTACATTTGATGTAGCGACGAACATGAGTAGCGGCAGCCATTTGAGGAACCCTTGGAGCATGCATGAATTGACTGAAAATATTGATTGCATAGATGATATTAGGTTGGGTGATAGTCAAGTAGATGAGTCGGCCAACTAAGCATCTGTAAGTGTTGGAATCAGGGAGGAGATCGCCGTCTTCAGTGCTGAGTTTCAAGTGCTATTCCATAGGAAAAGAAGTAGTTCGGGCACCAAGTTGTCAACTGTCAAAAGGAATATCAAGTGGATATTTACGTTGATTGAGGAAGATACATTTGTGAGAGCAAGCAACTTTGAGTCCGATAAAATATTTCAAAGAATCAAGATCTTTAGTTTTGAAATGGGTGGAACCGAGTCCTTTGAAAAACTCGATCTCAGAGATATCGTTACCAGCAACCAATATATCATCAACATAAATAAGAACAAGAGTAATGTTGGTAGAGGTGACAAAAGTAAATAAAGAATGATTGGCCTGAGGCTAATGGAAACCTGCATGAAGAAGCATAGAGGTTAGTTTAAAAAACCAGTTGCAGAAGGCTTGTTTGAGGCCATAGAGAGATTTTCTGAGTTGACAGACACGGGTCTCCCCCTTTATAAAATATGTAGTAGGTGGTGTCATGTATTCTTATTCATCAAGGTCACCGTATAAGAAGGCATTGTTGATGTCAAGTTGATGAATGACCTAATGTTTGGCGGCAGCGATCGCCAATAAGCAACAAACAATGGTCATTTTGGCAACCGGAGTAAATATCTCATGATAGTTAAGGCCTTCAACTTGAGAGTAACCCTTGGCAACCAGCCAAGATTTGTACCTTTCAATGGAGTCATCGGCCTTGAGCTTAGTTTTGAAAACACATTTACAACCAATGAGTTTTTTACTGGGGGAAGAGTCTCAAGAGTCCAAGTGGAGTTATCTTCCAAAGCACGAATTTTAGCAGATATTGTTTCACGCCAATGAGAGTGGCGGATAGCATCAGAATAACAAAAGGGATCAAAAGAGGTGGTTAGAGCAGTTAAGAAAGTGAGATGATGTGGAGAAAAACGAGAATATGAAAGAAAAGTAGACAAAGGGTGAGTAGTACCAGCAGCCTATGTAGCAGGTGAAGGTGTCGTGGACTCCGTGTGTAGTGTAGGGCAAACGTAGTCATGAAGATAGGTGGGCCGAGTGATGTTGTGGTGAGGACAAGAGATAGGAGCTGAAGAGAGAGAAGGCTTGGGTGGAGGAGATGGAGATGAGGAGAGAAAAGGCTCAGATGAGTCTGGGGAAGGGGTTTCTAGAGATGGAATAGGAGTTTCAGGGATAGACAATAGAAGGACAGGATGAGAAGGAGAGAGATCAGGAATGTGTTGGAAAGGGAAGTGATGTTCATATAAAGTGACATCACGAGAATAAAAAATGGAATGAGTGTCGAGATTGTAGAGTTTGTAAACTTTATGAGTGCTGGGATCGCCAAGAAAAACATATTTAGTGGCACAGGGAGAAAATTTGTCACGGTGAGCACTAAGGGTTTGTGCATAGCAAAGACACCCGAATACACGAAGATGATCATAGCTCGGTGTTTTATTGAAAAGAATTTCAAAAGGTGACTTATTCTGGAGAATGCGAATGGGGGTACGGTTAATGAGATATGCAGCAGTGAGGACACAATCCCCCCAAAATTTTAAAGGGAGATGTGCTTGGAAACGGAGACTACAAGCAACATTTAGAAGATGCCTATGTTTATGCTCTACAATGCTATTTTGTTATGGAGTTTTAATATATGTACGTTCATGAATGACGCCATGATTTTGAAGATAAGTTTGAAATTGATGAGAAAGAAATTATTGTCCATTATCAATGCAAATAATTTTAACAGTAGTATTAAATTGATTTTAGACAAGGGCAAAAAAATGTGTTAAATGAGTACAAATTTCAGATTTAAAATGCATTAGGTAGATCTAAGTAGTGCGTGAAAAATCATCAATAATAGTGAGAAAATAGTGAGCCCCACTTAGAGAAGAAACATGATAGACACTCCAAATATCACAAAAATTACGATTAAAAGGAAAAATACTTTTATTTTCATTAATAGAAAAGGTAATCTGGTGTGCTTAAGATCGAGCACAATTATCACAATCAGAGAGACGGACACAACTAAACCGTGCATGAATAGAAATATACCACAGTGAGGAGTCTACGTGATGGAGGGCTATTGCGGCAACCATCAAAGTTCTCGTATATAAAAGAAAAACATGGTGGAAAACCCTAGAGAAAAATAAAGGAAGAGACATGCATGCATGTGAGTGGATTGTTTGAAATTGATAGAAGAAAAATTGAAAAAAATCCGATAGGGAGGGTTTTTATTACGAAGAGGATTCGTGAGTTTGGAGGGATAATAATAAGAGTAATTCTACATACAATCGTGAAGTGCGTAACCGTCGCGTAATCGCTTTGAAAAAGAGTAGGGTCCACTCATAAAAAATTAATTTTTTTCATGTGGGTCCCATGTTTTATTTATTTTTTTCAAAACGATTACGCGGCGGTTACGCAATTCACGGTTGTAAATATATTTTCTCTAATAATAATAATAATGAAGCCTAAAATAATCTATCCGATAAATTTTCTAATGGGCTTTAATTTAAAAATATTCAAATTTTATCTCAAAAATAAATAAATAAATATAGGATCGGATTGTTACAATAAGACAATGTCCACCATAAATGTATTTATGTGTGGGGAAGCCTTAAAGTTGTTGTCTTAGTTGGCTTATAAATTAGATTTCTTATGTATTAAAACTTTTTATATTGATAAGTTACATTTATAACTTCAATTTATTAATAAAATGAGTATGTTTCATTAAAAAAAAAAAAAAAAAATGAGTATGGAGACATGTATATAAAATAAGTAGTCTAATTTAGACAAATTCCTAGACAAAATTCGGTGGCTGATATTCTGGAGGTGGACTGGTCAATATATGCAGCTGTCAATAGTCAATAATGATGCATGGCTAGTTTTCGATTGTCTCGTTACCTTTATGATTATTTGTTTGACACGTACATTTATTATAATCAAATAATGATGATGCTTAAAAACAAAATTATTATGAGATTTTGTCGTCCTTTTTTTTTTAAGTGGCGAAAACACTGCACTGTACATGAAGAAACAACTCAACAACCATGGCTCCTTGGGATATATCCATGAGATCACTTAATGATCCACATGTTTTGTTTGTCATTACGTGGATCCCGAGTAAAGTGCAAAATAAATCTAAACAAATAATTACTTTTCAGGCTTTAGAAAGTTTATGAGCTACATCTCCTCATCTCGTGGCAGTGATAATGGATACCATTTTGAAATTATTCCCAATGTACTAAATGAGAACCGAAATTAAAACCCAATAAAAGGTTAACCAAATTGATGATCACATGTCCAATGTATTATTTTAATTTGAATAATGTTACATACAATCGTAGAGTGCATAAACAACACACAATCATTTTGAAAAAACGTATAGTTCATTCTTAAAAAATTAATTATTTTCACATGAGTTCCGTATTTACTCACTTTTTTAAAAAAGATTACGCAGTACTTCCGTACTCTATGACTATAAATATCATTTCTCTTTAAATTTAATATTTCTGATCCAAAATTTTCCAAAGTGGTCATTCATCATCTTCGTAAATAAATTCTGATTGACAATTCCATAAGATTTAGGTAACTTTGCTTCAATTAGAGGACCGGAAGATAGCACCGATGGTCATCTGGTTGAGATCGATCTCGGAATTGATAGCGACCTAGTAGCTAATCTTTGGACAATTGCTCTTAGGCACCGATGGTCATCAGGTTCTGGTGGTTCAACGACATCATCTTTTATTGCATGTGACCAATTATGTAACGCCCCGACACCGAAAGTCCGGAGAGTTAACTCATGTTATCTGATAATTAACTCCAACAATACTAATATATTTCTAAATCCAAGAATATATACTTCCAAAACTCCAAAACAAACGTAAATACTTCAAATTAATAAACCACACATATTCACATATCAGATCCTCAATACAACAACCCAAATAAAATATCAACTTCTCTTCGTGTTTCAATTAACAAACTATAATAAAATAGAATTAACATAAGTCTACATAAACCGTCTAAACATATTGAAATCAACCTACTAAATAAATAAAATCCAACAACAACACTAATACCACAAGATACCCAATAACTATCCACAACTAATCTTGTCCACAAACTCTAATACTGATCCTCAGCTGAACCTTCAATGTCATTTGAAAATATTATGAAGACTAAGGGGTGAGTTATCAACAACTCAGCAAGCAAAGAGCATATACTAGAGCATTTATGACAGTCAATATGTAGTACAAAAAATTTTCTTTCAGAACGTAGAAACAACATAGTTACTTTCGGAATGCATAAACAAAACTTGGTACAAAATATCAGAACGAAATTTTTAGAAAAATAAACTTATTCCCAAAAAAAAAATCTATTGGCATATCCAAACTGAAACATTATACTCATATCATCTCATAGTATCACATCAGAACAAATACCATGTTTAACCCAAATGGTAGGGTTATAAACCACCATTATACCCATGGCTGGGCTGTATACCATGTTTCACCCCCGCGGTAGGGTTATAAACCATAATTATACCCGTGCCTGGGCCGTATACCATGTTTCACCCCGTGGTAGGGTTATAAACCACCATTATACCCGTGACTGGGCCTTAACAAAACAAAGCGGAATATCATCGAAATCAAATCACATTCAGATATAGAATCAGAACTTCATGCCAAGGTTTTCAGATGACACATCATATCAAAACAAAATACTGAATAGGTTCAGATCATTTCACATGTTCAAAATAAACAAAATCAAAATATTTTCATTTGTTCATTACAAAAACTTTTAGATTTTCATATCTGCTCTTTTGCATAATTCAGAAAAAAAAATGTACAAAATTAGCTTATGTCTACACCTATCATGACAGAAAATATTTTCTTTTATATATAATTTATGCTTATGCAGAATAAACATCTAAGGTCATTTTCAGATTTCTTTTCAAAAATAAACATGCTTATTTCAAAGTCAACCTCATTTCATTTCCTTTATGCAAAACTAGTATATGAACCCCGCTTACCTGACTTCCGTGTATTCTCTATGCCTGGAGTCCGAATTCTAGTAATAACACCACCTAAACAAAATATATACCCAACATTTAATAAACCAATCTTGAAAGCTACTATTTATTGAGTAATAATCCAAAACAGTCCATTTTAACACAATAACTATCATAAATTAAACCCGAGCAGTCCTATCCTTGAACCATTAGCATTTAGACCCTAACACAGCCACTAAAATCTCCACCCAGCAATCAAACTCAACCCATACAACCACCTTTTATCAACACCAAACCAACCATAAAACATCTCCAAAACCAACAACAGCAACTCCTGTGTTTAAAACATAACACAAGCAACCACATCAACTCCAACCTTCAATATAAAACTTCAGCGCAACCATCATAAATTTTTAATCATCCAACATTTCAAGACTTGGGTATCTACGCCACTCATAATACACCCAACATAACGAGCTCAAACACCCATTGCACACACAGTCAATAAACCAGCCCGAGCAGCCATCAATCACTTCTATTCGCCACACACATCAACCAAAAACACCACACTTTAACATAAATAATTAAAATAACTAAACTTAAAAATCCTATAAATCCCAATTTCTTTTCTAAGCGATGAAAAAAAAGAGAATAAGAGAGTAACATGCCTTACCGGCGTTGGACTCTATGACAACACCTGACAAACAACTGACAAACACAAGGGGCACTGCTATATGGAGAAAAATACTCTGCGAAGAAGAGAAAAAAATATATATATATAAACTGAGTGTGTGCACAGTGAACTCAAACAGAGACGGTGTGCGTAAAAAATAAATAGAGGGTAAAAATAAAAATAATGAGACTGAAGTTGGACGGTGGGAGAAGAAACTTTTTACCAATCTAGTAGTTTCGTTGCAAGGCTCGACGACAACACTAGAATCTCGAGACCCACGAGTAGACTGTACATATGCTCAAGGAAAAATTCATGAAAATGTCGAAGAGGTAAGAATAGGAAAACAAAGGAATTGGGAGGGAGAGAAAAAGAGGCTTACCGTGTGGAACAAATCGATGATAACGAAAAATTATTGGAGAGGTCATGAATTCTGCAGCCCAAAAGAAATGGTGAAGAAAATCGTAGAGGAGGAGAGTTTGAGAGTAGCCCGATTTGTTGAGAGGGAAAAATCTTGATGTAAGGAGAAGGTAAACTGACGAAACGTGGGGGTGGGTGAGATGAAGAGATTTACGGAAGATAGAGAACTGGGAAGAAACCCGTCGGGGAAGAGGGAGAACTCAAAAGGGGAGGAGAAATTGAATTGAAAGGAAAAGAAAACTTACCAAAAACGTCGACGTCCTGGGGTCATCCGAAACTGAAACACACACAAATATTTTTAGAAGGCCCTTGGGCCTTGGGCCCGGGTATGACAAATTAATTATTGACCATACATCAAGGCCTGCATTCAGGTAGTTTCTTAATTTATTGACCATGAATCTTTTTCCATTTGCGCAATAAAAGCCCTGATTTTGGTTGGAGGAACCCTCATGGGCTCCACCAAGAAGAATGTGAGTTTTGTCAAATATAGGAAGTTAATTGCGAAAATTGGAAACCCAATGATGAGTTTTTTAACAAATAACTATATAATGTCACGCGCGATCACTATCTGCCCTTTTGTTTTCCCAATTCTGTTTTGTTGATTTTATTTGGTGGTTTCCACATTCTGTATTTTCGACTTTATGTTGGTGTGTTTTTGTTAGTATTTGTTTGTTGATGTTATTTATAAGAAAAATAAAGTAAAATAGGCTATTAGATATATATCCATAGTAGTGTTGATTCCTCTCTCCTCCGATTAGGAGGATGTGTGTAGTGTTTACTTTTCCTCCAAATGAGGATGGAGTTTGGATGCGGGTTGGTTCTACCTCTGTTTTATACAGAGGTTGACACTCTCTCTTTTGAGAGTTTTTGAAGTTCAGACAATGCCATCACAAAAATATTTGTATACGGAGAGCTTTCAACAAGAATTTAATTTGGCTTGTAATTTTGAGTTATAGATGTAACTTCCTTATAGAATGAAATGATGTCTATTTCCTATAAAAATAAAAATGCCTCAACAAAAAACACCTATTAATAGATAAGCATGTATCACCAATCCTCCGCAACCTTCAATTGAACCAGTAAGGCATCTCGATTCTCCATAACTCCCATATCCTCAACCAAAACCTCTCCCTCTTCTACATTAACCCTAATAGCAATAGTAGCATCCACCGTTTTCTCTATAAGAACAACCGGATTAGAATCGACGTCTGCATGCTGTACAACAAGTACCACACCAACAGAATTACCTGGATCCATTTGATCTAGTTCCTCCTTTCTAGAATTAGACGGCAATTTAGGGTCCTTTGGAATTAAATTCTAATCATCCACACCTTGCATGGCTTCTTCATTTTGAGGCTTAGGCATCCATACTTTCATAGGCTTTTCCCCTTCTTTCTTTTTCCTATCCAACTTTTTCCTTCATCCCTACAATGACAGGTCTTCAAATTATGTCCCTGAGTATTACATCTGCAACAATAGGCTGGTAAATTTTCATACTCAATGTCTACATAAAAATTGGACTCCTTATGCGGAATACCAATCTAGATCCCATGAATGGGATTCTTCGCCGCATCCATCTCGACACAAACTCGAGCCCCATAAGTTCTCGTGGCACACCTAGTTGGATTATCTCGGCCTAATAACCGACCTAATGGGGCTGTAATATTCTTCATAAATGACTCATGATAGAAGTTTGGTGGCAACCCCAGAAGAACCACCCAAACAGGCACCAACGATGGCTCTTTTTCTTCATTAAACTCTAGATGCCAATAAAACCCTCGATAAAACACTCCATCAATATCTGTGGCCTCTCTTGAAAGAGCCTTCAAGAAATCCATCTCATTTGCAAACTGCATGAAAACATTACAAGGATGACGCATGGCAGAAACCACCGACTGAGAAGCCAACCCCCAACAACTGCGTATAAATGAATGGATAACATCTAACGTTGGATGTTGTCTCATAAACTTCAAAACCATTAAGAACTTGAACCTTAGAAAAGATCACACAGACTTCCCCATCAATAGTTTCAATAGTTTTAGACGTGCAAGAGGAACATCAACCTCACGGAGATGTGATGGTAGAGATCTTATTTGGGTGCAATGACAAAGGTCTGAATATGGATCGTCAACAAGATCTGTGGATTGGAAAGAACCTAGGGACTCAATTGTAGCGGCGTTAGGACCATTAGATGTGTGTTGTTCAGGTGAGCTTGATTCTGGGAAGATAATATCAGAGGGTCGAGCAATGATGTGCGTCTCGTAGGGATGTCAATAGGAAAAAGTGGAAACAATGACATCGGGAATTTCTCGACCTTGTGGAACAACCGATGTTCTAAAAAAATCCATGTTGGGAAAGTTAAAGACGATGTGACATAAGATCATAACGCATATAGCCTTTGTTTTCGATCCCATATCCAAGAAAGTGGAACAATTAAGAGCGAGGCTTGTGTTTGGCGCGCTTGTGTGCTTAAAAGTAAAACAAACTAGGCCGAACCAAAAATTAGTAGGTAATGATATGCAAGAGTGGAGCCAAACAATTTCTCATATGTAGTATTATTATTAATAATAGTAGAAGGGAATTGATTGATGAGGTAGACCGAAGTGAGATAGGTTTCACCCCAAAATCGGGGTACGCAAGGATGATGATAGGAGGAGAACATGAGTGGTATTTAGAAAGTGTCTAAGTTTAAGTTCAACTCTCTCATTTTGTTGTGACGTACTTGGATATGAAAGGTGAAGAATAGTGCGATAATGTTTGAGGATATCATGAAAGGCACGTTGTGTAGACTCTAAAGCATTATCAGAACAAAAGACTTTAATGCGTTTTGAGAATTGAGTTGTAATCATTTTGGCAAAGTTGTGATAAATATCTAATAATTCAAAACTTGATTTCATTAAACCAAGTATAACGAGAGAAGTGATTCACAAAGATTACCAAATATCTTGAGCTACTCATACTATGAACGGGAGAAAGTCTCCAAACATCAGAATGAATTAGATCAACACAACCACATGCCATAGACTCACTAGTACTAAAAGGCAATGCCAATTGTTTCCCAAGTTGACAAGAAATTCAATCAAAATTACTAGGACTAGTAGATGTCAAATCTTTTAAACCCTTAGAACCCAATAATTCTTCTGAAGATAGATCCATGACCAAGACGGGAGTGCCAAAATGAAAGTAACAAGTGGTGGAAGCAAGTGCAACAACATTAGAGCTTGGAATGTGGAGAGATGAGAGATGAAGCAAGCCCCTAACTCTACACCCAGTTCCAACTATCTAACTGGTCCGAGGGTCATGTACAACAACACCAAAGAAGTCAAACCCAATTATATAACCAATTTAACACTATTGACCCACAGAGAGAAGATTGAATGAAAGTTTAGGGACATGAAAAAGATCAGGAACATAATGATTAGAAGTATGGACACTACCTAGATTTTGAACGGTCAAAGTTATGCCATTAGCTGTGTATTGAAGATGAATGTTGTAACGCCTCGGTCCTGCACGGGTCGGAGAGTTACTTCCTAACACTTAAACTCACATTTCAACAATATAAAGAATAGATTCCAAATTCCCAATATCATATAGAAAATTCGATTCAAACCACTATACTTAAATCATCTCATCCAATGCCTCAAAATCTTGATCCTCAGCTGAACTATCTAAATATCTGAAAAATATTGTGTAGATAAGGGGTGAGTTATCAACAACTCAGTAATCAGAAAGCATGTACTAGTATGTAAACATGATCATTTATAAAGTTCGATATCCAGAATAAAACATTTACTTTCAGAATACAGAAACAACATATTCATTTTCAGAACCCATAAACAAAACTTGGTACAAAATATTAGAGCAAAATTTTCAGAAAAACAAATTTGTTCTCAAAAAGAAAATCCTTTGGCATATCCAAACTGAAACATTATATTCATATCATCTCATAGCATCACATCGGGACAAATACCATGTTTAACCCCCGTGGTAGGGTTATAAATCACCATTATACCCGTGGCTGGGCCGTATACCATGTTTCACTCCCATGATAAGGTTATAAACCACCATTATACCCATGGTTGGGCCATATACCATGTTTCACCCCCGTGGTAGGGTTATAAATCATCATTATACCCGTGCATGGGCCGTATACCATGTTTCACCCCATGGTAGGGTTATAAACCACTATTATACCCGTGGCTGGGCCTTAACAAAAATAAAACAGAACATCATCGAAATCAAATCACATTCAGATATAGAATTAGAACTTCATGCCAAGGTTTTCAGATGACACATCATATCAAAACAAAATACTGAATAGTTTCAGATCATTTCACATGTTCGAAATAAACAAAATCAAAATATTTTCATTTATTCATAACAAAAACTTTTAGATTTTCATATTTGCTCTTTTGCATAGTTCAGAAACAAAATGTACAAAATTAGTTTATGTCTACACCTGTCATGACAGAAAATACTTTCTCTTATATATAATTTATGCATATGCAGAATAAACATCTGAGGTCGTTTTCAGATTTCTTTTAAAAAACAGACATGCTTATTTTCAAAGCCAACCTCATTTTATTTCTTTTATACAAAACTAGTATATGAACCCCGCTTACCTGGACTTCTTAGCTTTTCAGAAATTCTCCACAACAGTACTGAACAATTGTCAATCGTCACCTATGAAAATTCTTATAACTTAAATAAATCTCTAATGAACAGATAATCTCATGTTACACCTGAAGTACCTATTTTAATTCCTCAAAAACGTAAAATTTTTCTTAATTCTAGAATACCATCACTTCCTAAATTCCTTAATATCCACATAACTATTAAACTTTTATTAAAATCCCAAAAGGCATAGCCCAAGCACACGAGTAGTATACAAGATGAACTCTTGATTAGGAACAGGAAAAGAGATGATTAAATCATGAAAACTCAGCCCATTACAATCTATAGTAGTTACACATATTTTGCAAGTCTCCAGTGTCGCTTGTACTTATCTTCAAATGTCTATAATTAATTTCCCTTAAAATACCACACACTTGCCAAATAGGGACCATTTTTCGCATTGGTGCCATATGGGGTTGCCATATAAGTGGTATGTAAATTGGTATGATCTCAGTTTGTTCTTGGACATCTATGGTTTGAGTTGACGATATAGTCCTAGTGTTTACTGCTATGATTGGTGCAGTGACAATGAAATGATTTTAATCCCGTGGATGATAAGTACTTGGGCTGAAATTCTGATGATGGACAATATCGTGCATGTTCAGTACAAATGTCTTGCCACGAGAGGTGTAGATGAAGAATCCATTTTGAGCTCTTTGCCCTTGGACCTCCGTTGGTCAAATTCAAAGACATCTTTATCTAGCCCTTCATGCAATGTGTATGTCCTTTCTGCATCATATCCTTTATATTTTCAAATAATAATTTTGATAATTAAAGATATAACTAGTCATGTATGGGATAGTTTCTGAAATGTCAGCCTCTTTACTTCTCAACTTGGTGATTTTGAGTCTTGACCATTGAATATTCTCTGTAAAACTCACAATCCCCACCAAATACAATTTGCTTGTAATTCCAGGCTAGTACCTATGCTCTCTTTGTTGAGGATGTGCTTGAAGTTATGACGGATGGAGTTGTTGTGCATGAAGTTGCAGCCTCACGCATACAGAGACTAACAAAGGTAATGCCACAACTTATTTAAAAAATCTGCCAGTCTTGCTCTAGTCTTGCTCTCTGATATGCTTTATTTGTGATTGGATTCTATACAAGATGTTTTGTTGAATTAATTTGCAATCCTATCGATCCCAAACTATCAGATCATATATTATTAGTTTCGAACAACTACTTTCCTTGCAAATTCTCTACTCATTTAATTAAAATCCAACTGTTTATGGGGGAGTAACGAATTAAGTCATACGCTCATATATATATATATATATACACATGTTAGGTTACATATATGGTAGGATATAATGCAAAACTTGACAATTTCTAGGGACTTGGTGGTCAAATCGTAATTATAAAAAGAACTGTATTATTTTTTTGTGTTTGTAGCAAAAAGAACTGTAGTTTGAGGTACTGATAAAGTAAAAAGAAAATCGATCCTACACAAAAATAGCAGGTGTTTGTCCCTGCATTAATCGTATAGGCTATAGCTTTCACTTGTACGTGTATATAATATGTAAGACAAAAAAGGAGATATATGTTCACATTGCTTTGACTTGGCAGCATAGAGAGAATTATGAGCACGATGTTATTTAATTAAAGATGATATATATTACTCATCGTGTTTAATATTTACTTTGTTTTTAATAGTATTGGGATAATTAGATTATGACTCAAATTCGTCGGCGTTCTCTACCATTAAAATATCCATAAAAATAATAATAATAAAAAAAAAATTCAGGACGTTATTATACAAAGCTGAATTGTTTGTAGATAGCGATCGACCAGATCTGACATTAATTAATTCCCATGAATTTATTGGTTCAAACAGCTTCCAACTCATGAATTTTTCAAACTTCAAGCTGGTACTAGAAGGATCGATAGAAGATGCCCATGCATGCATGAACTTGTACCCCCCAGCTGGGTGCATGCATGCATGGTTCTTAGATCAATCATCATATATATTAGTCTTTCTCTGATATAATATACATATATATATATATATATTTATATATGTATATTGCTAGCTAGCTAGCTAGGAAGAAGAACGTACGTACGGGACCCTCTTAAAGCAAAAGCTAGCCAGAATGAAAAAACAAATTAATAAATCATGCAATGAGGGAATTAGGTATTTTAATTTGGTCAATGAAAGCCAAACAAATCTAATGAGTTGCATTCAGCAAGATCATCGTGTCCATATATATATATATAAATAATTAGGTGGTGGTAGGTCTAGCTAACTAATATATATTCATTATTCATATTATATATAAATTAACTCGTCCTTTGATGCTTGGCTCCGATCCATTGCATGCATTTGCTAATTCAGTGTAAAGCTGTCCAGCAATTAAGTTGTGGCAATTTGTATTTAATTATATATATATATATATATATATTATAATTAGCCAAATATTCATTGATCAACAAGTAGGTAGGTATAGGTAAGACGTACGTTGTTAATCCAACTTGGCTGCATTAACCTTTGATTGCTAATTATTACCAAAACAAGAAAAAGAAGATCATGATAGTATTACTAATTAGGTTATATATATCACGAACAGTCCCTAATTTTCCAGTCATTCTCAAGCTAAGCTAAGCCTAATTTGTTTTACAGACCACTTATATAATATATATTATCAGTCCCTGCCTATGGAAATAAGGTCTTTGTGATTTAATTAAGTTCCAGAGCTGATCAAGGACTCATGGCGCCAATCCTCTAATACCATGATCATATAGCTAGCTAGCCAGATTTGGACCATTCTTTGCGAAATTGTCCAAAAATAATATTTTTCTTATAATTATATATATGATTAATGTTTCTAATTTTTTTATTCCAGAATTTACAACTTCTGAGAATGAGACGTGATCCTAGATGATGATGATGATGATAGTCTAACATTAATATTGGTCCAAGGAGAAAACGTTTAGATAGCATGTGTTTGTCCCTGCATGTTGAGTGCGTGCTGTGCCATTATGTCACTTTGGGTTTGTTGGATGGGAATTAAGTTATTAATTGCTTTGGGGATTTTGTTTCTTGAGAGTAAATTAGGACAGCCTTTATTTTCCATTATGTTTACCAAGGATGAAGCTGGATTTGGTCTTGTTCTGTCAGTTGTACGTACACTCAGCTGGATTTTATTTTCCATTATGTTTTCCATTGAGTGCGTCCTGCTGCTTGCTTTCCAAAATACCAAAAAAAAAAAAAAAATCTAAACTAGTATTAGTTCCTGCAGGAGTTAGAAATGGACGGATTGGAAGCTATTGGGCTTTTGAGGGTCATAGTTTAGCATGTATTGTTGAATTAATTTGGTAAACTAGTATTGTATATTCACGTGATAGTGTTGTAATATAATAGAGTAAGCATTATGTTTCTGGCCCCTCTTTTATTATATTATTATGGAATTCTCCTTTCAAAACAACTCCCTTTGAACAGCAAAAACCAATATGCAATTTAACATTCACCAAATATCCATCCATAAATGGAATATGCTTGTCTATTGTGTAGGCTGGAAATTTTATAGAAGCAAAATATTTATCCCACTAAAAGTTTTTAATATTTTAGCAAAAGTTGTGAAGGTATATCGAGGATACATTGGATATTCAGCATGCCTCTCACTGGGATAATCAACTTTTACAGGGAGGAATACAAGTATGTATGACGGGAAACATTATTTGAGGGTCTATTCCCATGATATCACAAGTATGCATGAGTTCAGCCCAGGTGCAGTTGCATCTAATTTATTTCGGTTCAAATTTGCTTCCATAAAACATAAGTAAAGAACACAAAAAGCCGCCCCATTTGGAGTGCAAAAACTGGTCTAGAGTTATAAGCTTGGTTTACAATTTATTCTTGTTAGCCATGCTCATTGAGAAAACCCAAGGGTACCCTAATTATCTTAAATGTTCTACTGCAGTCTGTTGCAACATATTTCGGTCATGTTATGGCTGCAATTGGAGGAAACACTGCTGGTCCAGGTATTTTGGTGCTTGAGTTCGATTTGTCATCATAAGCTACCACCTATGTATTAGTTGGATGGGTTAGTACATGACATGGGACTGACCTCTTTCATTGTTTCTACTTTTTCCAAGGTGCCCCTATTAAGGTGAGGAGACCTAGTGCTTACAACCCATCCCGTGCTGCAACACTTGGTCCAAGCCAGCCCAATTCAGTACTGAACCTGGTCACTATTGGGTTAATTGTGGGATCTGTACATGGGCTTGAGGGGCTTGACCACATTTTTGTGGGGGGGCTTCCCTATTACTTTACAGAGACTACGCTTAGGGCTTTGTGATGATATTGGTGGTGTTATTTTAGTGGATAGTAGAGTTGATTACAAAAGTTGGATGACTGTGATGGTTATTTATTATTCTGGATTTAGCTTAGTTTGTATATGAGAATACAATACCGCACCCCATTGTAATACATATGAGTTTGGATTTGTTGATGGGCTTGGATGCTTGTTGATGGGATTTTATTTTGCATGTTATATCGATGTTCAACTTGAATGAATGAAGCAGCCATTGATTATGAATGTTGCATTTAGGAACAACTAAAAACCAGGCCTAGAAAGAAAATTAGGCCTAGGAAATTTAAAGGCGAATTAAGTTTTAGCGGCGAATTAAACGCCTTTACCGGCGACTAATTTATCGCCGCTAAAAACTAAAACTTTAATTGTCCTAAACCAGCGATGTACAAATCGCTACTAAAACCTCAATACCAGCGATTAAAAATTCGCCGCAAATAAATTTAAATAGCAGAACATAAATTACGGCGATACTAAAAATCGATGTCTATAAGTCAATAGCGGCGATGTAAATATCGCCGCTAAAGACTTATCGAATTGAAACATCAATTAGCAGCGAGTAAAAACTCGCCATAAACTAGTATTTGCCAGCGATCTCATGTTCGCTGGTAAAAAAAGTACAACTCCAATTGCAATGATAAAAAAATCGCGGGTATTAATGAAGCTCGGCGACTATTAATCGCTGCCAAATGCACCTACATACGGCGATTTAGATATTACGGCGATTTTGATGAGTCGCTGGCCAATATAATTGGCAGCGATATTTTCACTTTTAGCTTAAAAAATTAATCGCTGCCACTAATCTTTCCCAGCGTTTAACAACTGAATCCTATATTGAATTTGCGGCGATTAAGTATTGGTAAATGGCGAATAAATATTCGCCGGGAAAAAAATATATGGCGGCGAGTTTTGGGTTCCGTTGGACTAGATGTAAAGTGAGGCTTTAATACCGGCGATCTTGCAACGACTTATAAATCGTTGGGCTGCATGTATGCCAGCGATTTTGTGGGTATAGCCAGCGATACATAATCGTGGTAAAAGTGTTGAACCTTGTAGTGAAACAGTCACCAAATATCTTTAGTGACATTTTGACAATTTTTTGTGACGATTTCCTCTATCACAAAAGATAGTCTATTGCAGTGATAAGACTATTTGTTTGCCACAAATATTAGCAGTGAAATAATTTGTCAAAAACATTTATATGCGACCATAAATATCTAAGCAAAAAATCATTTTAGTTTACAATTGTTTCTTGAACTGGAAGATACTCACATGACCTGGGAGCAATTATCATGCACGTTCGTACGCATCTTTTCAATCGTTTTCATTGGAATAGCATTGTTAAGGTGAGTTTGTCCTTTTATTTTGTCTCTCATTTTGATCTATATTTAATTTTTTACTTTTTACTTAAAGATTAAGAAAGTAATTTATAGTGTATTGATATAATTTTTTTATTTTTTAAAAATATTTAAATATGTTAAAAAAATTTAAAAAAAAATAAAAACTCGCATTTGTGCTAGCGGCACGACGATTAGCCTGGCTAGCAATACCCTTAAGGTTAATATACGTCGATTCTATAATTTTGCGAAATTCCTTGCGTTGTAAATTTTTGTAATTGACTCCTTAAGTTTGAAGAAATTTACAATTATGCCGCTGTTCCTTTCCCATTAATTATTCTTACAGCCTAGCTAGTTGTCATGTGGCTCAAAGTCCACGTGTCAATCAAACAATAGTTGACGTGATATGGAAATTCAATTTCATGTTTCCTCTAATAAAAAGATAAAAAAAATTATATATATATATATATATATATATATATATTATAAAACAATATTTGACATATTTAATAAGGTGCAATTGTTATCATCTTCTTTGGTGCCTGACGAAAATGCCCTAATTAAGATGTAATATGGACCATGCTGAAACTTTCAAGCGGGACATCTGTATGGACCATGCTGAAATCCAAACATTCAAAAATAAAATATCCAATCCCATCAATAACTTTGACGCCTATATTAATATATATTGACCAATGCACGGACTGACAGATCAACAAATTGGCCTTATGGTTTTCATGTGGAGAAATGGGTTTTCTGCTTTTGGTCTGAGTTTCGTCGAAGTGGAGAAGAACAAGCGTTGTGGAGGAAAAAAGATTAGGGTAAATAAAGATCTTTTGTGTTTTGCCGGGAAAGAAGGTTTTTCTTCTAGTCAAATTGGCCTTATAGTTTTCATCATGTGGGTATACAGCTTAATTCAACATCCAGCTTTGACCATAAACATGCCTTACAATTCATTGAGGGTAAATCTCGATTCAATTACTCATACGCTATCAACTACTTCAGCAATATAATTCGTAGTAAAAATTTTAATCATTAATTTATTATAATTTCAGGGGAATACAAACATTACAACTGCGACCCGTAGGTACGCTGAAAACATGCATATATGCTTGGAGAAAAGATGAGAATAATGCTTTCCGTTCTTAGGTACTGAAGAACTTTCGTATGGTCTCTGGAAAAGCTATATTGGTGGTGCTATAACCACCATCCACGACTAGGTTGAGCCCACTCACGTACTTGGACTCCTCGCTCGCTAAGAACAACGCAGCCTCTGCCAAATCTCCTTCTTCCAAAACTGCTCCTTTCAAATTTGCAGCGGAGGATATCATCTCTTCCGCCTTTTTCTTGTCTATTCCCATCGATTTTAGGAGCAGAGGGGTGGGCAAAGCATGTGGTGATATGCAATTGACTCTAATTCCGTACTGCCCCAACTCAACACATAAGTTCTTCGTTAGTCCCACAACGGCATGCTTCGACGCCGTGTAGGTGTGAGAGGCCATTCCATGCGACAGTGTTGTATTGCTTGTGGTGAATAGAATGGTGCCCCTTTTCGCTGGAATCATTACTTTGGCCGCGTGTTTTGCTCCCAGAAATGACCCCAAGACATTCACATCAAAAACTCTCTTGTAATCGTTCTGCTCGAGGTCTAAGATGTTTTCATCTATTTGGCCAGTACGGCCTGCATTGTTGAACATTATGTCGAGTTTCCCATGCTTCGACACCGCAGTATTAACAGCATTCTCGACATCAGACTCGCTAGTGACATCGCAGTGGACGTAGGAAATGGCACCATTGATGCTTTTGTCTTGGGAAACTGAGAAACCAATCTCGTCTTGGATGTCAGCAATGATGACCTTAGCACCATGTTTAGCGAATAGTCTTGCCGTACTCTCGCCAATTCCACTTGCACCTCCAGTTATCAAGGCAACCTTGCCTGCTAATCTGCATATTCCAAATTTTAATACGGGAAATCAAGAAATATCACAACAATTGATATAAACGATGGAGAGAAAGAGAATAAGATAAAAGGAAATTAACACACATAGGTACCAAAAGCCTTGCTTTTTATTATTACCTCTTAGCAATGGGAGCTAGCAAGGACGATGAGCCGCTCATGATGATATTTATTATTGTTTGTGTTGTCGTTCGAGGGTGTTTTGATGTGAATATAAGATCTTGTATGGTGATGTTTTATAAGGAGAGAACTCAATTGTAGAAGGATTGCAATTGAGAACTCAATTGTAGAACTCAATTCAAATTTTAATACCCTGTTAACTCTCTTCCACGGTTCCCATGTGACAATTAATTGATAGGTGGCAACTTAATTCCTTGCTGCCTCATTAACAAATGTATATAAAAAGAATAATGCTAGTTACAAGTTTTAAATGTACAAACTTTATACAAGTTTTTTGTTAAAATATGAGCTCCACCAAGAAGCTAGAAAGGAGTTTTTCACAATTTTTTATGGTAGTCTACTTTTTATAAAAGGTTTGTCCGAAATCTGTTCATTTTGGACTTGTATTTATCATTTTTCGTATAAAAAAAAACAAAACAAGAACTATTAAAATACCAAAAAGAGAAAACATTAAAAAAAGAGAGACAGAAACGCTTTGGTGGTGGCTGGCGGCCATTACCATGGACTTTGAATCGCGTGGCAACTGTGCTCTTTGAAGAGTAAACGAGAAATGCGTGGTATAAATTATAATTGTGAAAATTAGATACCCAATGAATTTTTTATACAAATAAACATAATATATAATAATATAAACACCTATTAATGTCAATTCAGGATAAGGAGTCAATATAAACACAGTCAAAAACGCCCCAATTACAATAAAAGACTTATTAATATAAACATGTCTCACCAAACCAATATTATAATAAGCATGATATATAGACAGGTGTAAAGTTAAAGTCAACAAAATAATTTCAAAACACGGTAAGGAGACTTGGCAAAATGTCTCTTTCCATAAAAGAGAACAAAAATCTCACTCCATTGTTATTTAAGTATTCTTTTAGTCTATTGGTTCGATATTTGTGTGACCCTTCAAATCTAGGTGGCTTGAAGAATTACTATCTGTCACTTATAAATATGTTTCTCAACACAACTAAAATAAATCTCCAAAAACTTTATTAGCAAAACTCAATCTTTTATTAGCAAAACTCAATCTCATATATTCTAAATAAGGACCTTGAAAACTCCACAGTCATTACTGTAACGAAAAATAAACTAAGGAGTCCACAATCTCCCGATAGTCATAACAAGCCAAACTGATCGTTTCATAAGTCTTACTAAACCCAAGGTAAAATTAAATCTAGGAGACATTAAATCTAAAGAACATAAGAAATTCATTCTTTTAACATCTTCTCATCAGCTTAATCATGCTCACCAATCTAATCCAGGTTCTCAGTTGGACTCTCCACATCATCTGAAAATATTATGAAGATAAGGGGTGAGTCATCAACAACTCAGTAAGCAGAGGACATATGCTAGCGTGTAAATATGAGCATTTACAAAGTACAGTATGCAGAACAAAATATTTTACAGAGTTATCATGCAGAACAAAACATGTTTTCAAAAGTAACAGAGTGGTGGTTTTAAGACAAGTAAAACCCGTAGTACTTTGGCATAACATAACTTATCATCATCACATCAAAACAGAGCATCTTACAGAGCAGAGACCATGTATCACCCCCGTGGTAGGGTTGTGGTATCCCTGGTAGCCAAACCGGGCAGAGACAGAGGTGAAATCTTTCCCTTATTCTTCTCGGAGTCCCGAGTGTGCACACAGGAAAGACCACAATAAAATTACTTTGTCTCCAAGGTGGGTGTACTCAGAGACAGAGAAGTTGATACCAACCCAAACAAAGCAGAACATAACAGAGCAGAGCAGAGTAGAGATAGAGTCAGATACAAAATCAGTACACCATGCCAAAGGTTTTCAGATGCCATATCAAAATAAGATAGAGTACCAAAATATAATCAGATCATTCTCACATACTGAAAATAAAAATCGGAGCATCTTTCTAAATAAATGCACAATTTTTCAGATTCTCAATATCGCTCTTTTTCAGATTTCAGAGACAATATGACAAAATTTAGCTAATATCTACACAATGCATGTTAGAAAATATTTTATCTTTTTCATACAAATTTCATGAGTAATGCAAATAAGCGGTCGAGATTAGTTTTTCCCAAGTTCTCATTTCATCACAAAAATATGCAAAGTTTTCAGAAAGTCAACCTCAGTCTCAATAATTCGTGTAAGGTCTAGCATAGGAACCCTGCTTACTCGAACTTCTTAACTTTTCAGAATTTCTCCACAGCATTATTGAATGAAAATCAATCGTCACCTATAAAATAGTCACGTACTCTCATGAATATCTAAATTTAACACAATTTTTCAATGCTTACAACTGATATGCTAAGCAATCTATTTTCCTAAAAAAAACTAAAATTTCGTAAAACCCAAAAATATCCTAAATCTAATACCACCAGCATATGATGTAATAGGAAATCGTAAATTTCTTTAAATAATAGTAGTTCATAAAAAAATATAGTTAATAATATTTTTTTTAAAAAAAACTCATTGCAAACTACTAACCATATCTAAATTAAAACCATACAAGGTTTATTTCAGATAAAACCATACAAGGTTTATTTCAGATAAAGTTTGGTTATTTAACTCCTCTCAACTCATCTTAACTCATCATTACAACTTTTTCAAATTTCAACATAAAATATAATAAACAATTCAACTTTTTCAAATCCTAAAATAATAATAATATTAAAAAATAATATTCTAACAATATTTTATCATCTTAACTCAACTCAACTCAACTCACATCAACATCCAAACACAACCGTAAAGTGCTTAAAAAAAATTAAAAGATTAAAAATACTTACAGTTTATTACCCAAAAATCAAATTGTAAGAATATTTAGTAATTTAACTTGAATCCGTAAATGTAAATTCTTATGCTACAAACAAGACCCACTTAACACAAGTTTAATATGAAAACGGTCGAATATGAAACCATCTAAATGAAGAGGGGCATTTTTGGAAAATGAAAACATCAACATGCATGCACGTTGGGTACTGCTAGAAAAAAATAAAAGAAAAGTGGGATAAACCAAAAAGAACGCCTGGATCAAAACTAGGAAACAAAGAGGCATACTCACTAAGGGAAGCTGAAGGCGCGACATGTAACACCTAGACCCATTGAAGCTCAATTTGTTTTTATTTATTTATTTATTTAGTTATTTTGTTTTAGTTTGTTCTATTTTATTTTATTATCATTATTTTATTCACACATTAACTACCACACGTTTCATTCTTTCCGTCTATTTTTCTTTTTCCCCTTAAGTTTCACTCTCGTCCACGGCATGCATGAACACGCACGTCTCTAATGTTTTTTTTTTTATCCACTCCACACACACGCACAACTCAGTTTTCATCCACACGCACGTCTCCCTCATCCCTCTAGGGTTTCTTTTTTTTGTTCAATCACCAATATAAATACACACATACTTCCAGCACGAAAAAACCTCACACCGCTGCCCTGCCACGCAAAATCGTAGCCAACCACTTCTCTTTGCAAGCAAACCACCCTCCAGCCCGGTTCTCAGCCACTAGGAAAAAGACCACCCCCATCGTGAACCTTAGTACAGACCACAACCAACCACCACTCCACTTCCGCAAACGAGACTGCCGAGACGCAACTTGGCATCATTTTTCGAGTGTTGCTGCATCAGAAAAACCAGCCCTTGTGCACGCAGCCGAACGGAAACCACCCCATGCAAGCTTCCCCCTGCACGACGAAAGCCTCTGGCCTTTGCCCAACCCCTTGTAGAACCATAAGCCACAGTGCCCAGCCATGTGAAGCCTCCGCCCAACGCCTCTCGCAGCCTCTATTGCAAACCACGGATTTCCCCTGTTTTTCCTCCCCGAAACAGAGTAGTTGCACCACGGACAACCCCTTATCCTCCACGCCATCACCTCCCTTGAAGCCTCGCCTCCATGTTCTCAACCCCCTAATCAATCCCTGCATGACCTTCACCACCGCAAGCCTCCACCAGAAACAGCCTGGCCCAGCTATCGCAAGCACGTTTGCGCTGCCCTCGCCCTCTCTCACGGTGTTGTTCTCTCTCTCTCTCTCTCTCTGCTCCGCCGAGTTCACCACCTTCCACCGCACCAAGTGCCACACCCACCACCGCCAACCTCAGCCAGCTCCATACGTTGTCGCACGTTCCCTTCACTCACGGTGTGCCTCTGCCGCGTAAACTACCTCACGTAGTATGAGCATGTTTTCAAATAGCAAAGCTTACCGTATTAGTTGGTCAAGCATATATTATTTGAGGTAAGTTACATCTTTACCCTTTGAGTACAAGCTGTATTGGCGTGCTTTAAACTTTTAAATATGTATTAGTGTACTCTATTTTATTTGTGCTTACAGAAAAATCACTTATGTATTTTAACATGTTATTAGGTAAAGTTTTATTTTATAGAGTAAATAATATTGGTGTAATATTATTTTTACACTTTAGTTATGATTTAGTCTATTTAAAAATAGTTATGGTTTATTTTTAAAATAGTTTGAGATAATTATATTATCTAGTATTAAACTTTATAGTTTGTTTTCAATAATAAATAGGTCAACTTTTAAATGTTTTAGTCAAGGTTATTAAATCAATATTGATGATTTTTAGAAAGTGATGTCTTATAATTTGAGGTTATGAGATTTTAGGTTTTGAGGAATTAAATAGGTTATTCTAGGAGTTTAGACTAATATATTATAATACGTGATTAATTGAAAATTTATGAGAATCACGTGGTTATTTTATAGGTGACGCTTAATTATTGTTCGACATCTTTGAGGAAAATTCTAAAAAAGCTAAGAAGTCCAGGTAAGCAGGGTTCCTATGCTAGACTTTGCATTAAATAAAATGAACTGAGGTCCTTTTTGAAAATTGTGCATGTTTTGCTATGAAAAGAAATCTGAAAACAACCTCAGATATTTGTTCTGCATTACTCATGAGATTCTGTTTAAGACGAAAGTATTTTCTGTCATGACTGGTGTAGACATGAGCTTATTTGTGACATTCTGTTTCTGAACTTTAAAAAAAAAAAAAAACGAATATGAAATTTTGTGCATAAAATATGTTTTGTGATCTGATTATGTGGTCTATTATGATGTGGCATCTGAAAAACTGTTGGCATGACTTTCTGATTATGTTCTGACTCTGATATGGTGATTCTGATTCTGTTTTGTTCTGATATGTGGCCCTGTCACAGGATATAATAGTGACCTTTGGCCCTGTCACGAGATATAATAGTGACCTCTGGCCCTGTCACGGGAGATAATAGTGACCTCTAGCCTGCCATGGGATATAATAGTGGTTTTCTGTTCTGAGTGCAATCCCTTTGGTAACACGGTGATTTATGTTCTGCTTGGCTTTCCGCAGGATGCACAACCCTACCACAGGAGTTAAACATGGTCTCTGTTCTGATATGATGCTCTGATATGATATGATAAGACAAAGATGTTCAATCATGTTGTGCCATAGGAGTCTTTGAATATGAAAAGTTGGTTTCTGATAGGGGTGTAACCGGTCCGGTCCGGTTTTGGACAAAATCTAGGACCGAACCGGTATGTACCGGTTTTGTATTTTTCAAAACCGATTACGCCCCGATTACCCTCCTAAACCGGTACTTCCGGTTTTACCGGTTTCCGGTCCGGTCCGGTCCGGTTTTTTTTAAATGTAAAAAACATATAATAAAGTGTTAATTCTTATTATAAAATATTATTAAAAATTTAATATATATATTATGCTTAAAGTATATGATCAATTAAATTTTTATCTTTAAGATTAAACTTTTATTTTATAAATTATAACAACATTATCTTATATATAATTATATTAATAACATATGATCAAATAAATTACAAATGTTCATATTTAAGATTAACATTTTATGTTATTATTTATAAATTATAATATAAAAATTTTTCATATATGATATATAATTATATATATTATATATAAAAATTTAACATATAATTATATATTATATATATAAATATTTTGTATAATATATAAATTAATTTTTATATTTTTTTTTCCAACCGGTCCGGTTCGGTCCGGTCCGGTTCCAAAAACTACGGAACCGGAACCGGACCGGAACCGGCCGGTTTTCATAAAATAGGAACCGGTTCCGGACCGGACCGGTTCAAAACCGGACCAACCGGTCCGGTTCGGTCCGGTCCGGTCCGGTTTTCCGGTTTTCCGGTTTAAATTTACACCCCTAGTTTCTGAATATGAAATGTTTGAAAAGTCACTCTGATTTTCTGATAATATGTATTTTTTAGATTTGCATATTGATACTGAAATGTTTTGTTTCTGCATTCTGAACTCTGTAAAAATGTTCATGTTTACATACTAGTATATGTCCTCTGCTTACTGAGTTGTTGATAACTCACCCCTTATCTCCATATATTTTTCAGATGATTTTGAATAGTCCAGCTAAGGATCAGGATTATGGAGCATCGGTGAGATGATTATTTAAGCATAGTGGTTTACTCATAGAATATTTCTGAGAAGTGGCGGATTTTATTGAGAGATTCTGTAGTATTCTGATGACTTTATATTTTGGAGTCTATAATTACATTGATGAATTGTGAGTTTTAAGTTATAGGGAGTAACTCTTCAACCCCTGCAGGACCGGGGCGTTACACGACAGGACAGAGAGCTGGACAGGGATCGACGGTGGTGAGCACGGTGGCCTGGCATGTGAGGGGTGGAGGTCGTGCACGGTGGTGCAACCATGGACGAAGGATTTGAGCACGGCGTCAGTAATGTTCAGAAGATCGACTATGTCTCAAGCCCTCATCTATCAACTACGAATGGCCGAGCGTGGGGACACTTGGAGCAACGGCTGGTGGTTCAAGATAGGGCTCATGGTGATTGGGTGGTTGCTCGAGTGTGGCAAGGGCTGCACCGTGTGACGCTAGTGGTGGCTGGGTAGCTTGCGGTGGGTTCGCTTGACACAAGGAGTTGTGGTTTAAGGTGAAACTGGTGGTGGGTTGCTCTGTTTTTGGCATAGCAAAGCAAAGGAAGTTTCTGGGCAGCTGGGCACGGTGGTTGGGCTGTTTTCATGGTATTTCTGACGTGAGGCAGCGCCTTACAAGGTGGTTGAGGAGGAGAGTCGTTGTCTGATTCGCGGAGGAGGGATACACGCGTGACAGTGCTGATTCCTTTTTGACGATGATCTTGACTGGTTCAGTGGAGGCCAACGGGTTCATGGGACAAGCTTTCGTTGAGGACACAGTGGCGCTGAGCTATGGAGGCTGACCCGAGGTGGTTGGATGGCAGAGTTTCCAGGTGCTGGTGCGGAGAAGATAGATAAATACAGAGAGTTTGAGAGGATAGAAAAAGAAATTGAAAAGCACTACAAGTAGAAGACAATAAAAAAAAAATAGGTGGGCGAGACTACGTGTTGGCGAAAACAAAAATAAAAGAAGGGAACTCAAAATGGGGAAGAAAGTTCAAAGTTC
This sequence comes from Juglans regia, assembly GCF_001411555.2. Lineage (NCBI taxonomy): Eukaryota > Viridiplantae > Streptophyta > Magnoliopsida > Fagales > Juglandaceae > Juglans > Juglans regia. The sequence goes on from NC_049905.1 coordinate 12,039,991, forward strand.
AAACTGCCTAGATCACGTGGAGATAATGGAGATTGGGTGGAGAAATCTTCGGAAGTCTAGAAATTGAAATTGAATAACGGTTGAGAAGATAAAATGCAAGCAGCAAGTGGAAGCTCATAGCGAACGACGTGGTGGGGGTAGAGGAGGTTACTCAGCTGCGTGTAAACGAGAGAGAAAAAAAAAAAAAGAAACCAGAGAATCCAATGAACGGCCTTGGGTTTAATGGGCCCGGGTGCTACAATTTGGAACCGAGAGACAAAGCCTCGTACTAATGAATCACAAATTGTTTGATTTGGAATGATGAAATTTGTAGTCCGAGGATATATATATATATATATATGTGAATAAGTCTTGCTACCACTGAAGAACGCATAAAAAAGATCCATAGGGCTCTCGATTAATGCTTCAGCGGCAAAGGGTGCTCACAATCACAAGATTGAGAGAAGCCAAATCGTCAGTAAATGATTTTATTTTACTCAGTGCATGTTTGGGTTTGAGTTTGGAGGTTTAGAAAGTGTTTTTAATAGTTTAAAAGCTCTTTTAGGGAAGGTTTAGATATAAAAAGTCTTTCATCTCATCTATTCATTACAACTTTTTTCACATTGCTATATAAAATATAATAAACAAATCAATTTTTTTTCAAATCTCAGAACAATAATAATATTTAAAAATAATATTCTAATAATATTTTATTCAACTTTCATCTCAAATCATCTCATCTCAACTCATTATCCAAACCTCCCCTAAAGAAAAGATAGTATGTTTGATGAATTTATAAAAAATAAAAAAAAAACTGCTTTAAGCACCCAAAAAGAGTACCATATTCCATAGTAAATCCCTTGGCCAAAAGTGGATTTGGGTTTGAGTTTAATTGGCTACTGATCTTCATAATCAATAATGTATTATTGAGTAAATCCCTTGTCCACAAGTTGAGCCTTGTATCTATCAACAGTTCACTTGAGCGAGTTTTAATTTTGAAAACTCACTTATACCTAACAATAGGCTTCCTTGGAGGCAAATTGACCAGATCCCAAGTATCAACTTCCCCTTTTTTTGCAGCATGCTAAAGGGTGTTAGTGGAAGCCTTATGAGAGGAGTGAGGTTCATGCAAGCTAGTTAAGGGATGAAAGCAATGAAAATCATGGAGATGTGAGGGTAGAGATCTTACTTGGGTGGAACGTCAAAGGTCCGAATGTGGATCGTCAACAAGATTCGCAGATTAGACAGACTTAGGGACTCGATTGTAGCGGTCTTAGGACCAACCATCAGATGTGTGTAGTTTGAGTGAGCTTGATTCGGGGAAGATAATATCAGGGGGTTGGGCAAAGGTGTGTGTCTTTGTAGGGATGTCAATGGAAAAAGTGGAAATGATGACATCAAAAATTTATCAACCCCGTGGAAGAACGAATGTTCCCAAAAAACCACACGATGGGAAATTCGAAGACAATGTTACACAGGATTGTAACAAATATAGCTTTTGTGTTTGATCCCATATCCAAGAAAGCAACAAAATTGAGAGCGAGGCTTGAGTTTGGTGTGCTTGTGTAGTTGATGTAAAATGAAACAGAACGAACCAAAAACGTGTAGGTGATGATATGTAGGAGTGGAGCCAAACAGTCTCTCATAAGGAGTATCAATATTAAGAATAGGAGAAGACAACCAATTGATGAGGTAGACCAAGATGAGAGAGGCTTCACCCCAAAATGGAGTAGGCAAGGATGGTGATAGCAGGAGAGCATGAGTGGTATCTAGAATGTGTCCAAGTTTATATTCGGCCCTCCCATTTTGTTGCAAGATACCTAGACATCAAAGGTGAAGAATAATGCAATAATGTTTGAGGATATCATGAAAAGCACGTTGTGTATACACTAAAGTACTATAAGAAAAAAAGACTAGAACTTAGTTTCAATCATTTTGGCAAAGTTGCAATAAATATCTAATAATTTAGAACTTTATTTCATTAAGAAATTCCAGGTATAATGAGAGAAATCATCTACAAAGATTATAAAATATCTTGAGCCACTCATACTAGGAACGGTATTACCAAATGTACATTTACCAAATCTCCAAACATCGGAATGAATTAGATTGAACAAGTAGATGCCATAGGCTCACTAGTATTAAAAGGGAATGAGTTGTTTCCCAAGATGACAAGAAATGCAATAAAAAAGACTAGGACTAGTAGATGCAGAAACTACTAAACCCTTAGATTGTACCCGAGATGTACATGAATGACCAAGACGAGAGTGCCAAAAGGAAAGTGAGGGTGAAGAAGTGGTGGATGCAACTCCACCAATGTTAGGGCTAGGAAGTTGGAGGGATGAGAGATGAAACAATCACCCAACTCTATGTCCGATCCCATGTATCTAACTGGTCCAAGGATCCTATACAACAATACCATGGAAGTCAAACACAATCTTGTAACTAGGTTCACACAATTGGCCCAGAGAGAAGATTGAATGAAAGTTTAGGGATATGAAAAAGATTGGGAAAGATTAGATGTATGGACATCCCTATATTTTGAATTGTCATAGTAGAGCCATTAGTTGTGTGTATTGAAGATGAATGTCATAACGGTGTAGATTTGGTAAATGTAGATCGGTTAGGTGTCATGTGATTGTAACATGCAGAGTAAGATCTAAGGAGAAGCTTTACTTGGCAAGACTAAGAAGGTAGAGGAAGATGCATTACTAGAATTGGTGAGAGCCTAGTTGATTGGATCCTTGAGATCAGCTCTGAAGAGGGTGAAAGTAGGCTCAAAAGACTTGCTAGAAGGACCAATGAGATATGTGGGACTCTCAGTATGAGCATCAATTATTGTGGGTTGGGGACCCTTCCAGTGATGCCCACAATTCTCAATAGTGTGTCATGGATGTCTGTGTTGTGCTGAAAATATCTGCAAGTACACAAAATCAAGTAGTAAAGTGTTTTTAAAGAAAACGGATGTCGAACCCAAATGGATTAATTATGCTGTCGAATATTGAAATTTACTAAATTAATTACTATTTGGAAAACTGAAATTTAAATAATAGATTATCTAAACTAAACTGAAGAAAAGATCATTAAAATTAAGAATTTAAAGATAATAAGAATAGATCTAGATCGTTTGATTTTACCTAGTAAATACCACACAATTTATTCTTCCTCGTTATAGAATTCCAATTATCCCAAGTTGATGATAAAAATCCATTAATACATAAATATCTCCAACTAATAACTGTATATCTCTATGTGAATTTAACTAATTGGAGACTCATTAAGTTCTTTGAATTTTTCTTGAAAATCACACTAACGACGGTAAAGTATCCCTACTTTTGCTCAACTAATGGTGGTTAATCCTAAAACTTTAATCACAAATCACCTCTCGGTCTCATTGCGATTCAATAGATCGAACAATACTTAGTTAGAAAATTACAAGCATTAAGAACAAGAAATAAACACTCAATTATGAAAATATTGAAAATATAACAACTTAGAATATAAATTGTGTGTTCAATGCTAGACTGCATCAAAACTCTAGAAAATAAAATTAATTCATAATGAAATTGAGAATAACAAGAATAAAACTAGTATTTTTCGTTGGAGTTGGTTTATGAAGCATGCGGCTCTCGCCTCTGCCCTCCAGATCCGCCTCTTCCAGATCTGCCATCTAGAATATTTTTACTCTAAACACAAGACTTTCCTAAAAACTAACTCCCTTATAGGCTTGTTTACAGGTTATTGGTTTTATTATATAGGCCTGTTTAGTCTTGGTCTTATTATAGGCTTGTTTAGTTTGTTTACCTACTTTATGTTTTTTGGTTTGTATTTGGGAGGGTTTTATTTGCTTATTTGTAATCTCCAAGATGCTTCATTTGTAACCACTATATTCCTCTGCTATAAGCGAGGATATATTGATAAATTTGGGATGGGGCCGCTATATGTGTGGCTATCGGCTCTTCAAAAAATAAAACAATACTCTCCACTAATGTAGAACAGAAACTATTACCAATGATCAATAGGTCTTTATTAAGCTTGTAAGGTAAGGCTAGGGTGAGAGCTACAAAGAAAATGTAAGATTCAAACAAAGTAAGAGAACTTAAGTTTGAACACCAACAGACAAATAGAGTATTCTCATTTCTAACATCTCTTCTCTATCATTGTAAATCTTTCAACATACCTCTTTTTTGGTTCTTTCAAGTATCAATCTCTTTACCCCTCTATTCGGCATGTTGGACCCTTTCTTTTCTTTTTTTCTTTTTTCTTTTTTTTTTTCATTATAGAAATATTCCATACCTTTTCGAATACCTTTGTTGATGACTCTCGTCGGCCTTTTCTTGTTAGCCACACCATAGACGAGTTGACTTTTCACACCCCAAAACTTATGACTTTGATAATGTTGTTATAATTAACTTTACTTGCAGACCTTCAACTTCTCTTGCCTTTCATGTTCTTGAGAGTCCGTGACTTTCTGTAAATTTAGTTCTCTTAAAAGGTAAGGAAATCAGTGTTTAAGCTCAAATAGGGTAGGGAATATGAGATTTGCAAGAAAGAAAAATATAAGGCTAAAATATAATTCAATAAAGCTCAATGGGGTGGCTAGGGATAACGATAATAAACAGGTAAACTTGAAAGGCTCAATCAGTCCAAAGAAATGCCTTAATCATTTCCCCAGTAATATTTTGTCTAGGATTTCACCTTGAGTGTAATCAAACAAATTATAGAGTAAGGTGAGATCATACAAATTCATAAAATTCACATAAAATTTCTCTAGGTATGCAAAACGATTAATGATCATAAGAAGCATTCATTGAACATAGAAAATATCAAATTAAGTAAAATCAAGTAAAGAATTAACAACTAGACTTAAGTAATGAGAATTTTTCCTAAAAATTATATTCAATTTCAATCATATTCTTATCATAGGCCTTTTATTCATCAAACCATATTTTTTTTATCATCATCATCATCAATTATTATTATTATTGTGACGCCCCCCAAAATCCGCTTGGGATCGGACGGACATTTGAAGCGTCGAGACATGCAACACAAGGTTACCTGCCCCCGTTCATGACATATAAGATGCAATATTCCTAACATGCATCTAGCATTATGCAATATTCGCAGCGGATAATTTTTTTTTCTTCAGCAATACTATGCACCAAACTGAAATATCCCAAATACTTAAAACATTCTTCATACATAATGACATACTCAAAAACTGATATCACAACACTAGTCCGAAAAGGTTGTGATCAAAAGAGTGATGGAGATTGAACTCCACAAATACAAGTAGTAATCTGAGGTAACTACTGTACGAACACCTACATCGCATCGTCGCTTAGGTGACCGTTTCCAGTTGGTCGATTCCCGATTCTCCTTCAGATCCTGTAAAAGATCTACCATTCGGGGGAATGGTAGTTGGGACTACCACAGTGAGATTTGATTACAAATCTCAGCAAGTTAACAGGAAACTTCCACACAGGTTAATGATGCATGCATGGCAGTAAAAGCATGAATGCATAATCAAATCATAAGTAATCATAGCATAACTTGACATATAACATAACATAACTGGCATAACTTAAACTGAAACTGAAGCTTAGCATGAACGTGACTTGAAACATAACATGAATGTGAGCTTGGAACATAACATGGACTTGAAACATAGCATGAACGTGAACATGCATAATTTGAACTTGAACTTGAGCATGACATAACATAAATGTGAACTTGGAACATAACGTAAACGTGAACATAACATAACATGAACTTGGAACATAACGTGAACGTGAATATAACATAACATGAACTTGAAACATATTCTTGTCTCATGGGATTACCATGATTGCGTGAACGTAAACTTGAACGTAACATAACGTGAAACATGACTTGAACTTGGAATCTTATTCAATAAACTTAATCATTAACGTGACCATATGGGTGCTACACAGGTCCCCTTGAGCCGTGTGTCCCTGCCGATTACCGCATCACATCACAGGTTTCTATACCAGCTGTGAGTGCGTTAATACGTACTCCACAGTTGTTGTGGCCCCACGTATTCTACGTGTCACAATTGCTGTGTCTCACGTAGTGTATGCTCCACAGTTGTTGTGGCCCCATACTTCATGCTCCACAGTTGTTGTGGCCCCATGACTTATCTGTTTGTGCCACACTTGCTGTGGACACACATAACATAATGTGTGGCACCATCGGCGTTAGTGCCTGGCGCGCTCCGGTGACCAGCTAATTAGGCCCCATTCGCAACCTGTTGACTGTACTTCGTCAACCCAGGGAATTTCACACCTATTTAGACACTCCAGCGTGAACAAAGGAGTTCCACTAGGATATTACCCCATCCTAGCGCTTAGGGTCGTGATTGACATGAATGACTTAACTGGCAGACATGACATTTCGTAACGTGACGTAACATGAACGTGACATAAAAGACAGAAATCTTGACGTAACATAACGTGACATGAACGTAGGACGACATGCATGACATACTTCGAGACATAAATGTAACAGAGAACATTTCATAACATGTCATACATGTAACATGCAACATTTCGTAACATGGCATACCATATAACAGACAACATTTCTTAACGTGGCGTAACATGTGACAATGAATATTACATGACAAGAAATACATGTAACAGATGGCATACTTAACTTAACATGACATACTTGCAATGTATAGCATGTATAGCAATACGTGACAGAATATCTTGTGTAACAGATGAATAATTCATGACAGAATAAATTCTGTGTAACAGATAAATATGTAATGACTTGGCATGGCACATATGATAACATGCATACATACAATTTAGTTCCCTTACTTATCACACATACACATTAAATTGATAGTAAGTTAAAAGCTAACTTACCTCGATCTTCGTGCTTCGAGACAAAACTCAAGTGCGATCACGGGAAACTGAAAGTAGTGATTTCTAAAAATTAGAACTTAATCACTAACAATTAGGAATATGGAAAAATATCAACTTAGAGTAAAATTACCATTTTACCCTCTACATGTGGGAAAATGACCATTTTACCCCTAACTTAAGGATTTTGCATCATAACTTCAAAAATCACCAAAATTTACATACCTTATGTAAATTTTGTCCTAAACTCAAATATCAATTCATAAAAATTTAAAACTAAACACAACCATCAAAACTCTATATGGCCGAAACTTACAAAGGCTATTTCCTTTGCTTTTTGTTGTAATTCTTTCAAATCTCAAAACTCATGATTAAACCAAAATTTTTCTTCTACTACACTCATAACATATTCTTAAGAATAATCATGTTTTGAATCATGAACAAAAGTCATCAAAATCACTAAAACCATACTTGAACTTTTGGTTTCTCTTCTAAGTTCAAAACAGAATTTTGTTTCTAACTTGTTTTGATCAACCTCTTGATCCATGACTTATAAAGAAGTGATCTTCAAACCAAAACATCACATGGTTCAAAAAGGTGTCCTAAAACAGATCCAAGCTTCAAACTCAAGATCACATGGGTAAACATCAACCAAAACATAAATTTAGCCAAGAACATCATCACTTTGGCCTAACCGAATATCTCCTTCCATAAAATTTCATATGTTCGAAACTAACATCAAATATCTTCAAAATAACATTCTAACATGTATATAAGATGCTTAGGATCTTCCAATAAAAATATCAAAGCCATTGGAATAAGATTAAACCATAAAAGATTTAAACTTTCTCAAAACAGAAACTGTTTTTCCTCTTCCAGTTTCTAAGTTTCTAGACCTAAGAAAATATTTCACCAAAACTTTTAATCATGCAACAAATCCTCAACCAATAATCATATACACATGTTAACAGTACTCCATAAAAATTTCGGACCAAGATCTATTCAATAGCTTGGTCAAAAACTCCAAAATATAACACACTCTCCAGTTTATCGCCCAGAATGACCTTTCTGGGGTCTAAACAACTTTTTACCAATCAAAAGATCTTCAAATGGAACAAATAAGATATCCACGTAAACTAGACTCCAAAAGAAACAACTTTCATGAAGGAAACGTTGCGAGGAAACACTTACAAAAGCTTCGAAACAGGCATTCAAAAGAGGTACGAAAAACTGTCCGAGAGTGTCTTTTGTGTTCTATGAAGGAAAAGTGTAAAGGAGAGTTGCTTTTTCGTGGGAAGTGGACTGAAGAGCTTCTTACACAAGCTATGTAAAGTGATAGGACTGAAGGAATGGTTGAGTGTTGGCCTTTTCTTCTCATAAAAATCAGACCAAGATCTTTTCTCAAGGTGGAGTGTGAGAGTGGAAGAGTGAGGTGGCCCTTTTGCTTTGTCTTTCAAGAACCTTCTAGGCTCTTCTTGTACAGATCTGGCCAGCCAAGTGGGGGTACAAAACTTAGCCATGAAGCAATCCTATGGTGACCAAATTCGTGGGCCTTAATGGGCCTAAACCGAATGGGCCTAAAATTTGGGGTTTAAAGAGGGTTTGGGTTGCTATCAAGCCCAAATCCAATATCACTTGGCCCAATCAATTTTTTCAAGGTTAACAAGGTTGGATAATGATGTTCTAACACAAATTTGAAGGATTAATAGCATGTGGAAGTGATTTAATCAAGTGATTAAATACAATGCTAAAAATCGGATTAGAAAATATTTAGAGGCCAACTTTAGGGTTTTGGGGAAACCGTTTAGGGTTTCGATTTCAACCAAGCTTTTGGGCTTTCGATTGGATTCCCACCATTTAGAATTTCACTAGGATTGAAAACCTCTTTGATCTGGCACAATTTGGTTGAGCAGATGAAACAAAGTTTTGCTTAAGCGACATGATCTCACACCTTGATTCCTTCAAATCCAACAAACGTTCCTTATGGTGCCAAGTGTCTAAAATTATTCACTAAGTGTGGCTAAGATCTTGCCAAGTGTCCAAATAAAACTTCTCTAATCCAATTTGGACATTCCACACTGTGATTTCGAAACACTGCAATTGGTGCGCTTATCGAGGTTACTATTCACTTCGAAAAAGTGAATCATAAAATTAGTACTAAAAATTCCTAAATATTCATATTAACCTTTAGTGAAAATCTTTTACCGAAATTTAACCTCGAAGTGCCCCTAAAAATAATTTCACAATTTTCAACAGACGTTTCGTCCGGAATTATGAAAATAGGCTATTGTGCCATAAAATCCTAAATAATCCACCGAGTCTAATGGCGTAGACCATAATGCATTCTGACACTTCTAACCACCTCAAATAAATAAAACTCATATTTCTAGCAGCATAGTGAGTGATAACACTGACTATGTTGACAGACTAAAACCTATGCAATAGGTCGATTCGTAAAAACTTATGGGATTTTCACGAGATTCCTAAAGTCAAAAGAAATTCCGCCAATGAATTTCTAGCGGGCTGTTACAATTATTATTTTAAATAAAGAAAATAATATCATTTTCCCCTAAACTTAAATAACACATTATCCTCAATGGTAAAAAGGAAGAAAAACTAAAGCAAAAAATGAGAGAATGTAAGAGATGCCCCCTTTTTTCTGGTCTTCCAATTAAATATTTTCCTTGAAGGTGCAGCCGTGTACCCCTTGGAGATCTCCCCAGCCACTTCGTTCCTTAAATTTTGTTGATGTAAAAGTTTGTTGGCTAGGATTAGATAACTATGACCTATTTGAATTATTGGATGAATGTAATTTGTCTTTATCTTTATCTATGAATATTTAAATTCAAAGATAAATAGATTAATAGATAAAGGTTTGTCTTTATCTTTATCTATGAATATTTAAATTCTAAGATAACTGATTAAATAGATAAAGGTTCAAAAGACTTTTGATCAAGATTGAATGTTCGAAAGGATAGAAGATATCAAGTGATCTGGATAGAAGATTCAAAAAAAAAATATCAACTAGAAAGAAGTTCGAACTATCAAGAAGTTATCCAGAACAGAAGCTGAACAGAAATCAGTTACTGCAGAGAAGAGTTATCGCGGCATGTCAGCAATCCGTCAGGAGATGTCTTCGCGACAGATTCTAGCCGTCAGCAGAATCCTATTGAAACTGGAACTCTTTCCAGATAGTTTATTTAAGGGATTCTACTGGTTAAGACTTTTAGTGATTCGTATCTGTATTTTCTATAGCACTTTCTGGTGCATTGTTTGGTGAGAAAATTCCTTAGTGAATTTTCATATTTGTGATCTCTCTTTGAGTGTGATCGTGCTTCGAGCATGGAGGATCGTGTGATTGGACTTCAGCCACTAGAGTTCTAGGAGGAAAGGCAATATTTGAAGATCGCTAGAGGTTCTGGCTACTACTACGGTAAAAGACAAACAGGTTGTTTGTCTTGGCAAGTAAGAGAGTCAAGTTGCAAAAGTTTTGTAATTGATGAGTACTTGTAATTGATTTTCAAATAATAAGATTGACTTTCTTGGGTTTGGTTGCCCTGTAGAGTTTTACCTTTAAAGAATTTTTTAAAGGGTTTCCCTTCAATACCAATCTTAGTGTTATGCAATTGTTTTATTTTATGTTATTGTTTAATTATTAAATTAATTGCATGCTTGAATACTAACCAATTTGTTGAGTGAATTGATAGATATTTCCGCTGCATTACAGGGGTACTTGGGTAATTTAATTTGATAGAAGTGGTTTGAGTTCTAGCTTGGGTGGTTCCTTAAGTGGTAGCTTTGGAAATTCAGCTCCATAAGTCTCGTCGGTCATGACCACATCTTGGTCGCTTATTTGAAAACAAGAATGTACCTCAGAAGGGAATTCCATAGATTTAAATACGTTGAAAGTGACCTGTTCCTCGTCAACCCTTAAAATGAGTTTCCATTGCTGGGCATCAATTAAAGTTCTCCCCATCGCAAGGAAAGGTCAGCCCAGTGTCAAAGGGATCTCCTCGTCCTCCTCCATATCGAGTACAATGAAGTCGGCTGGGAAGATGAACTTATCAACTTTCACTAGTACATCCTCAATGAGTCCTCCTGGGTATTTAATAGATCTGTCCGCTAATTGTAGAGAGATGGTGGTCAGCTTCGCTTCTCTAAGGCCTAGTTCCTTAGGCGGCAGTTTCTTTTGTAAAATTGCATTGCTCTCCTCGGTTAACATTATAGTCTTATGCCTCAAATTTCTATTTGTTTGATAATATATACTTAAAAAGTTTTGCATATTTAAGCATTTGCTCTAAAGCTTCATTGAGAGGAATATTAATATGTAGTTGCTTAAATATACTTAGAAATTTAGAGGACTGATTATCAATCTTATTTTTTGTTGAAAAGGAATTGGTGGATCATAAATTGAAGGAGAATAAGTTTCAGATATATGAGTGGGCATTAATAACATTCTAATAATATTTAATGTCTGTGGCTGGCCATATGTTCGCCCACTTCTCAATGTTATGACTTTGACATGTTCCTTTGGATTGGTCACACTGTTGCTTGGTAAAGTACTTGTTGTCCTCTCGGTAAGTATGTTTGATAGCTGACCGATTTGTGCCTCAAGATTATGGATTGAAGCCGAGTTGTTTTGGCTCACCATTTCAGTCTTTTGCATGTACTACATAATCATATCTTCAAGTGTCAACTTCTTATTGTGTTGTGGAAACTGTTGGGGCGGTTTAGCTAGCACTTAGTTATTGTTCCATAAAAAGTTAGGGTGATTTCTCCATCCAGGATTGAACGTATTTGAGTAAGGATTATTTTGACGTTGGAAACTGGACACATAATGGGCTTTCTCATAACTTGGTTGGGCAAACGAATTCCCCACTTGGCAATCTACACTTGAATGATTTCCTGTGCAATGATCACAAATAACATTAGTTTGAATAGCATTAACGTTCATCTTACCTAGTTGTTGTGATAGATTTGCCATATGCGCCGTCAATGTGGTAATAGAATCAAGTTCAAAAACTTCAGCCGTCTTTCTTAACACAGCTCTCTCCGTAGACCATTGATAGTTGTTGGATGCCAATTCTTCCAGAAGTTCATATGCAGCTTCATGGGTCTTACTCATTAATGCTCCTTCTACAGCCACATAAGCCATAGATCAATTTGTGGGTCCTAAACCATTGTAAAATTTTTGTACTTAAAGCCAGGCTAGGAGGTCGTGATGTGGACACTTGCACAATAAACCTTGAATCTCTCCTATGCCTCATATAATGATTCACCCTCAAATTGGACAAAGGTAGTAATATCATTCCTTAACTTCGCTATCTTCGTCGGAAGGAAATATTTTGCTAAGAACTTTTGGGCCAACTCCTCCCAAGTGGTGATGATGCCAGGCAGCAAAGAGTTCAACTAAGCTTTTGCTTTTTCCCTAAGTGAGAAAGGGAAAACTCCCAGTCGAATCGCATCATCTGTCACTCTTTTGTGTTTAAAAGTATCACAAATTTCTAGGATGGCCGCCTTATGCTAGATGTCGCCCCTTTGACAGAGGGCATAGCATAGTCTTTAATGTCTTGTGCTCCTGGTTGGCCATATTAAATTTAAATAAGGCGACCTCTTTCTTTTTTCTCTTTACTAATCCAACATAAGATTTTTTCAATCTCGGGATTGAAAAGTGTATGCTCTAATAATTTACATCGGGGCATGCACTTCTAATTCCTAAAAAGAAAAATCAACCTGAGATCTAATTTAAACTAATAAAATAAAATCCAAAGTAGTAAAAATCTAACTAGTATCAATATCTATAAGAAATAACTAATCACCGGCAATGGCATAAGAAACTTGTTGTACTAAAAATATCTGCAAGTGCACAGAATTGTAACGAGTAGTAAAATGTTTTTAAAGAAAACGGATGTCGAACCCACATGGATTAATTATGCTATTGAATACTGAAATTTACTAAATTAAGTACTATTTGGAAAATCAAAATTTAAAGAATAGATTATCTAAACTTAACTGAAAAAAATAACATTAAAATTAAGATTTTAAAGATAATAAGAATAAATTTAGAACGTTTAATTTCACCTAACAAATCCAACAAAATTTATTTTTCCTCATTACAGAATTTTGATTATCCCAAGTTGATAAAAATACCTTAACTATTTAATATTTTTTCTTGAACAATACCAAAAATATCTCCAACTAATAACTTCATATCTCTATGTGAATTTAACTAATTGGATACTCATTAAGTTCTTTAGATTTTTCTTGAAATCACACTAATCACGATAAAGTATCTCTACTTTTGCTCAACTAATAGTGCTTAATCCTAGAGCTTTAATCACAAATTACCTATCGGTCTCATTGCGATTCAATAGATCGAGCAACAATTAGCCAGAAAATTGTAAGCATTAAGAACAAGGAATAAACACTCAATCATGAAAATATTGAAAATACAATAACTTAGAATATAAATTATGTGTTCAATGCTAGACTACATCAAAACTCTAGAAAATAAAATTAATTCATAATGAAATTGAAAAGAACAAGAATAAAATTGGTGTTGTTCGTTGGAGTCGGTTGATGGAGCATTCAACTCTCGCCTCTGTCCTCCAGATCCACCTCCACGAAAGAAACTCAAAGAATGAACTCTAGAATATTGTTACTCTAAACTCAAACTCTCCTACAAACTAATTACCCTATTCATCCCACAAAAAGGGATTAAATAGATGTTAAATCTCAAATCTGAAAACATTATCTAGCCTAAAGATCTGGAAAATAGTTTTTAAAGATAAATGTTAACATAAAAAAAATTATTTCAAGAATAATGGGATTATCTAAAATAGGAAATTCAGTATTATGCAGCTTGATTTATGGAGTTCGGGAGGCTTTGGTGGTCAGCAAATTGATTGCAGAACTCAAAAGGGTCCCACCAGGTAGATGCTGTATGCGCTAAATATAACGGGTCTCCTCGCCTACCGAGATGAAAGACTCTTGACCGGGATGATAGAACTCTCTCGCCAACCTACCGAGCGGTAAAGCTGCTCGCATTTGCTAGTTGTTGCCCACAATGTCATTTAGGTTGGTTGTTTAAGTTGATCGTTTAGACTGGTCGCCCAATCTAGTCGCCTGGAGCCATGCGCTAAGTCTTCTCGCCCAGAAGGTAAAATATCTCGCTTATCGCCTAACTCTTGTAGCATTCTGGTCGCAAATTTACTAGCCCAAATCTTCTCGACTCTCTTCAGATCTTGCTGCCTCTCATTGGTCTAGATCCGTAATCTCTTCTTTTATACCAAAATGCTCTTATTTCGCACTAAATCTTCTCAATCTTTCAAATACAAGAAAATAAAGAAAAATATATAGAAATGAAATAAAATCAATAGTATTGAAGGAAAAATGACACTTATCTTGAATAAAAGAGTAATAAAAATCACACTTATTTGTCTACAATAGCGACAATATTCCTGATTCTTGGAAGGAAGGTGATGAGGGCTTGCGTTTTCAAGTGACTCTGGTTGAGAAGATGATGAACTAGAAGATGTGGTAGATTAGACTGAATTGGTATGATGGGAAAGCAATGTCTAGAAGTGAGCCTCTTCTCGAACAAGGCTAAAAACAACCGTGTCCTATGATAGACGTGGTGTCCTATGCAAAAGTTTCACTCAGTGGTTTAAAATCATCACGTAGTGCCCTAAAAAACTGTTATAGTCAAGTATGTTCTCTCTGTGTATCATATAGTTTTGCATCCTCTGGATCCCTCCAAGCTGGATCAGAGAGAGAAAGCCGGTCAAATAAGAATTGCATGCAGGCAAAACAGTCATTGATACTCTAGCGCGGTTCTTGCTTTAGTTGATAGAGATCAAGTATCAGTAAGTACTCTTGGGAACAATCAACCCATAAGTAGGGAGTGAAAAGCATATCCTAGGAAGACTATGACTCATCAAAAGGGCCAAATAAGAAACAATTCATGGGGTGGTAGTATTATGAAACTAAGTGAGAATATGATATTGATTACTCTCCAAATCAATCAAACGAGTCCAAAAGGTGTTATCAGACTCAGTAGGGCCCTTTGTGGATGTCATTATATCTCCAGTTACATAGAGCCAAAGTTTAAGACCCTTGATGGAGTTTAGAATGTGGATGATTCGGAGTGCCTTCCTTCTCTCTGGGAGAAAAGAGTGAGGTTCTAGTGCCTTGAGGCTCCTCAAAGGTTTTACGTCTCACTTTTTGTGAGCATAGTATTTTTTTTTTCTTGTTTTAAGGCTGGAAATGGAGGGAGAAGACCTGGCAATACAATGGGAACGACTCCACCTATCCAAGGAGGAAAATGCATTCTTTCACATCAACCCTGAAAATTACACAGAAGAAGATACCAGAGGCAAAAACAGTATTGTGGGGAAGGCTCTAACTGAAAAAGGCGTTAACAGTGAGGGGTTTAGAGCCACTATGTCCCAGTTATGGAGGTTGGAAGGGTGGGTTATCTTCAAAGAGCTGGGAGAACAATGTTTCCTGATTGAGTTCCAAAAGTTGGGAGATAAAGAGAGAGTCCTAAGTGGAAGGCCGTGGTTTTTCGATAGACATCTTTTGACCATGATGGAAGTGGATAAATCAATGTCTATCCATGCATTACAGTTTCGGTATGAACCCTTTTGGGTGCAGTTGCACAACCTTCCTTTGGCAACCATGAATGAAGAGTTTGGGAAAAAGTTTGTAGCATCCATTGGCCACGTTATCAGGGTAGAAGCTGAGGTTGATGGACGGGCTTGGGGTAGATGCCTAAGAGTAAGGGTAGCGGTGGACCTTCACAAACCTCTGTTGAGAGGGAAACGATTGAAGCTGGGTGACAAACAGCACTGGATCGCCTTTAAGTATGAAAGACTGTAGAGCTTCTGTTTCCAGTGTGGGGTTCTGTATCATAAGGGGAAAAGCTGCACAAGGCGGAGAATCGATCAGCAAGGTGAGGAACAGCTCCCCCTCCAGTTTGGTCCATGGTTACGAGGGCAACCCAGGAACTTAAATATTTTCGACGGGCTTAGATACGGTGGTGGAGAGGATGGCAGCCACCGCAAAGGTGCTCAACATGGGGAAGGGAACCGACATGAAAGTAAGGAGGCAAAGTACACTAGCCAGGTTGACAAGGCTGACGACTGTGCAGGGGAACATGACATGTATCCAGAGGAAAAGGAGGATAGAAGATCTCGAGGGGTCCAATCTCACCCACCAAACGAAGAAAAAGGTGGCAAAGGTATCCAGGGTGGCTCTCTTGGGAACCTACCTCTAGATCAGAGAGGGCTCCCTCGCTTGGATGAAAGGGAGTCAACGCATGTGCAAGATGGCTTTGACAACGTGGGAGGAACATTTGAAAAGGTCACACATGGAACCAGCTTGAGTATGGAGCCAGAGCCTGACTTTCCAAAAGAAGCACATGAGTATGGGGGCGGATATTGGCCTCCAGAAAATCCCGTAATTAAGGAAACCCTTAAGTGTAATGAGTTGGCACCGTCTGGAAGTCAAGTCACCCATAGCTCACACAGTTCTGACAAGAAGATGATGAGAGATAGGTTAAACAGATCTGGAGATCACGTGATTTCAGGGAGGTAGTCTTGGGCAGCACAGTAAGAAGATGGAAGAGGAAGGCACGAGAAAGAGCCAGCCAGGAGGATGGAACTGGTGCTAATTCACTGGCTGAGACCTCTAATAAACCAGGCAGAGTGATCTACCAGAGAGGCTGCAAAAGAAGGAAAACACATGTTAATGCAGTTTCAAAAAAATTTAAGGAACATGTTGTTCCAAAGGAAAATTCTCTTGTACAGGCAGAGGCTGGTTTCCAGCCCTGCCCAACATAATGAGTATCTTGGTGTGGAACTGGCGAGGGCTTGGGAACCCTCGGACAGTTAATGTCAGAAACATATCTAAGGAGAAGTGTCCCTCATTAGTTTTCCCAATGGAAACTAAGAGTAGAAATAGAAGGATGGAGGAGATCAGGAGGTCTCTGAAGATGGATGGTTGTTTTGCTGTAGAGGGAATGGGACTTAGTGGTGGAATAGCTCTCTTATGGAAAGAAAGATGGAAGGTCCAAGTTATTAACTTCACGAGATGGCATATTAGTGCACTAGTCCAGGAGGAGGAAAGTGGTCCAAGTTGGCAATTCAGAGGCTTTTATGGCCACCCAGAGACTGGAAAGAGGAGCAGCAGCTGGCAGCTTTTGAAGATGTTAAAACCAGCCAGCACCATGGCCTGGCTGGTGGCTGGAGACTTTAATGAGATCCTTCACCAAAAGGAGAAAGTGGGTGGGGCAAGCAGACCTTACAAACAAATTGAGGATTTCAGGCAAGCTATAGAGTTCTGTGGTCTTAATGATATCCACTCACTGGGGTTGTATTTTGCATGGTCTAATAACAGATTTGGAAGGGAGTTCACAAAAGAGAAACTGGATAGGGCCCTCGGGAACAAGGAGTGGTTTGACCTTTTCACTCATGGATCGAGTACTGCCTTGGCTGCAATTAAATCTGATCATTCACCCCTTGTCATTGATACATACAGTGTAAGGCAGGAGATAAGGAGGAGAAGAAAGTGTTTTCGATATGAGATGGCTTGGGAACTCAAGGAAGAATGCCAAAAGGTAATAAGTGACGCTTGGAAAAAAGGCTATGGAATAGGCTGTGAGGCCAGCTTAATGAGAAACAAATTGAAAGCTTGCAAACAGGAGCTGCTGGCCTGGAAGCAGAAATCAAAACAGATGGAGGGAAGGGACATCATACAGGGTCTACAAAGAATTGGTTACCTCCAGGATACTGGCACAGGTGATCATGTTGCCACCTTGAGAAGAACACAGGAAGCAAGTGGTGTCCTCAATGACAGAAATGGACTTAAAATGGCGCCAAAGGGCCAAGCAGCATTGGCTCAAGCTTGGTGACAAGAACACTCACTACTTCCATATGCAAGCAAGTCAAAGAAGGACAACCAATACCATTAAAAGTATTGAGGCATCTCATGGAAGAGCTGTAACTGAGCAGGTAGACATTGGAGGGGTATTCACAGGTTATTTCTCTTCACTTTTTACAACCACAAATCCCTCTAATTTTGATTCATGTTTGCATGCCCTGGAAACCAAACTGGATATGGAGATGAATGAGTGGTTAATGACCCCTTTCACTAGAGAAAATATTACTGAAGCCATTTCCAAGATGAACCCTTTAGGCTCCCCTGGCCCGGATGGCTTCCCTGCTCAGTTTTATCAAAAACATTGGGAGGTGGTGGGTGAGCAAGTCTGCAATTTTGCCCTCAAAGTCCTGAATCAAGGTGGCTCACTAAAAGAGGTTAATGATACTTTTATCTCTCTCATACCCAAGATTAAAAACCCCAAAAGAGTGACTGATTTCAGACCAATTAGCCTGTGTAATGTTGTCTATAAAATTGTCTCAAAGACTATTGCTAACAGGCTAAAGATCATTCTGCCCAAGCTTATATCTCTCAACCAAAGTGCATTTGTACCCGGGAGACTTATTTTAGACAACACTATGGTAGCATATGAGATCCTACACTCCATGACATCAAGAATGAAGGGCAAAAGAGGGTTTATGGCCTTAAACTAGACATGAGCAAGGCTTATGATAGGGTGGAATAGGAATTTTGTGGAAGCCATTATGTCCAAGATGGGTTTCCCTATTCATTGGATTGGACTTAGTTCAGACCTGCCTCAAGTCAATTTCTTACTCAATTCTTGTGAATGGGGAGGCTCAAAAACCATTTTTACCTTCTAGAGGACTTAGGCAAGGGGACCCTTTGTCCCCTTACCTCTTCATTTTGTGTGCAGAAGCCCTCACTGCACTTCTAAACAAAGCTGAATTTAGTGGAGTTCTGACTCCAGTCCCTATTGGAAGAGGCCCCATTTCTGTTAATCACCTTTTCTTTGCTGATGACAGCTTGCTTTTCTGCCAAGCTAAAGCTGAGGAACTTAGGTCCGTGCTCAGTGTATTGGATATTTATGAGAAGGCCTCGGGACAGGCTCTAAACAAAGACAAGTCATCTATATTTTTCAGTAACAATACTGGCTTGGGAACTCAACAACAAATCTTGGAGCTAGCAGGGGTGAAGTCTTCTGGCACCTTTGAAAAATACTTGGGGCTTCCTGCATTGATGGGCAAAGCAAAGGTAGCTTCTTTTCACTCTCTAATTGATAGAACATGGAGTAGAGTTACAAACTGGAAAAACAAGTTCCTCTCGGCAGCTGGGAAAGAAGTGCTGCTCAAAGCTGTCCTACAAGCCATCCCTACCTATGCCATGGGGATGTTTATGCTACCAGCCTCTATAACAAACAAGTTAAATCAACTACTCAGGAAGTTCTGGTGGGGATTCAATGAAGACTCTTCCAAAATCCAATGGGTCAATTGGAAACAAGTAAGCTACAGCAAAGAATTGGGAGGACTGGGCTTTCGAGACTTGAGGGGTTTTAACTTAGCCTTGTTAGCTAAGCAAGGTTGGAGGATTTTACAAGATCCAAATTCTCTGGTGGGAAAGATTCTCAAGCAGAAGTATTTTAAATCAGAGGGGTTGCTGGAAGCTCAGCTGGGGACAGGTCCATCATTTGCCTGGAGAGGTATCCATGCTGGTCTAAGGCTGTTGAAAGAAGGGCTTGTATGGAGGGTAGGGAATGGCAAACAAGTGAAGATCTGGACTGATAAATGGATACCCTTTACCCCCCCATATAGAATTCAATCTACCCAAGAAGTGGACTGCTGGTGTGAGTATGTTTATGACCTTATAGACCCCCATCTGCAGCAGTGGAACAAACCTATTCTCCATGAGATGTTTTCCCAGAAGGAAGTGGCTGACATCACAGCCATCCCAATTAGTTTGGGGGGAAGAGAGGATAAGCTTGTATGGCAGTTTACACCAAATGGAATTTATACAGTTAAAAGTGGATATCACCTCAATATTGAATTGGAAGGTGAACTAGAAGGGGAGACCTCAGGCAAAGCTAAGGAAAAACAAGCTTGGAAATACATATGGACGCTAAGAGTACCTCCTGCTACCAAGATGTTCCTATGGAGAGCTTGCAAAGAAGCCATTCCTACACTAGCTAATTTGAAGAGAAGGAAAGTGGTTGAAAACAGTTTATGTCCAGTTTGTAAGCAGGAGCAAGAAACCTCGGGTCATGTTTTATGGGGATGTATTGCTGCCAAAGATGTATGGGGCCAGGGAATGAGGAAAGTGCAAAAGTTATCTCTTCAAAGTGATCTGATTTTTGAAATTTGGTCAAGACTGGTAGAGATACTCAGCCTTGAGGAACTAGAGGAGGTGGTAGCAACTATGAAGGGACTATGGTCCAGAAGGAACAACACCTACCATGGTAAGGAGTGCGAACACCCAACGGCTCTTCATCAACAGGCCAAGACAGATCTTGCAGTCTACCAGGAAGCTATTACAGAGGATAGAGCAGTTAAGTTTAATGCTCGTGCAGGGGTGCCAAAATGGAAAAAACCTGAGGTGGGTTCCTTAAAGGTGAACTGGGATGCGGCTGTCAACTTAGAGGAAGGGAGAATTGGAATTGGAGTGCTCATTAGAGATCATGATGGACTGGTCATGGGAAGCTTACGGGCAAGTAGAAACCCCTTTTGATGCGGAAGCTTATGGCCTACTTCTAGCAGCTGTTTTCTGCAAAGAAATTGGACTAACACATGTCTGTCTAGAGGGGGACTCTAAGCAAGTGGTGGATTTATTGCAAAACTGCGCCAGGAACTGGAGTTTGGGAGGCTGTCTTGTGGAAGATGCACGGGAGATACTCAACTTGTATGCAGTATGGTCTGTGACTCATGTATATCGAGAGGCCAATATGGCATCACATCTCCTAGCCAACAATGCACTGGAAGCCACAGAGGATACCTATGATCTTGAAACTTGTCCTTCATGTATCTTTCCTATAGTCTCTAAGGAAATGTTGTAATTGTTATCTCCTGGTTTTAGCTTGAGTTGATGTAAGTCATTCTAATGATTAATGAGATCAGTCCTATTATCAAAAAAAATAAAAAAGACCCTTGAGAGAAAGGTACGCATAAATTAAGCCCAAATAGTGTAGTTTGTACCATTCAAAATAATGGGAATTGGACATGAAATAAAATTTTGAGTCATTGCTAGAGATATTATGAAAACATGACTAGAAATATGAAATCAGGGCAAACATTTGAGTAGAAGAGTCAACGGTCAAAAGTCGATGATCAATGGTGCTGATGGAGGTCATGTGGATGCTTAGGTGATAGAGGGACATGTGCACATGGGTGAAGCAGAGGGTCACTATTGTTGCAACTAATCTGTATACCGTTCTAGTCATTCAGGACACCTATATGGACCATTCTCAACTCATGATCTATTTGTTCAAATATATAAATTAATCACGTCGGATCTAGATTCAAACATTCAAAAACAAATATCCAACCCCATCAATAACGCTGTGACACCTATATTGACCAATGCAAGCAGGCAGGACAGAACATATATATATATATTGTGGAACCATCGTAGTCAGAAAAGAATTAAAATACTAATATTTTTTCATCATTTTGGGACCCAATCCAATAATGTGTACGGGGTGTCAAAAAATAGACTTTCAATCAGATATTTCCTGGACAAAATCCTCATTTTCTTGCTAAAACTGTAACAAAAACTCTAGTTGTCTAATTGGCCGATTGAATCATGCAGTCATGGTTCTGTCACTGGTTACATATGGGGTCGAGCCATTTTGACTGGAATGCTGGGTAGTGACTGGAGTGCCGTCAATACAAATGAGCTAACCAACTTCAAATTATCGCGATAACCCGCAATTCATTGATGGAAAATCTCGATTCAATTACTGTGCTATTGCAGAATTATCCACCTTGCACGTGCCTGGCCTCTACGTACCTATTTAAATATTATAGTAACGAGAAAACCACTTTATAAAGAATAAAATACTCGATTCAAGATTAGAAATGGAATATGCTATTAAATTTTAATTATTGAACATCATGGCCCCATGAATTTATTATAACTTCATGGGAAATTATTTAGATCACAACATACAAACATTACGATTGAGACCCGTAGGTACGCTTAAAACATGCATACATATATATATATGCTTGGAAAAAAGATGACCATAATGTTTTTGTTGTTAGGTGAAGAACTTTTGTATGGTCTGTGTAAAAGCTACATTGGTTGCGCTATAACCCCCATCCACGACTAGGTTGAGCCCACTCACGTACTTAGACTCCTCGCTTGCCAAGAACAACGCTGCCTCTGCCAAATCTCCTGCTTCCAAAACTGGCCCTTTCAAATTTGCCGCGGAGGATAAAATCTCTTCCGCCTTTTCCTTCTTGTCTATTCCCATCCCTTTTAGAAATATAGGGGTGGCCGCACCATATGGTGATATGCAATTGACTCTAATTCCGTACTGACCCAACTCAACACATAAATTCTTTGTTAGTCCCACAACGGCATGCTTGGACGCCGTGTAGCTGTGTGAGGCCAATCCATGTGACTGACTTGCACAGCTTGAGGTGAAAAGAATGGTGCCCCTTTTCGCTGGAATCATTACTTTGGCCGCGTGTTTTGCCCCCAGAAATGACCCCAAGACATTCACGTCAAAAACACTCTTGTAATCCTTCTCCTCGTGGTCTAAGATGGATGCTTTGTTTTGGCCAGTACAGCCTGCATTGTTGAACATTATGTCGAGTTTTCCATGCTTCGACACCGCAGTATTGACAGCATTCTGGACATCAGACTCGCTAGTGACATCGCAGTGGACGTAGGAAATGGCACCATTGATGCTTTTGTCTTGGGAAACTGAGAAACCAAGCTCGTCTTGGACGTCAGCAATGATGACCTTAGCACCATGTTTAGCGAATAGTCTTGCCGTACTCTCGCCAATGCCACTCGCACCTCCGGTTATCAAAGCAACCTTGCCTGCTAATCTGCATATTCCAAATTCTATTACGGGAGATTTCGAAATATCACAACGAATGATATAAACTATGGAGAGAAAAAGAATAATTATATAAAAGCTAGGAAATTAACTCAAATATATAGGTACCAAAAGCTTTGCTTTTTATTATTACCTCTTAGCAATGGGAGCTAGCAAGGACGATGCGCCGTTCATGATATCGATATTTGTTATTGGTTGTGTTGTCGTGGGGAGTGCTTGCTAATTCGATGTGAGGATATGATCTTGTGATGATCTGGTGATGTTTTATAAGGAGAGAACTCAATTGTAGCGGTTCGGAAACGTTACCTATATCCTGTGTGAATCCCTATAAAAGTATTGTTGCATGACATCAAGCGTTTGAATTAGAAGTATTCTATTTGATTTTGTTTTTATTAATTCAAATATAGAAGTCAAACTCTAGACGTCAAGAATCAAAAAAGGAAACTAGAACAATTTAATAGCTCGCAATTTCTTAAATTGAACAATGTTTCCTAGGCTTGAATTGTATTCGAGAAGGCCAGACTCATTCCAACAAGATACTTTTTTTTTTTTTTTGAGTAAACAGGTGTCAACCTTCATTAAGAGAGGACTTACAAAGTTGATTTGAAAAACAAATCAATTACAAACGTTACTAACTCCCCAATACACTTTCGTGACTGACATGGTCTAGTCCAGACAGTAAATCTCTAAAGACCTAAATCTTCAGAGAGAATACCTTCTCTGTCCAGGACAGAGATTACAAAGTCCCATACCCTGACTAAGCAGGGTAGGGTATCCCAAACCCCAACAACTCCGTCAACGCGGAGGGGGGACTAATACTCCATTCGGACCAAAATCCGAAGGTACTAATTTTTTGGATTTTTATTTATCCTAGAGACTACATTACACAAAGAAAACTACAAAGAAAAAACACTGCAACAAAACAGAACACAGGAGCTGCTGTGGCGCGTGCAGTGCACGCGCCACTCTGGGGGGGAACCGCCAGTCGACCTTGGAGGTCTCGGACTCACAGACTCCAGAAACGCCGCACGTGGTGTTGGCGGAGGGCTCCCGGGTGGTGCGTGGAGGCCACGCGTCGACCGACGCCGTAACTTCGAGCCGCGCGTGCGGGCTACTCGCCGCTCCGTTCGGTGCCGTATTCGGTGGTCTTTAAGATCGGCGGCAGGGCATTACCATGGCGGGGCGCGTGCTGGCTTGTGGCGGCGGGAAGACCTAGATCGGCGGTTCACACTTATTTCTCCTGAAAAAACACAAAAACACAAAACAAAAACTACAAAGAAGATAAGGGAAGGAGGAGGAGGAGGAGGAAGGGAGGGGAAGGGAGCCGAAGCTCCCACCCCTCACGCCGGATCTATGACCGAGTTCTTTTTTTTCGGCAAATCGAGAGAGAGCGCAGAGGGAGGAAGAGAGCCCATTCCAACAAGATACTTAAATATACAAAAACACAAGAAAAATTATATCCTTGCCAAATATTACATCAAGACTGATCTTTTCGAGTATCCAACAAAATAGCTGATAATTGTTCTTAGGCCTATAGGGCCTAGCCTCAGCAGAAAAATTCCAGACATGATGTGATGCCCCCAATTCCCACTTGGGATTGGATGGTGACTAAAACATCGGGACATATAACTCAAGGCTACATACCCCTGTAAATAACAGTTAAGATTTAATGCACTATAATATTCTAGCAGTATGCAATAAATCGCAACGAAAATTCATGTAAATCTAAGTAAAATTTAAAGCAAATTTGTAAAATACTTGGGTAGTGCTAGTGTGCCGCCAAACTTTGACTGTTGGGTGTGCCCAATAGTACAAATTTCACATTTTATTTTTTTCTTTACCTTTTTTTAACATATTTAAATATTTTTAAAAAATAAAAAAACACTCAAATACACTAATAGTCACTTCCTTAATCAGTAGGTAAAAGAAAATAAATAAATAAATAAATGCATGAGCGGTCAAAATGAGGTGGCATAATAGCATTACTAAAACTAATTATCCCAAAAGATTTCATTTTGTTCAAAGTACTTCAAAATAAACAGTGTTTTGAAATCTCCCAAAACAAGAGGGATCTCCAAAAATAAATCATAAACCCCTTTTTCTTTTCTTGTTTTCATTTGACTAAAATCTTTCGAGGTTCTTCTCAAAACCCTACAAGGTCTTCTCTATTTTGCCTTGTCCTTGTTAAGTATCCTCCTTAGCTCTTCAAAAAGTTGTAGCATTTCTATAATGAAATGGTCTGCAGCTTCAAGTCTCTCCACTATGGCTAGCTCCGACGAGCTCTCAGGGCTCTTCGGGGCCTCCTTGACTATCCGAGGTGCTAGCCTCTTGTGCTTCCCCCATGTTCGGTCTCTTGTCCTGTACCAACTTCTACCATTCCAGATTGGGAATGGTAATGGAAATTATCACGGTGAGATTTCGAGAAATCTCTATAAGGAAACAAACAACATACAATAGATAACATAGGCATATAAAGGCAAACCATGAAATGAATGCATAGGCATATACTTGACACAAAAAGTTGGCTTATGCAACTTAGCTTTTAAATAAAACATATTTACCATCTTTGCACATCGAACAAAATGCATGTAAGATATCGTTAACTCATTGCCTTGTTCACTTCTTGTAGCATATAGTTGGGAACCTCACAGCTCCCCTGTGCACTGATGGTTCCCCACTCGACCTGTAACACCCCGACCCCGAGGGTCCGGAGAGTTAACTCATAAAACCTGATAATCAACTCTAACAAGGCTAGAGTACTTCCAAATTCAAGAATTTATCCATTTTCCCAAACCTCAAATCGACGTATATACTTCAATTAAATAAATCAAATAAACTCATCTATCCAATATTCAATCCAACAACCCAAATAAAATCAACTCTTCTTCATGTCTCAAATAACAACTAGAAATAATATAACATTAACATAAGTATCCATAAACCGTCTAAATCCATTGAAGCAAACTTAAGAAAAATAATTAACCTCCAACACCAACACTAATATCATGAGATACCCAACAACAAAACAATGCTAATCTTCTCCATAGACTCTAATACTGATCTTCAGCTGAGCCATCGATGTCATCTGAAATATTATGAAGATTAACGGGGTGAGTTATCAACAACTCAGTAAGCAGAGAGCATATACTAGCATGTAAACATGAGCATTTATAACATTTGATAAGCCGAACAGAACATTTACTTTCAGAATGAAGAAACAAAACTTGTACAAAAACATTAGAGCGAAATTTTCAGAAAAATGAACTTATTCCAAAAAGAACTTCCGTTGACATTTCTAAACTGAAACATTATAATCTTATCTTCATTTAATATCACATCGGGACAATACCATGTTTAACCCCCGTGGTAGGGTTATAAACCACCATTATACCCGTGGTTGGGCCATATTCCATGTTTCACCCCCGTAGTAGGGTTATAAACCACCATTATACCCGTGGCTGGGCCATTTTCCATGTTTCACCCCCGTGGTAGGGTTATAAACCACCATTATACCCGTGGCTGGGCCGTATACCATGTTTCACCCCCGTGGTAGGGTTATAAACCACCATTATACCCGTGGCTGGGCCTTAACAGAAACAGAACGGATTTCATCGAAAATCCGATTACAATCATATACAGAATCAGAACTTCATGCCAAGATTTTCAGATGACACATCATATCAAAACAAAACACTGAAAAGCTTCAGATAATTTCACATGTTGGAGATAAACATAAACAAAATATCCTCATTTGTTCATAACAAAACTTCCAGATTTTCATATTCGCTCTTTTACATAGTTCAGAAATAAAGTACACAAAACTAGCTCATGTCTACACCAGTCATGACAGAAAAATACTTTCTCTTATATTGAATTTATGCATATGCAGAATAAACATCTGAGGTTGTTTTCAGCTCATTTCTTTTCAAAAACAAACACGTTTATTTTCAAAGTCAACCTCATTTTATTTCTTTTATGCAAAACTAGTATATGAACCCCGCTTACCTGGACTTCTTAGCTTTTCAGAAATTTCTTCAAAAAAATGTTGAGTCGACTAATAATCGTCACCTATAAAAAATAATCACACAATTTCCGTAAGTTTTCAACCAATTACGGATTTCCATATTTAAGCCTAAGCTTCTAAAATAATCTATTTTAATTTCTCAAAACTTAAAAATCCTCATAATCCCAAAGTATATCATTACTTCATAAAATCACCAATATCCACCACAACCCACGTCATACACAAAACACCAATATTTAAACCCGAACAGCCAACAAATCTCATAGTCTAAACCAATCATACTAACAACTCCATCACCCAATCCAATCAACCCCGTTACTCCTCGGACTCAGTCCGGCAAAACCAACCAGCAATTAAAATACAGTGTAATGTGCTAGTGCAAAAATACATTAAATTCACGAGAATTCTTTGAAAAAAATACTTACATTGCTATATAATGATTTCCGAAGGATCACGAAACTGAAAAAGGCGACGTCTGAGCAACACCACAGTGTAAAATACACTGTGGCCGTGGGTCACAAATACCCACTTTTCAACGGAGACAAACGAAGACCCCAAAATGATAGGGTAGGGCCTAGAGAGGTCGGTGAAGCCAATGGTGGTGGTGGTTTGCCGTGGAAGACGGCGCACATGGTGGTTTAAGGCCAAAAGTATACAAATCGGAAATGGACTTGGTGGGGCTTCACCGGTGACGGATCGGAGCCGGGGTTGGGTCCAAAGGATTGCCAAGAGGTTGGGGATGAAGTGGTAGGAAGATGGTGGCCGGTGGTGGAACGACGGCGGCGCAGCGGCGGAAAGAGTGCCGCGGCTTCGTGGGTCTCATGGTGGCTAACGGCGGCACAAGGGAGGCTAAAAATGGAGGGGTAGCTTCGTCGGCGGCAGGGGAAGCGGAGGGGCTGGGAGGTGTCGACCACCGCCGGCGGACGACGGTGCTGGGAGGGAGAGAAGGAAACGGGCGGAGGAGAGGAGAGAGAGAGATCGCGCGGGAGAGAAGAAACCAAGGAAAATAAGGAGAAAAGAAAAAAGAGAAAAAGAAAAGGAGAGGAAAGAAAAAGAGGGGAAAAAAAATGAGGTCCAAACCTCATAACTTGGGTCACGAAAATGATCCAACGGAAACGATTTTAAAACCACAAATTAAATAAAATAATTTAAACGTAATGGTAAAGTCAAATTGAAATAATTAAATCACCCAGTGATTAATTTAAATATTATAAGCAATTTAAATGCATAACAATAAATAAATATCAAGAAAGCACACAATAAAATAATTTTCACCAAATTAACAAATTAAAATCATAGAAATAAACTCACTAAAAATCCAACCAATTTTAAAATAAGTGGATAAATTTTTGAATAAATAATAAAAATCCTTCAGTAAAAATTACACTAAAATACGGGGTGTTACACGACCGTAGTGATTATGTCATAATCTTTAACAATGTGACAGTTCACAATTTCGCCTTCACCTCATATGACACGTGTGAGGCACCTACTAGCTTTAGGTGCTACCCCGCTCCAGTATCCTTTCTACAAGGATCTATTTGAGGCCCGCCGATCATACTTTGTCGACCCAAAGGCTACCACTCCAATTTAAACACTCTAGAGTGGATATAGGAGTTCCACCAAGACAATCCCTCATCCTAGCATTTTGGGTTGTTATAAAATATGTACAGACTTTTTTGTCTAAAGCTGATATACAACTCAAATGCATGTGGCATAAGACTCATAACACTTTTCTTTTCCTAGATGATATGAACATGTGAATGTCGTGAGTCATGTAATCATGTAGTCAAACATTGAACATTCAGGTTACTACTTAAAGATATTAGAAGATTTAAATACTCAGTTTACAACATAGGCAAAGCACTCAACTCATACTAAATGGAAGAACAATGTTTAAACCCGTGCATATACATATAGACATGGCCAAATCATTGAAACTCATAAATCATGTTATAACCAACAACTTGACCTACTATATTCTAACCATACCCGAAAACATCATAACAAGTAAGTATGGCAAGATCATCATGTAAATCCAATTTCATAGCAAGATATTATCATCAATCAATGAGAGCATACGATAGCAAATAAATGCAACGTTTACGCGGCATATACAAACATTATCTAAAGTAAGTTGAGAGTATACTTACAGAAAATTTGAAGAGTTAACAAATAACAAGCTTAAAATATATTAGACAATATAAAATGAAGACAGAAGCAAAAGCCGAAATTCGAGTTGATGCATGTGTGGGAGTGGCTTGTCTAGGGTTTACTCCCTTTTGGCTCATGAACTCCATTTCATGACTAGACGAGTTCCTCCTATATTCGGAATTCACTCATATGGCCAAACACTATAGAGATAAGGGATCGTAGTTTCAACTCAAGAGGGTGGTTGTGGCCTTTCTCTCTTCCAAAATCTCATGCTCACATTTATAATGCTAGTGGTGGGTCGATTCTTCCCTCAAGAAGAAACCCTAGCCTTTCCCGAATATGCATATGCAAAAGAAAGCATGGATCCAACTTCACTCAACATGGCGGTGTGTGTGTGGATGAAGATGGGCATATGGTTCTTACCGTGCACGTTCTTTCTTGGGTAGTTTCACTACTTTCTTCTTCACTCGTGAGATCTGTTGTATGAAGGTGGAGGGTACATGTATGGTGTTTGGTTGGCGATAAATGATGACAGAAATGGTGAGAAAAGGGCTTAGGCATGTTGGAGGAGAAGAGAAGCAAGAGTGAGAACTTGAAATTTGTCCAAAAAGACCCTTCACCCATCGGCCCTTCCACTTTTATAGACATCCTTCCTTCTCTCATGTTCTAGCCTTGGAAAAGCAAGAGACTCAAGCATGGGTGCCATGTGGCACCATGGCCAAAACCCCTCATCCTCCTCATCTTGGTGTCACTTTCAGAAAATCAAGAGTCCCTTTGACAAGTGATGTGTGAAACCCCTTCATCCGAAACCCTAGTTTCCAAAAGTAACCATCTTCATGTGTCTTGGTTCAATGAAGTTGATGGCTGAAAAGGTCAAAGCACAAAACCCTCAATCATCCTTGGGAGGATGAACGTGTGCATGCTTGCCACTTGGCAAGTGGTGTGTGTGTGTGTGTGGGTTGGCTGAACCTCCTTATTTCCCTCACAAGGCCTCTTCCTCTTCCCTAGACTTGGGTGGCATGTAGTGTTGGTTCCCTAGGCAACCTTTCCTCTCCTCTAGACTTGGGTGGTTGGTGGGTGTTGTTTCCCTATGCATGTGACATGTGGTGTGAGGGTCTTGCCCTAGCTGTCCACCTCTTTCTCTTCCTCTCACAAACATTCTTCTAGAATCTATGGACGTGTGCCTTCCCCATGTACCTCTTCCTTTTCCCCATGCGACTCTTCTAGAAACTCTCATGCTTTCCCTCCATGCGTGACAAGTGTCAAAGGGGTGCTTGGCTTCTCCATGGTTGGCGTGCAAACCTTATGGCCTAAGTCCTATAAGTCTCTTGGAGACTTGTGGCTCTGATTTGTAGTGTCTCCATGCGCCCCTTCCCTTTCTCAAATCATTGCACCTTGGAACTTACTAAAATTCTATGGGTGGTGTGTGGGTCCTTTGGGTTTATCGAAACCCTAATTTCTCTTACTCCCCTTACCCACTTTTACGTCAAGATACAAAGTAACCTAGAGGTAAGTTATGCATGTGAGACACGTGGCATGTCGTTGTTGGCTCCACATAGCTAGGCATGTAGTCCCATTTTTTTCACTTCCATGTCCAGGTTCAATGCACCCTAGGTGTTGGTTTGCATGTTGGCCACATGGCATCCCTATGCTATCGAATGTGCTTCTTCCCTAGGTTCCTAACTATGGGAATTCTAGGAAAAATGAAAAGCTTTTTGTAACGCCCCGTCCTCGTGGGTCTGGATAGTTAATGCATTTCACCTAAAATCATCTCCAATAACACTTTTAAAATAACCCAGAGTCTCCATAACATAGTAACCTATTTGTTCAACATGAATATACATGTTCTTACATAAGGACACATCGGAAGTACCTCAATAATATACATTAACATATCCACAAAGACTAGAAATATCCATTACTCAAAATACCAAAGCAACATAAAATATCGACTCTACCAAAAAGACTCTCCAAAAAGTCCTTGTACCCTAAGGCATTTAATTTTCTATGATCAACAAAACTTGCAATTACTCCCTATTCCTGACTTCCAGTTAATGCATCAAAATTATCTGAAAAATATTATGGAGATAAGGGGTGAGTTATCAACAACTTGGTAAGTAGAGAACATATACTAGTATGTAAATATGAGTATTTCAGAATTCAGAATGCAGAACAAAATATTTACTTTCAAAATGGATAATCAGAAACATTTGGTTTCAGAATGCAAAATCAAAACATGTTACCAAATATTTCAGAGCGAAGCTTTCAGATAACTTTCTTATTCAAAATCCTTTGGCATATCAAAATTTGAGACATCATCTTCATCATATTGGAGCATTACAACGTGACAAATACCATATTTAATGATAAGTGTTATTTTTATGTGATTTTTATCACTCTTTTATTTATGAAAAGTGTCAGTTTTCCTTCAATACTATTGATTTAATTTTATTTCTACATTTTTATTTTATT
Source organism: Juglans regia (assembly GCF_001411555.2). Classification (NCBI taxonomy): domain Eukaryota; kingdom Viridiplantae; phylum Streptophyta; class Magnoliopsida; order Fagales; family Juglandaceae; genus Juglans; species Juglans regia. Next base: position 12,071,465 of record NC_049905.1, read on the forward strand.
TTATTGGATTTTAAGGAACAAGAGGATTTGGTGAGAAAGGAGCACATTTTGATATAAAAGAAGAGACTACGGATTCAGACCGATGAGAGGGAGCAAGATTTGAAGAGAGCCACGGAAACTTAGGCGACTAGAAGTCGCAACTAGAAGGCGCGACTAGAAGGCTCGACCAGAATTGGCGATAAGTGAAATATTTTACCTTCTAGGTGACAAGGCTCTGGGTGACTAGATTGGGCGACCAGTCTAATGACCAACTTAAAAGACCAACCTAAATGACATCTTGGGCAACAACTAGTAAAGGCGAGCAGTTTTACCGCTCGGTTGGTTGGCGAAAGGGTTCTATCATCCTAGTCAGGAGTCTTTTCTCTTGGTAGGTGAGGAGACCAGTTATATTCAGCGCACACGACATCTATCGGGTGGGACCCTTCCGAGTTCCACAATCAATCTGCTAACTAGCAAATCCACCCCAACTCCGTAAATCAAGCCACTTATTACTGAATCTTCCATTTTAAATAATTTCATTACTCTTCAGATAACTTCTTTTATGTTAAGTTTTATCTTTATAAACTGTTTTCCAAATCTTTAGGCTACATTGTAGCCGCATTTATCTTGTTTCCGGATTTGAATTTTGACATCTATTTAATTTCATCTTATGGGATTTTCTAGAGCTTTGAGGTAGTCTAGCAGTGAATACACAATTTATATTCTAAGATATCGTATTTTCAATATTTTCATGATTGAGTGTTTATTCCCTATTCTTAATGCTTGCAATTTTCTAACTAATTATTATTCGATCTATTGAATCGCAATGAGATTGAGAGGTGATCTGCGATTAAAGCTCTAGGATTAAGTATCATTAGTTGAGCGAAAGTAGAGATACTTTACTGCGATTAATGTGATTTTTAAGAAAAATTCAAAGAACTTAAGGAGTCGAGTTATTAATTGGAGATAATTTTAGTATTGTTCAAGAGAAAATATTGAATAGTTAAGGGATTTTTATTATCAACTTAGGATAATTGGGATTCTATAACAAGGAATAATAAATTATGTGGGATTTGCTAGATGAAATCAAACGCTCTAGATCTGTAATACCCCGTATTTTAGCGTATTTATTTATTTTATATGGAAGATTATTTTTTTAATTAATTTAAATATTATTGTTCTTGTTTTAAAATTTATTGAATTTTCTCGTTGGATTTATTTTATAATTCTTCAGTTGTGAAATTTGCTTTGATGTGCTTTGGTGATATTAATTAGTGTTTGTTTTTAAATTTGCTTTTTGCTTTAATGAATAATTTTATGGTTGGACTTTAATTATTATTGTTTTATTTATTTATTTTATTTTCCCACGCATGGCACTACCCCATGCACATCTTTCTCTTTTCAAACTTTAGGGTTTTATTTTTTTTTATTTTTTTTATCAACCATATAGATACACATTTTTCATCTTAGACTTGGAAAACTACCCTGTGCCGTCGCTGCCACCAGCCTCCAGAGACCACCATCGTGCAGCCCCTCCTAGTTCGACGCCAATCTCCATCTCCACACACGTAAAACTGACGCCCAGTAAACGTCCATCACCAAGGCTCAACGCCTCACTGTGCGCCATCACCTCCGTCACGGCCTCAACCGCAGCAACATGCCATTATCGTGAGAACGTCCCGCTCATACGTGGAGGTCAGCAACCGTGGGCAACCATTGCACTACGTCTAGCCACCATCGCCGGCCCACCGCCCAATTCCACACACCTCTGTTGACAGCCAAAGCTGTCTGCTTGGCCTTCTTTTGCACCTCTGTTTTTACATCTTAAAAACAGAGCATTTGACATACCGCAACTCCTCCACACCGGTTGCCTCAGCCTCAAGCATCATCACTGCCCACCCATCGAGCTCACCACTGTCGACCTCCGCCTAGCCTTTTTTTGTCTGTCGCGCGCCACCTTAGGCTCACAGTGAGCTTCACTCTCTCTCTCTCTCTCTCTCTCTCTCTCTCGCGTCGAGCTCTCTCTCTTTTCTACGTAAGGTTCCTCTCTCTCCCTCTCTTTAGATGGTCTCTCTCTCTAACCAGTGTGCTACCGACGCCCCCACCTCAATAAGCAACTACCCAGCTCGCTGCCTTCGTGCCCTCCGTCGCGTACGTAGCTGCTGTGTTATTCAAAGAAATTAGTTTTTATGTAAGTGTACTTCATGCTTCTAGGCTAATTTTATTTAATTACTCTTTTACCCTTTGAACTGCAACTTATGCCAAGTGTTTTAAAATTTGTATTATGTGTTAATAAACTTTTTTTTATTATGATTACAGAAAATCATTTAAGTATTTTAACATATTATTAAGTAAATATTTATTTTAAGAGTAAATAATATTGGTGTAATGTTGTTTTTACACTTTAGATATGATTTAGTCTATTCAAAAACAGTTATGGTTTATTTTAAAATATTTTGGGATAATTATATTATCTAGTATTAAACTTTATAGTTTGTTTTCAATAATAAATAGGTAAACTTTTAAATGTTTTAGTCAAAGTTATTAAATCAATATTGATGATTTTAGAAAGCGATGTTTTATGATTCGAGATTATGAGATTTTAGGTTTTGAGGAATTAAATAGGTTATTTTAGGAGTTTAGGCTTATATATTGAAATACGTGATTAATTGGAAATTTACGAGAATTACGTGGTTATTTTATAGGTGACGCTTAATTATTATTCGACATCTTTGAGGAAAATTCTGAAAAAGCTAAGAAGTCGAGGTAAGCGGGGTTCCTATGCTAGACTTTGCATAAAATAAAATGAACTGAGGTCCTTTTTGGGAAAATGTGCATATTTTGTTATGAAAAAGAATCTGAAAACAACCTCAGATATTTGTTCTGCAATACTCATGAGATTCTGTTTAAGAAGAAAGTATTTTCTGTCATGACTGGTGCAGACATGAACTTATTTTTGGGATTCTGTTATTGAACTGAGACAAATGAGTGAATATGAAAATTTGATAAATTTCGCATGTGACGTGAAGATGTTTTGAATCTGTTTTGGAAAATGTGAAATGATCTGAATATTCGGAACTTTGTTTTAATATGATGTGGCATCTGAAAAACTTTTGGCATGACTTTCTGATTTAGTTCTGACTCTGATTCTGACTCTAATATGGTGATTTTGATTCTGTTTTGCTCTGATATGTGGCCCTATCACGGGATATAATAGTGACCTCTGGCCCTGTCACGGGATATAATAGTGACCTCTGGCCCTGTCACGGGATACAATAGTGACCTCTGGCCCACCACGGGATATAATAGTGGATTTCTGTTCTGAGTGCAATCGCTATGGTAACATGGTGATTTATGTTCTACTTGGCTTTTCGCAGGATGCACAACCCTACCACGGGGGTTAAACATGGTCTCTGTTATGATATAATGCTCTGATATGATATGATAAGACGAAGATTGTAACGTCCCAATAGAAGGCCCAAACCACATAGCCTATACTCCAAAAGGACTAGTCAATGATACAATTAAAGCCCCATTGGAACCTTATAAAGAGCAAGAACTTTTCCTTCCCAAGCAATGTGAGATCCCATACACCACCTACCCTTATCCATATGATATGGGGTATCACAATCTACCCCCCTTAAATTCCCGACGTCCTCGTCGGGCCTATGCATTGTAGGTGGCACGGCTCAAGTCCCACATTTCTAGTTGGGATAGGCTCTGATACCATTTGTAACGTCCCAATAAAAGGCCTAAACCACATAACCTATACTCCAAAAAGACTAGTCAATGATACAATTAAAGCCCCATTGGAACCTTATAAAGAGCAAGAACTTTTCATTCCCCAGCAATGTGAGATCCCATGCACCACCTACCCTTATCCATATCATATGGGGTATCACAATAAAATAAGAATATGGATACAAATAAAGTTGGTTTCTGTTAGCAGAGTAAGCTTGAACTTTTATCGACTTAGTGTGCATTTATAATTTCATGTTTTGAAAGGAGCGGCATAGTCTGGGTGATCTACTTAGGTAGTAAGATATTTGAGGTTTTCGATTTCATGGATGTATGACACGAGGCTTTAGAATAGAAGATTTTAAGTTCAACAAACTCTAAGGATAGACTTACGGAAATTTCACCAAAAGTTTAAGATTTTGCAGACTTTAGGAAATGATTGTTATTAGTTCGGGGTTGTAATGACAGATTTTGGGATTTGATCCATATCAATTTAAGGATGATAGTTGGTGTAGATTCAAGAAGGCATTCTTGGTGATTTTGAGGAAAAAGTATAATAATTTATGGTTTTGGGAGATCAAACATTTTTCTACCAAAATGTGATAAGAGTTTTCTGGTCAGTAGGTATGGAGCCACCTTGTATTCAATGATGTTGTTTTTATGAGGACGTAAATTTTATGCATGTGGCGAATTATCAGAGTGCGCAGCAGGAGCGTGATATTTTTGGTTGTAATTAGGAGTTCAAATTTTGTATTGATTTTGAGAAATTAGTCGTGACTTGAATTTTTGAGACGATACTTGTAGTTGGAGACTAATCACTCAGTTGTACCAATTATGTTATTGATGGTTAACTTTGGAAATGACCATTAGGTTACCAAAGGTAGAATACAATGAATATTTGGAAGTTATACCATAGGAGTCAATTGAGGTTAGTATAGATTATTGAATAGAGCTATTAATCATTGAGATTCCTTGGATGTTGTATTAAGGCTCTTGTGGAAAAATGAGATTTTGGATATCATAGTCACCCTAGGAATACTGGACGTGTTGTGCTACTGGGGGACTAATTCGAGTATGATGTAATTGCCTATGGAAATAGATTTGAGAGAACATTACTCATGCTTGTTGGGAGTTGTTGATGGTCCGATTTCCAACCCCAGCCGCGCCGCCGTTAGCCTCCACGCACCACACGAAGCGGCGGCATTCCTTGCGCCGCCGTCGCCGTCGCGCCACCTCCGGCCACCATCTCTTCACCACATCATCCTCAACCTCCTAGCAACCCAATGGACCCAACCCCACCTCCGATCTGTCACCGGTGAAGCCCCACCATCAACATTTCCGTTTTGGGTGATTTTGCACTTCAACCGCCTTTTTCGCCGCCACCCACGGCCAACCACCACCACCACTAGCCTCACCGCCATCCCTAAGCCCTACCCTATCAATCTCGGGTCTTTGTTTACACCCGTTCAAAAGTGGGTTTTTGAGACCCACGGCCACAGTGCATTTGGCTTTCATAATTTCCGTGATCTTTCAAAAATTATATTATAGCATTGTAAGTATTTTTTTCCCAAAGAACTTTTGAGATTTAAATATATTTCTGTGCTAATTCATAATTACTGTGTTTTTGTTGGTTGTGCCGGACCGAGTTCGAGAGGTAAGGGGGGGTCGTTTGGATTGGTGGTTGGGAAATTATTTAGAAGGGAATTTAATTTTCTTTGTCCAGTACAGTTTAATTTTTGGAGGTATTAGTTTATATTTTCTGTTATGGAGTTGTGAATGGGAAGAAGTGTGCTTTGTGTAGTGTTGTTAGTTAAACTGTTAGTAATTGTTTGGGACTGCGAACTGTTGGAATAAGTGTGAGTTATTGGAATTTGAATTGGCATTGGTCTTGATGCTTGTATTGGACAATACTGAGATTGGTATAGAATATTTTGGGTCGAAGTGCGGGCTGTCCAGATTGTTATTTGGTTGTTTAAGTTGGATTAAACTTACTGAATTATGGTCTAGAAATTGGGTCTTAAGTTGTCTAAGACTAATTTTGTGTTGTTGGACTTTAATATTTAGTTTATATTATTTTTATGAATAGGTGACGAGACGGATAGAGATCGTATTCAAGTCATAGATAATGCGTTGCAGGAGTCAGGTAAGCGGGGTTCCTATGCTAGGCCCTTACACTAATTATTTGAGACTGAGGTTGATTTTCTGAAAAACTTTGCATATTTTTGTGGTGAAATGAGAACTTGGGAAAAACAAAACCAACCCCGGTCGTTTATTTGCATACTCATGAAATCTGTACGAAAAAGAGAAAAATATGTTCTGACATGCATTGTGTAGACATGAGCTAAATTCTTTCATGTGGTTTCTGAAATCTGGAAAAAGAGCGATATTGAGAATATGAAAAGTTATGCATTTATTTAGAAAGATGTTCTGGCTTTTGTGTTCAGCGTGTGTAAACTGTCTGATTCTGTTTTGGTACTATGTATTATTTTGATGTAACATCTGAAAACCTTTCGCATGGTGTACTGGTTTTCGTATCTGACTCTGTCTCTGCTTTGCTCTGCTCTGCTCTGTTATGCTCTGCTCTGTTTGGGTTGGTACCGACTTCTCTGTCTCTGAGTGCACCCACTTTGGAAACAAAGTGGTTTTACTGTGGTCATTCCTGTGTGCACACTCAGGGCTCCGAGAAGAATAAAGGAAAGATTTCACCTCTGTCTCTGCCTGGTTTGGCCACCAGGGCTAGCACAACCCTACCACGGGGGTGAAACATGGTCTCTACTCTGTTTGATGCTCTGTTTTGATCTGATGATGATACTCAGTTTATGTTATGCCAAAGCATTATGGGTTTTACTTGTCTTAAAATCATCGCTCTGTTACTTTTGAAAATATGTTCTGTTCTGCATGATAACTCTGGAAAATATTTTGTTCTGCATGCTCTACTTTGTAAATGCTCATGTTTACACGCTAGCATATGATTTCTGCTTACTGAGTTGTTGATAACTCACCCCCTATCTTCATAATATTTTTCAGATGATGTGGAGAGTCAAACTGAGGACCTGGATTAGATTGGTGAGCATGATTAAGCTGAGAGAGGATGTTAGAAGAATGAATTTTGATGTCTTATGTCTTTTAGATTTAATTATATCTTGGGCTTGGGTTTAGTAAGACTTTTGAACTTATTAGTTTGGTTTGTTATGATTACCGGGAGATTTTGGACTCCTTAGCTTATTTTGCTGCATTAATAACTTTGTAGAGTTTCAATGTGGTTATTTAGAGTACTTGAGATTGAGTTTTGCTAATAAGATTTTGGAGTTTTATTTTAGTTGTGTTGGGAAACATGATCTGAGGTGACAAGTAGTAATTCTCCAAGTGTTCAGTCATGTTGTGCCAAATGAGTCTTTGAATATTAAAAGTTGGTTTCTGAATATGAAATATTTGAAAAGTCGCTCTGATTTTCTTATAATATTTATTTTTTGAGATTTGCATATTGATACTGAAATGTTTTGTTTCTGCATTCTGAACTCTGTGAAAATGCTCATGTTTACACGCTAGTATATGTCCTCTGCTTACTGAGTTGTTGATAACTCACCCCTTATCTCCAATTATTTTTCAGATGATTTTTTAATAGACCAGCTAAGGATCAGGATTATGGAGCATCGGTGAGATGATTATCTAAGCATAGTGGATTACTCATAGAAGATTTCTGAGAAGTGGCGGATTTTATTAAGAGACTTTGTAGTATTCTGATGATGTTATAATGAATTGTGAGTTTTAAGTTATAGGGAGTAACTCTTCGATCCCTACGGGAGCGGGGCGTTACAAGATCTATTATTATTATTTTTAAAATCTTAATTTTAATGCTCTTTTCTTCAGTTTAGTTTAGATAATATATTCTTTAAATTTTGATTTTCCAAATAATAATTAATTTAGTAAATTTCAGTACTGGATAGCATAATTAATCCATGTGCGTTCGACATTTGTTTTCTTTAAAAACACTTTACTACTTGTTATGATTTTGTACACTTGCAGATATTTTTAGCACAACAAGTTTCTGGTGCTGTTGCCGAGGATTACTTATTTGTTATTGATATTGATACTGGCTAGATTTTTACTACTTTGGATTTTATTTTATTGGTTTAAATTATATCTCAGTTTGATTTTTTCTTTTCAGAAATTAGAAGTGCATTCCCCCATCTAAATCATTAGAGTATACACTTTTCGATTATGAGATTGAAAGAACTTTATGTCAGATTAATAATGAGAAAAAGAAAGAGGTCGCAGCATCTAAATTTAATAGGGCCGACCAGGAGCACAAGGCATTAAAAGACTATGATATGCCCTCTGTCAATGGGGGACATCTAGTATACGACACTGTAACACCTTGCTCCCCAATAAAGACATTTTTAGAATTTTTGGAGAGCCAGTGTGCTACTAAACTTGAACTTATAGCTTTTCTTTTTAACAATGCGACATATGCGAAAGATTCTATAGATAAAACAAAGTTTAATAAATACTTAAAATTCAAAATAGAGTCTATGGAAGTACTTATTTAAAAATATACGAAAGTCTTATGTGCTTATTAGAATAATTTATTTAAACCTTAAATCATAAACTGAACATGAATCTATTGCCTCGCCTCCTATGGTCATGTTCTGTCCTGTAGTCTCATCCTCATAAATGTCATCACTTAGGATGGTTTAAAAATATAAAAATATACAAAAATGAATTGAATATACTCAATAAGTAACACATCATTTAGTAAACATAATAAACATAAGGTTTTTTAAAAATGTGCATACTCATAAATACATACATAAATAACATTAACATGAACATGAACTTATCTTTTACTTGTCATAGGCCGATACCCACTGTTAACACATGTGAGTTAGGGTTAGTGAATCTAAGTAGATTCTGATTCCACCCGTGACCGTGAGTTGTGGAATTCATACATAAGAAAGACATACTAGGTGCACTACCAGCATGTACGACCTAGCAATGCATTATGCCCATAACATATCATAACACAGGCCGTTACATATCTTATAATTCATACTTCATCACAATCATACTTGTATACTTGTCATATCATAGATTTCAAAAGAAATCGCATACATATTTGTTATATCTTGTCATATCACATCATAGATTTCAAATGAAATCGCATTCTTTCGCTTAGAATCATGATTTTTCTCACATAAAATCGTGATTTTTCATAAATATTTTGATGCATAAATCTTCACATAAAATCATGCATGGATTTTCATAACTTATTTTCACAATTTATCAGATGATTAACTTTAAAATACTATCAAGCCCAAATATCTTATTTATCCTGATTTCTGCTATTGACATGTCGCTTAGAAATAATACTCAAAAACTTCTTGTTGTCCAACATCTATTTTCTCTTGGTTTTTACTATAGGAACCCATCACACTAATAAATAGACCCTTCTATCAACACTAATTGAGTAGGGGTACTTTTGTAATTTACCATAACACATCTCATAATATTTCATGGTATAGGTATATAAAATCTTGCGGAATGGCCTTACTAGAGAGGTAGTGCCAGTGGGCAGTGGCTTACCGTGATAAACAACTAGTAGTGGCTCGTGGCTGGGTGCGGCGACAACTCCAGTGAGTGGGCAACTATGCAACTGTGAGAGAGAGAGAGAGAGAGAGAGAGAAGAGTGTGAGAGATGAGAGGACACGGTGTGAGGGAGAGGAGGCAAGTTACCAAGAGAGAGGGTGGTGATAATTTCACCGTTCGGGCATTGCTGCCATGCTTGGAGATGATGACTGCTATGGTGGAGGGTGGTTCACAGTTGGGCAGCTTGCGAAGGGAAGAGTCGTGCTCTATTTTTTGATGCAAGAACAGAGGTCCTTCGGTGAGGTTGAGGGTGTTGATGAATTGCTGGACGTGGAGGGGCAACTCGTGCAATGGTCATTGGCATAGAGAGCAATTGGTCGAGGTGCTTGCTAGACAGTGCATAAGAAAGAGGTGGTGGCTCGACATGGGGCAATGGCAATTACGGACCATGACACAATCTGCATCTCGGGCTGTATTCATGTTCTTCTTGCTACTCGTGGTGGTGATCGGCTTCTTGGAGGAGATGACTGAGTGAAGGCTCACGGTTTGCCCATGGGCTAGGTGGTGCTTGTGATTATCTTGTGGCGTTGTTGTGCAAGGGCTGATGTAAAGGAGCTGGGTAACGTGAGGGCTGCTCCGTTGGTTGCTGGTGGCTTTCGTTGGCTGTGTGACGGGTTATGTAGGCAAAAACAAAATGAAAGTGAGGCTCTATATATAGACCAATGGAAAACCCCAGTGGTGAAGAAAGAGAGATGTACGTGCTTGGGATCAATGGAACTAGATCCGTGCGTGGTTGGAATTTATGAAAGGAATCTGATAGCTAGGAGTTTTATTATGAAAAGGAAAACATAAAAGTAATAGTGTTTGGAGTCTAACACTCATGTGCTTGTACTTTAAAAAATAATAATAATAATGGAGCCTTAACACTAGGTTCAATTAAATATAACTTTCTAATAAATTCTTTTATAGGCTTTAACTCATTTATTGTACCTAATAAAATTATCCATCATTTATCCCTAAAAATATAGGATCAGGTTGTTACAGGTAGCCAACTATACTAGCCAATAACTTCGAGATCAAGTCAACCATCATTCAAGTGATTCAACAAACCGTCCATTTTGGGGGGCTGTCACATTAGGATCCTAATGCCCATATTGCAAGTTTCTTAAAAATTTGTGATATTTTTAAACACAACGGAGTGATAGATGATGCGATTTGATTGAGACATTTTCTCACTTATAGAAAAAGCAAAAGCTTGGCTGAACATTTTGTCGCCCGGCATCATCACCACCTGGGAGGAGTTAGCCCAAAAATTCTTAACAAAGTATTTCCCTCCGGCCAAGACAGCAAAGTTAAGGAATGATATCACTACCTTCATCCAATTTTAGGGTGAATTATAATATGAGGCATGGGAGAGATACAAGGATTTATTGCGCAAGTGTCCACATCACGACCTCCAAACCTGGCTTCAAGTATAGACATTTTACAATGGTTTGGGACCCACAAATCGATCTATTGTTCATTCGGCTACAAGAGGAGCATTAATGAGTAAGACCCATGAAACCGCATATAAACTTCTAGAAGAATTGGCATCCAACAACTATCCATGGTCTACGGAGAGAGCAGTGCCAAGAAAGACGGCTGGAATTTTTGAACTTGATTCTATTACCACATTGGCGGGACAGATGGCAAATCTATCACAACAACTAGGTAATATGAATGTTAATGCTATTCAAACTAATGTTGTTTGTGATCATTGCGCATGAAATCATTCTAGTGTAGATTGCCAAGTGGGGAATCCGTTTGCCCAACCGAGTCATGAACAAGTCCATTATGTGTCCAATGTTCAACGTCAAAATAATCCTTATTCAAACACGTTCAATCCAGATGGAGAAATCATGATGGAAGGACGGAGAGAGAGTAATCATGGCATGTGGAAGAAGATGTTACCGAGAAGAAGAGAGAGCAGTGGCTTGATGCGGCGGCCGAGTAGTAAGATGGCGATGTGGAGGTGGGAGTTGGCAGAGTGGGATGGTTGGTTTGTGGCACTCAGTGGAAGCAATAATTTCCTCTATTTTGTGGAGTAAAAACGTAGGCCACTTGGACGTGCAATGGTTGCTTCGGCGGCGGTGGTGGCAGGCAGCAGTAGTTTAGCAAGGTGGTGTAGGGTGTAGCAAGACCGGGTTGTGGCCATTTCCGTCGAGAACGGTGGCAGAACGCATGCTTGGGAAGGAAGGTCTGGTTGTGGAAGTGCTTTGTTTCTTAGTGCAAAGACAGAGCAGTTTCGGCTTCTTTCGGTGGTGGTCTTGTTGCTTCAAGTAGAGGCTTGCAATGGTTGGTTTTTCCTTCAGGGGGAGAGGTTGATGGACGGTGTGGGTTGTTCATGGTGATCTTATTCTGGAAGTGAGGCGTGGAGAATACTACTGAACATAAACTGGGCAGTGAAGCTAGTGCTTCTGTTGGCGGCTACATAAAAGACCATTTTCATCGAAAACTCCAAGCGATGGCAACTGTAGTTTAGAAGATGGGGTCTAACGTGTACATGTTGTATGTATATAGGGATAGTTGTCGTGAACGTAAAGGGATAAAGATGTGCATGAGGTGGGAAGTTAGCTGCTATGCTTGTTTCCTGGACACGTGGTGACGTGGGACAGAGTGTTGTGTTGGCCTTGTCATGCTTGATAGAAATTTACGTAGAAGGTGTGGCTTGATTTACGTCCATGGGTCTAAATATATAGAAGCAGTGGTTTAAGAAATTTTATCATGAAGGGGACTCTAAAATTGTAACTCTAGTGTGGCTTGATTTACGTCCATGGGTCTAAATATAATGGGCTAGGACTCAATAAATAATTTAGGCCATAAATGACCAAAATAAATCTCTCATCCAACAATATCTTTGACATTTAGAAAAATTTTATTAGGCCAAGTTCTAAATATTCTGACCCCACCGTGGTTTGTGATTTATTATTTGGAGCTTTGTCCAATCATTGAGCCTAATAAAAAATTCATACTTTGTCAACATAAATTTTTTGATCCCGTAAGTTACTCTAAAATTACTCGTTAAAACTCAAATAGACTTTTCATATATAAGTCCAAAATTATTTAACAGACTGGGGCTGGGCCCAAGTGTTACACTTTTCCCTTCTTCCAAGTAAACACCTCCCATGTCAAAACCCTAGTTAGTGTTATTCCTAAGCCTACGGCCCTTGGTGACCGATTTTCACTTGCCCATGTTGGGCCCGTCATTGAGCTCTGGCGCCTCTCTCTTAAGATGGGCAAGGCCTTTGTTGCTTTTTAGATTTTCTACGTGCCATAACTTAAAAAGATAACTAAGTGGGCTAAGATTGAACATAATGAAAGTAATAGACGAGAACTTAGCTAAGTCCGGGTTATCACACATGAAAATGCCTAATACTAGGCCTTTTGTCAGTCCATAACTCATATGGAGTTTTAGCAAGTGCTTTACTAGCTACTCGATCAAGAATGAAAACTACGGTCTTTATGGCATCTCCCCGCAGTGACTCTAGTAAAATAGAATCAGTTATCATACTCCTAACTATGTCCTCTAGGGTTCAATTTCGTCTCTCAACTACACCATTTTGGTGTGGAGTCCCAAGTATGGTGTGTTGAGGAACGGTGCCACATTCTTTTAAATACCTCAGAAATGACTAGGACATTGTTTACCTAATCCATCATACCTACCATAGTATTCACTACAATGGTTTGATCTAGTGGCCTTAATTTTCTTATCTAGCTAATTTTTACCTTCATCTTCGTAAGCCCTAAAAACGTCACATACTTGTGATTTTTCATGTATACCCATAATGACAATAGTCATCTATAAAAGTGATAAAATATTGTTGACCATTTCAAGATGTCATAGCGAATGGACCAGAATGTCAATATGTATCACTTCTAAGATGCTTGAACTCCTATTGACACCTATTTTCCATATATTTTTTGTTTGCCTTATATGCATTCAACACAGATTCTAAAATCTGAAAAATCAAGAGGACCAAGAATTTCAATTGACACTAGCGTTTAAATTCTCTCCTTCAAGATATGTCTCAAATACTAATGCCCCGGTATAGAAAAATTATCATTCATTAATCTTTGATTTGTGGCATATTATTTACATGCAAGGTTTCAATTATGTTTAAGTGAGAGGCATGCAAGTCTAGCAAATAAAGATTATCAAAGAGAGATAGTACCAATAAGACTTGAAACTCATAACAGACTAAATTTCTTGTTTCAAAAGAACAAGAATAACCGAATTTTTCTAAACAAGAAACATAATTAAATTTTGTCTAAATGATGGTACGAAAAAACTCTCATCCAAATCCAAATAAAAATCAGACTCTAATTTTAAACTATAGACTTCAATTGCCTCCACTCTAACATTATTGTCATCTCCCAAGTAAATGAACTTTTTCGACCTCACTTGGTGTTCAACACTTAGGTACCCTACATTGTAACACTTGAGTGAATAGTAGCTCATAAATCTATCTACCAAGTTCAGGTGGCACATATTTCAGTAAAAACAACAGTAGAAAAATCATATTTCTTTGCAAGACACTTTTGATACTAGAGATAATTATTCTTCACATAACTGGTCTTCTTGCAAAAGTAACAAGTAGAAATCTTATCCTATCTCTATTGCACAATTGTATGTGAACTCTCAGAATCCACAGTTACTTTAAGTTTATTATTCCTCTTTATTTTCTTACTACCTGGATTTTCATAAGGAAACGTTGCCAAGTGTGCAGTTTCTATTTTCTCATAAGCTACCCTCTGATTAGTAAACTTCGGAGGGCTCATCAACCCGAAGTACATAGTCCAAATCCATATACCCAAGAACAATAGTAACATGTTTTTTCCATTTTGTAAAATTGGATCTATTAAGAGCTAGAATGTAATTCAAATTGGAAGATGCAATCACTAAAAGAGAAAACAAAACTCACAATAAACAAATATCCAATGAATGTTAATGCATCGACAATGAGAAACAAATCATAATTATCATCATGCAAGTTTTAGTCTAATGGAACAACAAAATCAATCAGACAAGAAGATATAAAATTAAATGAAAATTCTATCGATTTATAAATATAGGTTGCTATGAGATACCTAGTGCATCATTGCCAGTCGTTGGACAGTAATTACAACATGCAAGTGAAGATCTCCCAATAAGGTTAGTTAGCATAAATAGTATAAAATCGGGGTCTAGCCAAATAATAGTCTTCCTTTTAGCCAAGTATTGAATACATAGGTTGATCCCAAAATTATACAACTTACATTCAACTACCTTATACTATCTTTGACCTGGCCAAGTTACAACCTTGCCTTGGACAGATTGTTATTTGCATGGATGTAGATGTAACTAGATGCAATCCATTGAATTTTCTTTTTCTTTTTTTGACCTTTTTTAGGCCAAGGAAAAAATTTCCATGATAGAGGTCACTTAGGCAACATATCACTTTAATCTTTCAAAGCCTATGGTATGGATTGCCAATGAATTTCTCAAACAAAGTAATTATGAGAATAAATAAAATAATATTAAATAAAATGTCTATGATAGAGATATTCAGATAAAAGAAGAAGTTTTTTTTTAAATATTATTAAAATAATAAAATATTATAATTTTAATCGATCGGACCAAGTCAGGATCATGGGCAAATCGGGCGACACAGTTAACCAGGCCATCAAACCCAATTAACTAACTATTCAGAATAACAATGGATTGGTCAAAATGGGTTAGGGTCAACCCATTGTTATCTACTACGACCCAATTCTTGAAAAACATAATAAGATGAACATTTTGAGTTATACATATTCCTTTCATTCTTGGGCAACCACTTGTATTCAATTAGTTGCCCTTTAGGCGATGAACCATATATTCCCGCAAGTCTTCATCAACTTGTTTTATATAAAATTGATAATATTTATCGATCCATTGTCAATATTTATAAAAAGGATGAAGTAGGTTATAGAGGCACCATCTAGGGACGGAGTCAGATTCTCCATCTCCGGTCTCCAACTCCAATGATAACGGACGGGTTTATATAAAATAGTTAGATCCACTATAGCAGACAGGTTTAAAATAGCTGGATTTTCCATCTTGTCATATAATATTCTTGTCGGAGCCCTTACCAATAAATAATTATATATCTAAGAGCCATCTGCCAGTTTGGACAAAAGACAGGGCACTGCAGTTGTTAGCATATACTATTTGATCTTCCCAGCCTTATTTTTTGAAATCATTTTTTATTTTAATCAACTTGAGATACTGTTATTTTTGTTTTTGTTTTTTTTATATATATGAGATAAAATGAGATAAGATGAATTGAGATTAAAAATATGTTTAAATATTGAACTGATTTGATTTGAGATGAGTTGAGACACTACAAGGAACAATACTTTTACCAGCGATACATTTTTGCTGGTACAACCCATGTTTACGCCGCCTTACACCTATACCAGCGATTTCAATCTCGCTGGAATTTCGCTGGTATTAAAGCCCCATATTAGATCTACTCCAATGGAAACTAAAATTCGCCGTCATTGCATTTTGTTTCCCAGCGAAATTTTTTCGCTGCCTATAGATCATATAATCGCCGCAATTTGAAGAAACGACGCTGCCATTAATCATTGGGAAAAAATCATTCTAGCGATCTCTTTTCATCGCCAAAAAGTGAAATATTGCTGGTAATTTCCTTTAGCCGCGATATTAATAAATCGCCGCTAAATAATTAACTGTTTTAAAATGCAAGTTCCAGCGATAAAAGTTCGTTGTGAATTCCCCTTTCCCTTCAAGATCATTTTGTGGCGATCTATATCTCGCCGGTATTGATCTTTCTACAGCAATATTAACATCGCTGGGATTGAGTTGTTCGTTTGGAAACCCTTTCGCCGCACTACTAAAATCGCTGCTAAATATAAGATTACGGCGATTCTAATATCGCCGGAAAATTAGAATTTCGTTACAAGATCATTTTTGCAGGGATACAATAATCGCCGCCATTTAATACTAACAACGATTTTTTGTTTGCCGGAAATTGATTTGTTCCGTAAGTGCACTCAATTCCAGCGATCATAAAGATGCCGTAAGAGATACAGACTGTTTGTAAATTGACTAGCAGCGAGAAATAAATCGAAGGTATTGAAATGTTTGCAGCGATTTGAAAATCGTTGGTAGTGGCCCCTTGCGTCATCTTAATGAATTTACCGGCGAAAAAATTCGCCGCTGCTGACCTTAAAATCGTCGGGAAAACTGAATTCAGTGGGAACCATTTGACCTCATTTTCTTCCTAGGCCTGGTTTTTGGTTGTTCCTAAATGCAATATTCAACTGACTTGTGCTGCATTCATTCAAGTATTCAACCAACAACGCATGCAAGTAATAAATACTCATCCAAACTCATATGTATTTATACACTAGGGTGGTGTATTATATTCTCATATCAAGTACAAACTGAGCTACATCTAGTATAATAAATAACCACGACGGTCATAACAAATCAAGTTGCCACTAGACTATCCACCCCAATTTCTACTACCATGTTCCACAACTCTATTTAAGTGGGACCGTTCATCGGCATTAGCACACAACAACCAAGCATATCGTCTTCGACTTGGGGGTATGCTACGTCGAAAATATATATTGCGCAACACTTCTCATACTCTTCATCCTTGTATTTGACAATATTAACAAATTGCACAACATTAAGGAAAACAAAAAAAAATCAATTATGAGTTTAATCAAGATAGTTTTGATTACATTATGACTAGAAGAACAACCAGTGAAATTTGAGATTGAAAACTATTTGAACAGTATCAAGGACGTTAGTGTTGAACTTGGTATTCGGGATTGAGTTCCATTCGAAATTTGTGTATTGACTGTAATTAAATGAGGTGCGCCCATTGCTTCTATAATATAGTTTCACTGCTCCGTTAGTATATGTCATTTTATAGTTACAGTTTTCCTACTATGAATCTTTATTGTACTATGGCTTCTAGATTTTCCACCCCAATGCGATCTAATTCAAGGGATTGTTTGTTTTCCCAAAAAATGAGTATGTCTCACACTTACCATATCTTATGGCTTTGGCTTTATGGTTCTCCTCACTCCTCCCCAACTCCCTACTCCCTTGAGTTAATGTGAATCTCTCTCTCTCTCTCTCTCTCTCTCTCTCTCTCTCTCTCGGATCGAAGAAATAAAAGTATACATATGTCCCGTGTACTTGGTAAATGCCTAGCTATGAGCATCAATAAAATTTTCTGATCTATATATGTTGAAACAGCAGTTAAATTTTCTGACCTATTGAGCATTAGGAATTTACTGTATAAGTAGGCCATCAAACTTGTTGCACAGGGGCAGAAAACTCAATGAATATTTCAAGCGGTTTCAGACAACAACTTTCCAGAAATTGAGTAAACTTGTAAAATCTGTAACTTCAAGATTGAGAAGAACAGAGAACTTGAAATGTAAACTAAAGATTGAGAACAAAAATTCAATGTGAATTTATTATTCTGCAGAATTGCATGCATAATACTTTTACAACCTTTCTATTTATAGACACGTATACTAACTAACTTCACTTTACAGAAACAGAAGATATTCACTTAACATTCTAACTAATTATCACATTTGCATTTGGATTTAATTTCACTATTATTTGGAATTATCTCATTTTGCAATCTGACTTCACTTTTCTGTTTAGCTTCTTTTGACTTCAACTCCAAAGCTTCAATATGAGTTTGTATATTCCAACACCCCCCCTCAAGATGAGAATGTATATTGATCATTCCCATCTTGCGGATCAGATGATGGAAATTGAGGGAACCAAGTGGTTTAGTTAGAATATCTGCCAGCTGATGTTTGGATGGGATGTGAATGATCTTGATCAAACCTTCTTGCAATTTTTCTCGGACCAAATGGCAGTCGAGTTGGATGTGCTTTGTTCTTTCATGTTGGACAGGGTTTGATGCAATGTCAGAAGCTGGTTTGCTGTCTGTATAAAGCAGAATAGCCTGTGGATGAGGGACCTTTAAGTCAGCTAGCAAGTAGATCAACCATTGTAGTTCACATGTGGTAGAGGCTAGAGCTCTGTATTCAGACTCAGCTGAGGATCGACTAACTGTTGGCTGTTTCTTTGATTTCCATGATATAAGAGAGTCA
Organism: Juglans regia; assembly: GCF_001411555.2. Lineage (NCBI taxonomy): Eukaryota > Viridiplantae > Streptophyta > Magnoliopsida > Fagales > Juglandaceae > Juglans > Juglans regia. The sequence goes on from NC_049905.1 coordinate 12,089,945, forward strand.
CCAAGAAACACTGTGAATCCAGTGATACTCTTTCTAGTGTCAATACAACCACCCGAATCACTATCTGAGTAGGCTTTTAGATGAAGAGGGGAATGTGCAGACAGAAATATACCTTGGCCTGGTGTTGCTTTGATATACCTGAGGACTCTTTCAGCAGCGTGAAGATGATTACTACTAGGATTAGCCATGAACTGGCTTAGTGCTTGGACTGAGTAGGATAAGTCAGGTCTAGTTATAGTGAGGTACAATAGCCTGCCCACTAATCTTCTGTATTGTGCAGGATCTGTCAAAGGTGGAGATGAGTCATTTGCACTCAGTTTTAATGTAGACTCCATAGGAAATGCCACAGGTTTACAACCTGAAAAACCACTATCTTGCAAGATATCTAAGGCATATTTTCGTTGGCATAAAGTTATGCCTTTGGTTGATCGAGCCACTTCTATCCCCAAGAAGTACTTTAGTTCTCCCAAGTCTTTTATAGTGAAAGAGTCGTGTAAGAACCTTTTGACATTGACTATATCAGCAAGATTATTAGAAGCAAGAATCACATCATCAACATAAATCAAGAGTGCTATAAAACTGTTTGAATTATGCTTGATGAATAGAGAGGAGTCAGACTTCCCTTGAATAAAACCAAATTGAAGTAGAGAAGATGACAATTTGGAAAACCATTGTCTTGAGGCCTGCTTTAGACCATATAGGCTCTTTTTGAGTTTGCAAACTCTCGGATCAGTTGGTGAAGAATACCCTGGTGGTAGTTGCATATACACCTCTTCATTTAAATCTCCATGAAGAAAAGCATTGTTTACATCAAGTTGGTGTAAATGCCAATTCTTAATGGCAGCAATGGATAACAATGTTCTCACTGTTGTCATCTTAGCTACAGGTGAGAATGTGTCAAAATAATCAAGGCCTTCTTGTTGGGTGTAGCCTTTTGCTACTAATCTAGCCTTGTATCAATCAATTGTGCCATCAGCTTTGAACTTAACACGATATACCCATTTACATCCAATGGCAACCTTATTTGGAGGTAATATTGCAAGTTCCCATGTTTTATTTAATTCAAGAGCTTTGATCTCATTTAACATGGCTGCTTGCCAATGTGGAGAAGAATTGGCTTGTTTGAATGTCTTAGGCTCAAAAATAGATGATACAGCAGAAGTGAATGCTGCATGTCTAGGTGACAATTTATGTGTTGAAAGAAAATGAGCAAGAGGGTATGGCTTACCAGAAGAAGGAATGCAGCAGCTAGGAGATTTTTGAGATGTTGAAGTAGAGTGAGCCATATTACCACAATGAAAATGCTGCAAATATGAAGGAGGATTCCTTATTCTTTCAGATCTTCGAAGGTTTACATTTTCAAGATTAATCTGTGAAGTAATAGGTTCTGATGTTGGAATAGCAGAAGAGAAATTTTGTGAAGTTATAGATTCTGGTACTTCAGAAAGCAATTGATTCTGTGAAGGAGGAGGTTCTGGAATTGCAGAATGTGGATTTGGTGGATTAATGGGTACTGTGAAGTCATGTATTGGGGGAAAATCAGGAAAAACAAAAGGTGTGTGAGTAGAGTTTGGAAGAGAAGGAAAAATGTTCTCATGAAAAATGACATTTCTGGAAACAAAGATTTTAAGGGTAAGGAGATCAAGCACTTTGTATCCCTTGATATTTGGTGGATACCCAAGAAATAAGCATTTTGAGGCTCTTGGATGAAACTTACTTCGACTGGTATGGATTGTGCTGGCAAAACACAAACAGCCAAAGGCTTTAAGATAGTTATAGGCTGGAGATTTGTGAAAAAGGAGAGCATATGGTGTGTTATTATCTAGCACAGATGAGGGGGTTCGATTTATGAGATGTTTTGCTGTCAATACACACTCAGTCCAATATGTTAAAGGCAGTTTAGATTGAAAAAGAAGGGCTCTAGCAACATTTAGCAAATGCTGATGTTTTCTCTCAACTCTACCATTTTGCTCAGGAGTTTCTACACATGATAGCTGATGTATTATACCATTTTCTTGATAAAAGGAAGGCATATTGAATTCTTGGCCATTGTCTGTTCTAAAAGTTTGTATTTGAGAATCAGACTGAGTTTGAACATATGTAATGAAGTTGGCTAGTAAAACTCGAGTTTCTGATTTTGCTTTCATAAGAAAAAGCCAAGTAAAACGTGTATGATCATCCACAATAGTAAGAAAGAATTTATGGCCAGAATGTGAGATAGTGGAAAAAGGACCCCAAATATCACAATGTACTAACTGAAAAGCTTTATTTGAATTGCTTTGTGATACAGGAAAAGACAGCTTCTTTTGTTTTGCTAGAGGGCAGATCTCACAAACATGTTTGTGAGATGTTTTTACAGAAGGATCAATAGAACTAATGAGTTTAAGTTTGGCAGAAGATAAATGTCCCAACCGAAAATGCCATATGTTAGGACTAATGGTAGATGTGTTAGCCAAGAAAGAGCTGTTTGAACCAGGAATTTCCTTTTGTGTAGCAGCAGAAAGATTGATGAGGTGATACAGGCCATTTCTGACTTCAGCAAGCCCAATCATCCTCCATTTGCTGAGGTCCTGCAATACACATTTAGATTGAAAGAAAAACAAGGCAACAGAATTTTCTTTAGTCAACCTAGAAGCAGAAATGAGATTGACATGAAAAGAAGGAACATAAAGGGCATTGTGTAAAGTTAAATCAGGTGAGATTTTAACAGTACCAGTAAAAATGATGGGAACTGAATGACCATTTGGTAAATGGACTGAAGAGGGTTTGTTTGGGATTTTTATAGACGTGAACAGATGAGGAGAACAGATCATGTGATCTGTTGCTCCAGTATCTAATATCCAAGAAGAGATGTGATTTAAGGAGGCATTAGCTAAACAAAAGATGGAGTTATTACCTGATGTAGAGGCAGTGTTAACTGCAGGATTAGGATTGGTAGAAGAAGTGGATAGACTATTGGCAAGAGTGATCAAATTCTGTATTTGCTCTTGAGAAAAAAACATAGTTGGGTTATTTAAGTTTTGCTCCATAGAAGATGCCATGTTTGCATTGGACAATCGTGTGGAATTAATTCTCTTTCCTCGAGGCCCTTTCCAACCTGGTGGATAACCTATAAGCTGAAAACACTTATCTACAAGATGTCCAGAGAATCCACAATGGGAACAAATGACATCTGATTTGCCTTTGACTTTGCTGAACTTAACAGCATTTGAATATGTTTGTGTAGATGGTTGTGCAGCAGCCATAGCATGAGAATCAAGGGGAATATGCACTGCATTAGTTAAGGAACGTTGGCTCTCTTCTTGTATCAATAAAGAGAAAACTTTTCCCATTGATGGTAATGGAGAAAGAAGCAATAGCTGGCTTCGAATTGCTGAGAAAGAATCATGCAGACCAATCAAGAATTTCATGATATAGTCAGCTTCTTGTTGATCAGCAAGATTCTTCAATACTGCACAGGTACATTTTTCCAAAAATCCACAATTACAAGTTGGAAGGGGACGATAACTAATGTGTTCATCCCATAGTGCTTTGAAAGCACTAAAATACTCAGTGACTGAATTTGAGCCTTGAGAGATAGAACTTAAGGATTTCTCTAAGGCAAATACTCTTGGACCATCACTACGCAGGTATCGAATCTTTAACTCATTCCAGATGTCAGCAGCACTATTGAAATAAAGAAGACTACCTCGAATATCCTTTGCAATGGAATTCATTAGCCAAGAAAGCACAAGATTGTTGGCTCGCAACCAAGCAATCTTAAGTCGAGAGTTAGTAGAATTAGGCTGAGGCAAACTCCCATCGATGAAGGCAACTTTGTTCTTGACTGTGAGAGCAATTGTGATGGACCGACTCCAAGCCACATAGTTATCACCAGAAAATATTTCAGATACAAGAAGGGCTCCAGGATTATCAGATGGATGCAAGTAGTAGTGACTTGAGGAATCATCAGATGGATTCCCCAAAGGAAAAGAAGAATTTTCAGAGAAATTATTATTAGAGGATTCTGCCATAGAAGCATAAGAAACAAAAGCAAGAATTATAAAAGAAAAATCATGAGGGCAGCGGAATGTTTATGGACGATGATACCATGTAAAATCTGTAACTTCAAGATTGAGAAGAACAGAGAACTTGAAATGTAAACTAAAGATTGAGAACAAAAATTCAATGTGAATTTATTATTCTGCAGAATTGCATGCATAATACTTTTACAACCTTTCTATTTATAGACACGTATACTAACTAACTTCACTTTACAGAAACAGAAGATATTCACTTAACATTCTAACTAATTATCACATTTGCATTTGGATTTAATTTCACTATTATTTGGAATTATCTCATTTTGCAATCTGACTTCACTTTTCTGTTTAGCTTCTTTTGACTTCAACTCCAAAGCTTCAATATGAGTTTGTATATTCCAACAAAACTAGATATTATCCACACTATAAATAACTGAAAGCAAAAAAAGAGGGAAACTCTGATTGTTGCAACCCATTTTTACTCCAAATACTCATACACACAGCACGTTTAAAATCACCCCAAGGCAGAATGGGAAAAGAGCTTGTTTACAAGGCTACTTCCTGAATAACCTTGCATTTAACACATATCTTGTGGTCATCTTCACTAAAGCACAAAAATATCAGCACGATAAACCCAGAGTCCACAAGGGGATACATTTCCTGAGTTCGCACATCTGAAAAAAGTACAAAGCATTTTTTGGTTCAAACCTTCCAAGCAAATATATATCTAATAATCACTTTCAATGCAGCGATAATTGCATATGTAAACAACATATGATATCTTGTAGTACATATTAAAAGGACATATACGCCTAAAGCACAATATCGATTGGTAAAGTAAGATTAAATCTTTAAAAATTTCTGTAATTAACAACAATATTGGAACATATAACAAAAAATAAACCAAGAAAAATAGTAGATGGTCAATGCATACCAACGTACAACCTAAGGAAGAATTGTAATATGAGGATGAGAATGAAACCACCCAATTGTATTTTCATTCTTCCAGTAACCGTAGTGATTCTGTTTTTTCAAGTTAATTTCACAACCTCACATGAAATAGGAGCGTCGTTCCCTTAGCATAAACAGAAACAATATTCTAAAAAAAATCCATTCTAGAAAGAATTACTGAGAAATGGTCTGAGGCTCAAATTGAAAAAAATCCATCCACGTTCTTCAAAGGCTCTTACCAAAATTTATTTTTTATAGGTTCTTAGCTATCAAACTTATCTCTTACCCAAAAAAGATTAAAACATGGCATAAGTAAAAAAACAACCAACCAAGGAAATTATTAACAAATAAACAAGCATTCACATTGCCAGTCCATAACACTGATCTACTACGAATAGTAACCTTTACGAAAATGCAAGCCCCAACTTTAAATTCAAAAATCCTGCACATCATTTATAATTATAGTGGCTTACAAAAAACCATATATAAACAACCCAAATCAGACATTTTCCAACCATTCAAGCTTCACTTCAAGTACAAGCACCAAACCCACCAGCCAATCTTAACTTTTGCTGAAGATAAAACAAGAACGTAAAAACGACAATATTTGATATCAGAAATGGGAACATCATAACTGAACCTCATTGGTCTTTACCAAGAAGAAGACCCATGATGGCTTCGGTCTCTGTGGACAATGCATGCCTCATCCACCTTAACCACACATCTTCCGACATTTTGAAGGTGTCAAAGACATATTCTGTACCTACAAACAGAATATGGCCTTTGTCAATCTAGCTCAAAAAAAACTGGACTATATGTTAAGACATGTTACTTTACACCCATGTGTAGTAGGACTATAGACAAATGACTAAACATCCAACACTCATGGATTATATCCCACAGAATTTAATCCATGAGCGTTGAATGGAAGTACAAACAACAAATTAATGAAAATCAACCTTCGTCCTACACTGTATTCCAAGCCACATCCCATCATCTGCCTTGGGGCACCACATCACTGCAAAGCATATCAAACCAAAGAAAAATGTGATATAGGAAGAAATAAAATTACAGTCTCAATAGTATTTTTGGAAGAGAAATAGGGAGTCTGAAAATATGCTCAAAACCTTCTCAAAAAGCCGACACCCAACTTTTTATCTCCTCAGTGTAGACATAGATCCCATTATATATATAGTTCTATATATATATATATATATATATATATATATTTTGCCCAGTGTCGTATAGACTAACAAAATACCACCCAAGCATCAACGACACCCAAACTGATACATCTCCTCGGTGTCACAGTCACTAGAAAAAAACTCCCCAAAAAATTCCAAAATAGGAGAAGCCCCTTATGGGGAGGGGGAATCGTTACACTGAGTCTGTCGAGCTGACTCAGTGAATGATGTAAAACCCCTAAAGAATGACTGCATAAGGTTGTCATTCTGTATCTGATGCTCCCTAAGATCCCGCATCTCACTCCTCATTTCATCCAGCTAACTTTTGTAGTCTTCAGCATCTTTCTTATATTGTTCAGCATCTTTCTTATATTGCTCAGAATCTTTCTTGTGTTTTTCAATCTCAGACAGGTATTGTTGCATTTAAAGTTTGTCACGTTGTCTACATGACTCGGGGATGACCATCTCCCCAAGTCCTCGTGCATATCCAGGTCGATGGCCAAGGACCTCCCTAAAGACAGTCGCTGCTGCCTCATCACTACGTTGCTCTGGTCCAAGGCCATCCAACCTACCTTGCATCTCCTTCTGCACATTGACAGAACAATGATTATTAACAAATCTAGAATTAGACATAGATACTTGAGAATTGGACAAGGGAACTACTCACATAAGTTTCTTCTGTAGCATCTGTCACAAACTTATTCTTCTTCTTCGACCAGCGCGTCTCCTTATAGAAGTAGGCCAAATTCCCATTCTTAGTGCGCTACATGTGTGAGCAACACCCCATAAGAATATTATATATATAAGAAAACGTTATTATTGTGTTTGTATGTGGATTTTAAGCCCAAAACCTATGAGTAATCACTACCCAACAGTAATGTAATATTGTCACTAAAATATCCAAGTAAAGTGCATTTTCACATTGAAATTGAAATGAAAAGATTGTTTTCCCTTATAGATACCTTCTACTCAAGTAATCGCACGAATTATTTACCTCCTGTTGTGTGATTAATCGCCTGCTTTTTTCGGTTCTCCCAATTTTGATCTGAAATTTTCTGCCATACGCATCATAGAAAGATTACTTATGATAAACAAACAGATTTCCCACATTCAAATTGCAACATATTAAATTGATTGAAATATAGTTTAATGTGACAAAGAGCATATGTACCTTAAAGGCATTGCTGCCCCACCTTCCACATAACTTCACCCATACAATGGGGTCCACCAAGCTAGTTCCATGAGCCAACGCTTCTTCGAGGCTTCCATAACTCTGATAAATCTTGTGTAAGTTGTGATGGAAGGAGTTGAAGCGCTTACGTAGGGCCTTTGTCACTGTCAATCGGTGGTTTTCGCATTCCCAGTCAAAAACAAAGTCACTCTACATAAGGCAACATGCAAATCATTATGGTTGATATCGTTATTTGGGCAACGATTAAACTACATAAACAACTTTCAAATAATCCCTAAACATAACCAATGACTTACCCGAATACGGTCGATGAGCTCCTCTTTAATGGTTTGTGGGACATCCGACCAACGCTTGTAACTCATGTCGCAATATTGTTTAACAATCCACGATACTCGTGTTGTGAACATAGAAGCGTGTTTACAACATGGGGCTGTCTCACCATCATTTATCTTCAATTGGACTTTCCCGTTCTTCCTTAGCTTCTCAAAGAAAATGCATTTAGCTGGCCCACGAGTTCGCTTCCTCTGTTCCGTAGTAGATACGGCCTCCGTGGGGGCAACTGGAATCAAGTTAAAGGTGTAATATATTAGTGTTTTTAAGTATAATGTGTAATATTCACACTCTAATTAACACATACAACTATGATAACGCCCTCAAAATTAAAGAATTGGAAAAACATGCACCAGTTTGTTCTCTAGGAGGTGATTGTTCCATTGCACTAGGTGGGGGTTCTTGAATAGGTTCTGGCTCGTGATTTGGGTTGGCGAATGGTGGGGGACTTGGGGGCTGTGTCGAGCCATCCGAGGAGGATTGATTACACTCCTTCGTGCTATGATATGAAGATATTTTCACACCACGTGGTCGGATGTGACGAGCTGAGTATGGTATATAACGCGTTCCATGAGTACCTCGAAGTCTCCCTTCGCCTCTTGAATTGGGTCCCGGTTGGTTACATGCACGAGTACAAGTTAACTAGCTTATGATAAAATTGATAAATGAATTGAACATAATAATCTCAAAGTCACAGACATGTTCGTAAAACGTGCAATTTATCTACCATTCTCAATTACTTTTGGATAGACTAACCCTTACATTATGAGCATTTAGTGCAGACAGAGGAATAACTGAATTGTCAAAATTTATACCTTCATAATGCATAGTGCTCCTCATGAAAGATCCTTGAAGAGTTAGACGTCACCTGAAGCAAATAATCGCACATGTTAGATTTCGTTTAAATTAGGCATGGATGTTGTAAAACATGGACACTACCACCCAAACTTGATTGTTATTTGCATGGTAAGTAGTTCACCCAATGAGAATTCAAATCCTTCATGCAGGTTAGAATTAAATCAAAACATATGTTTCATACAATCTCATACTGAATTCTAAATATATGCATATACCAATTTCAAACAATCTCATTTTGTCAGCTGTCTATGTACACATGGGAATTTCAAACAATAAATCTAAGATGTCAACCTTAATTTCACGAAGTTCCTGGGTTGTTGTTATAAATATGACACAGACTCATCCTCTGTGTTTACGTCCTCCTCATTTGAACATTCCCCCTCATTTGTTGATAGGTCCTCATCATCTGAATATTCCCCCTCACTGACCACAGTTCCAAAATCAAATGTGATCATGTCATCATTAATAAAGCCGGTTGAATCTATGCATTGACCATCTGGATCCATGATTTCTCGTGCATCAACATGGCTAGGTAGTATATCAAGCCTATTCAGTGGAGTTGCCACTTGATCTGTATTATCACACAGCACTGATTCATAATAATATGATGACTCATCTTCTTGATAGACATCATGAGTACTTGATTCACCATCAATATCTTTGAGAACCCTCAGAACAGGCAGAATATTTTATACATTCTTATTTGTATAGTTCTGCACAACACCCCAACTCCCTTTCGCTTTTAAATCTCTTATGTAGAAATATTGATCTGCCTAACTTGCCAACACGAATGGTTCATCCATATACCAAGTTCTGTTCATGTTGACACTAATCATATGGTCATCCACCCGCACCCCTCGTTTTCGATCACCAACGTCAAATCAATCACATTCAAATAGGTACACCCGATGCCACTCCATGTAGCGTAACTCTACAATATTATTAATAACACCGTAGAAGTCGACGTTATTTGTGGCCTCATCACCGGTTACCAACACCCCTGAATTTTGTGTACACTGACGAAGTTCGCGTTGCTTAGTATGAAACCTTTTTCCATTAACTATGCAAGCAGCGTATGTTGCAACCCAACGGTCAGGCCAGCAAGCTAATGCATACATATCAGTGGACACAAGTGTATGCGAGGCACGATGTTCCTGGATCTATACAAAAAAAAAAAAAAAAAAAATTATACAACTTTTATTCTTCTCAATTCCGAAGCGATTCAAATGAATGCGTTAGCATTTCAACTTAGATAGGGATGGATAAGGACTTACACGTTGCTTGAACCAAGTTGGAAACTCAGTTTGATGCATGCGATCGATGCAATTTGGGTGTTGTACCTAACACATCTCGTAGTGTTCCCTGCATTTGGTGCATTGAGTCGACGCAAAAAATTCAAGTTAGCTAGTATTGGTTTCATAACACCTTGTTAAGATCTAATGGAAGTTGACTACTTAAGTAGACTCGTTCATGCTTACTCTATAGAAGGTTGGATCTCCGCACAATTGTTGAGCACGTACCAGATGGCTGCCCTAAAGAGTTTATCTTCTAATTGCACATTAGAAGCTATGCCCAAGGGACGAACTTTCTGGTTCAAAATTCTGAAACCATCAAACATTTCCTCTTCGTCAGGATCAATGTTGCGGTCCGCTCGAGTAAATCTCGTCTAATGTCTTTGAGGTACATGGAGCCAAATGTCAAGCATTCGGTGTGAATGTAGGCCTCGGCTTTTGAACCTTCTGGGCGGGCTTTATTCTTAACATATCGCTTGAATTTGCCGAGATACCTCTCAAATGGGTACGTCCACCTATATTGTACATGACCCCCAAGTTTGGCCTCACGAGGTAAATGGACAGCTAGGTGGACCATAACATCAAAAAATAAAGGAGGGAATATCATCTCCAATTTGCATAGAATGGTGACGATATCAGTTTGGAGTTGGTCCAGGTGATTGACATCCAGTGTTCAAGCGCACAACTCTTTGAAGAAAGTACAAGTTCAGTCAAAGCCAAGGCAATGTCACTTCTTAAATAATCCCCAGCAGCAATGGGGAGTAGTCATTGAAGGAAAACGTGACAGTCGTGGCTTTTCAACCCTAAGATTTTGCAATCACGTAGAGAAACACAGTTCGAGATATTCGAAGCGAACCCATCTGGAAATTTGATATTAGACAGCCACTCACAAAATTTATTCCTTTCATCTCCATGTAATGTGTAGTCAGCATATGGCATTGTTACACGATGACCATCACGCCTCAAGTGTAATTCTTTTCTATAGCCCAAAATCTCCAAGTCATGCCTTAAATTGATGTTATCCTTAGTTTTCCCTGCACTATTCATTAAAGTGAATAAGATGTTATCGGCAATATTCTTCTCAATATGCATAACATCTAAATTATGCCGAAGTCGAACTGTTGACCAATTAGGTAACACGAAGAATATGCTAGACTTTGTCCAGTTCAGCTCTTCAGCAGTGCGTCTTTTCTTCCTATGAGATTTGCCAAACTGAACATCCCCAATCATCTGCAATTGGGTTTGAATATCTTCAGCTCCTATATCCCTTGGTGGCATGCGATGATCTTCTCTACCGTTGAACAAACCTTTCCTCCTTCTCCACATGTGATCTGGTGGTAAGAAACGTCGATGTCCCATGTAACAATGTTTTTGACCATATTTTAACCAATTGGTGTCTATGTCAGAATTGCAAGACGGACAAGCCAATTTCTCCTTTGTTGACCAGCCAGACAAATTCCTGTAGGCAGGAAAATCATTGATTGTCCACAATAAGACAGGATGCAACATAAACGTCTCCTTAGTTAAGGCATCATATGTAGGTACCCCATCTTGCCAAAATTCAAACAGTTCATCGATCAACGGCTGCAAGTATACATCGATATCATTCCCTGGTGACCTTGGGCTAGGAATAATCAAAGATGTCATGAAGAATTGTTCTTTCATGCATGACCATGGCGGCAAGTTATAGGGTACAAGGATCACTGGCCAAATGCTATGAGGTTTAGCCAAGTTGTTGAAGGGAGTGAAGCCATCACTTGCCAGACCGAGCCTAACATTGCTAGGATCCCCAGCGAACCAACCATGATCTTCATCAAATTTCTTCCAGCACTCAGAGTCGGCCGGATGTCTTATACGAGTATCTTCCTGAATCCGTTGCTCTTTGTGCCATCGCATATCACCTGCTATCTTTGCAAACATAAAGAGGCGTTGCAATCTCGGTTTCAAAGGAAAGTGGCGCAACACTTTTTGAGGTATCGCGCGTGACCCGTGTGTATTTGGTATCCACCTCGAAGCCTTACATACAAGGCATTCATTAAGAGCAGTATTTTCCTTCCAAAATAAAATGCAGTCATTGGGGCACGCATGGATTTTGTGGTATTTGAAGCCCAAACCGCGCTCCAAAGACCTTGACTCCTCATATGATTGTGGCAATAGGGCATCAGGAAAGGCAGACCTCAACAAATCAAGTAGCATGTCAAATGACTTCATTGACCAGCCACCGATTGATTTGATGTGTAACAACTTGACAACGAATGACAGTTTTGAAAATTTTGTACACCCATCGAATAACGGACGTCGGGCATCCTCTAGTAGTTGGTCGAAAGATAGTGCTGGTGAATCTACAGTCTTTGGTGGCCTGTTTGCCGCAGGAGTGCTATCTTGGGGCACATCAACGAAGGTGCCTGCCCGGATGTCATCCAACATATCTTGCATGTCATCTAGGGGTGTGCAAAATTCCAAAAATTCTGACTCCGTCGGAGTTGTCAGAATTCGGAGTAGCTCCAATAACTATTCGGAGTCAGAGTCGGAATCGGAGCTACTAGGAGCTCCGACTCCGACTCCTAAAGTTTTTTTTATAAAACCCAGCTATAAAATGATGTCGTTTTACAGCTGTGTTTTTTTTTTAAAAATTGAACGACACCGTTCCACTTAATATGGAACGGCGTCGTTTCATATTAAAAAGGGGGAAAAAGAACGGCATCACCCCCCTTCTTCTTCCTTCTTCAGTTCTTCTTCCTTCTTCTGCTTCCTTCTTCCTTCTCCCTTCTCTCTCGCATCTCACTGAACCAGTGAAGCAGTTTCGCGCCTCACGTCTTGTGTCTTTCTTGCCAGCGTGACTCCGTTCGTCGTTACTCCTCTGTTCAGCTTCCACCTACGGTGAGAGTAAGGTTATGAGCCCTAAATTTAATTCAAGCACGTCTCTTATGAATTGGAGCCAGCAGTTGTGATTCTTGTGAATTGGTTGTATTGAATATAGTCCCAACAAATCACGGCGCTCAAAACCTTGAATTTTATATTGTATTGAACACTTGCGCTCGAGCAAGGTGTCGAGCGCAAGTTGAGCACACGTTGTATTGAATATTAGCTCGAGCGATATGTCGAGCGGAAGTCAAGCGAACCTCTCTAGAAGAGTTCTGCTCGAGCGCTACGTCGAGCGCACGTCGAGCGAACCTCTCTGGATGGGTTTTGCTCGAGCACCACGTCGAGTGAACCTCTCTGGATGCGTTTTGCTCGAGCACCACGTTGAGCGCATGTCGAGCGAACCTCTTTGGATGGGTTCTGCTCGTGCGCCTCGTCGAGCGCACGTCGAGCGAACCTCTCTGGATGGGTTCTGCTCGTGCGCCACATCTAGCGCACGTCAAGCAAACCTCTCTGGATGGGTTCTGCTCAAGCGCCGTTTCGAGCGCACGTCGATCGAACCTCTCTAGATGGGTTCCGCTCAAGCGCCACTTCGAGCGCACGTCGAGCGAACCTCTCTGGATGGGTTCCGCTGAGTCGAGCGCACGTCAACCGAACCTCAATATAATAATACATCGATACAATAATACATTATGATACAATAATACATGTCCTATACAATAATACAATAGCCTAGTTTATTTTTAAACTAATTTTTTGCTTCTAATTTAATTTTTTCAGCTTCATTGATTGTGATATGGATCCTAGACATAGTGGAGATGATCGTCCACAGGGGGATGTGGCGGATGCCAATGCTACAACTCCTACACCGGTGGGTACTTCTACCCCTAGAGCCACATCTATGGCAGCTACATCTAGAGCAGCTACATCTTGTGCGAGTAGTCGACTCCCACTCCTAGTTGATATAGAGGATGAGGATATGTTCAACGAAGATGAGGAAATGCCCAGTGAGCAAGATCAACCACCACGGCCTTCTAAAAAGAGGTCGTGGACATGGGAGCATTTCACCAAAATTCCTGGTGATATTGCGAACCCGGTAGCAAGATGCCATTACTGTGGATCACTTTGTGGATGCCATTCGAAGAAGCAAGGTACCAGTGTGTTAATAGCACATCTAAATGGTTGCCAATGATATAAGATAGAGAAGGGATTGCAAGCCACTGATAAGACCAACCTCAATTACCAAACTTCTACAGCCACTGATAGTACACAGACTAAGAAATTGGTCATCCCTCAATACAGTGAGAAGATGTTGAGGGACATGCTTGTAGAGATGATAATTACTGATGAGATGTCATTTACCACAGTCGAGAAAAGAGGCTTTCGAAAGTTTTTAAATTTTGTTGAGCCACAATTTTCCATTCCATCACGGTATACAGTGATGCGAGATTGTATGAAGAGGCATGCGAAGGACAAGGAGGAGATGAGGAAGATGTTTATTACCACTAGCCAGAGAGTGTCGTTTAGGACTGACACATAGACTTCCATACATAAACGTCTGCTACATGTGTATCACAGCACACTACATTGACAGTGAGTGGATTTTGCATAAAAAAATTATTAGTTTTAAAGAAATTGTGGATCATAAAGGTGCATCCATTGGGGCGAAAATGGATGATTGTTTAAAGGACTGGGGAATTCGAAAAGTGCTATGTATTACAATTGACAATGCCAGTGCGAATGAAACAACAATTGATTGGTTTAAGCGGAACACGACGGTGAGAGATGATGTCATTCGGGCCCACGAGTTTATTCACGTTCGATTCTGTGCTCATATCATTAACCTCATAGTTTTTGAGGGATTAAAAGAGGTTGATGATTCCATAACCCGAGTCCGCAACATTATACGATATGTGAGGGGTTCCCCTCAAAGGCTTGCCAAGTTTAAGGCAATAGCAAAAGATATGAAGATTGAATGTTCTAGTATGTTGTGCTTGGACGTTCCGACTCGATGGAATTCTACATACATGATGTTGGATGTGGCACAGAAGTACCAAAAAGCATTCGAGCGGATGGAGGTCGAGGATGGGGGCCTGAGGTATGCTTTGTAGGAGCCAGCAGGACAGGGGCTCACTGCGCCGGACGCACATGATTGGACCAATGTGAGTTATTTTGTTGAATTTTTAAGAACTTTTTATGAGATAACCATGCGGCTATCTGAATCCAAATATACGACTGCAAACTCATTTTTCAGCGAGCTCTCGGAGCTTCACTTCCAGTTGGAAAATAGTTATACTGACTCTGCTGAATTGTTATCTGCTATGGCTACGAGGACGAAGATCAAATATGATAACTATTGGGGGAATATTGAGAAGATAAATAGATTGCTATTTGTGGCAGTGATCCTTGACCCTCGAGTTAAGTTGGCCGTTCTAGAATTTTGGGTAAATTCCGTCCTTGGGGTAGTGAAGGCTGCAAAGTTTATTAGATTGTTAAGAAGTGATGTTGATGACTTATATAATCACTACAGTACTAGTGCTCAGCCTTCATCCGCAGCTGGTAGCTCCTCACATTTGAGGCCGACAGGATCAATAGTTTCCTCAGGTGATACCGACCCATCTGTAGGGGTTAGAGGCCATCGTATTATACGGCAGTATCATCAACTCATGTCAACAAGGAATATTATGCATTGTACATCTGAGGTTGAACGATATTTTATGGAAGCTGTCGAGGCACCTAGTGATGTATTTCAGTTATTAACTTGGTGGAAAGTTAATTCCACCAAGTATCCAGTCATTTCCCGTGTGGCTCGAGATGTGCTAGTCATTCCTGTCACTACGGTTGCCTCAGAGTCGGCATTTAGCACTGGAGGTCGTGTGTTGAATGCTTATTGGAGTTCATTGTCACCGTCAACCGTGGAGGCCCTCGTTTGTACACAAAATTGAATAAGTGAAACGCCTATTGGACTGGATACCGTTGGCATTGATGCCGAGAGCTATAGGCTTGAATCGGGTAAGTTTATATGCTTTTAAATGATGATTTAATTATTTTTAATGTTTCTAACTTCTACTTTTTATGATTTTATAGATCTAATTGTGAACCCTAACATAATTAACGATGATTGAGAGTCTGGAACGGACGCTACTTGAGAATTGGGATGGAGTTGAGAGAACCCCCTTTCTTGGTAAGAATCAAATTATTCTTTTACCGTGTTCAATTTTTTATTATCAATATTTTTTCATTTATTGATTGCAACTTTCTATCTTCATTTCAAGCATGACCAATGTAACAAAAAGCATTTGAGTAAAATCCGTGTTTAATTTTTATGTAGTTATATTTCAAGGCTGAGTCATATTGTTATTATGTTATAAATGGGACTGTTATAACTTATGGCTACATCATACATGTTATTTACTTTTTAAACTATTTATATAGTTATATTTATATATTTATATTTATATATTTATTATCCAACTGAAATTAATCTAATTATACAAATTCGTACCATCATTCTTCTCTATAAAATTTTAAATCTGTGTAATTTTTGACTAATGAGCCATGAGCACTTTTAATGCTAAATTTCAGACGGACATAAAACAAATTAAAGATATAATCAAAATTTAGTAACAAAATCAGAAGGAAAATTTAAATTATTGAAAACTCTTGAATAAACCAAATATTTGTAGATGGTTCACTTTTAAAAAAATATATATGTTGCTCACTATCTGAAACGAAATTGAACAACAAAATTTAAATAATAATAAAAAAAAGAATAGAAAACAACAACTATAAATTTATTAATGAACGGAGTTCGAAAATTTAATTCCGAGTCGGAGCTCCGACCTCCGTTCGGAACTCCCTCTGACCACCGTTCGGAGTTCTGATCGGATGTCGGAGCTCCGACCTCCGTTCGGAGGTCGGAGCTCTGAACTCCGATCAGAATCGGACTCTGACTCATTTCGGAGTCGGAGTCGGAGGGGCAATTCGGCTCTGACTTTTGTCAGAAACGACAACTCTGATTCCGTCAGAGTCGGAGCCCACCCCTAATGTCATCTTTGTAATCGTCTTCTTGGTTGATATCATCATCAATATCTTCATCACTGACCTACCATGTTGTCTCCTCCTCCCCATGAAATATCCACTGCGTGTAATTTGGGTTGATCCCTTTCATAAACAAATGGGTTTCCACCTCAAATATAGGCAGCCACAGATTGTTAAGGCATGCACGACATGGACACCGGATGCGATCCCTTCCACTTGCATGGTTTCGTGCTTGTGCGAGGAAATATTTAACGCCTTCGGCGTATGCAGGTGATACAAGCTTATCGGGGTCATTCATCCAACTTTTGTCCATCTGAAGCACGATATGGGAGGGGAAGAAAGTTAGTTAAGCATGGACCGTAAACAACTAAGTTCGATGAAAAACTCACCATAGTGCGCATTCACGTTTAGAAGAATGAATAAGAAGTTGTTTGAAGAAGAGAATTGGAGGCACCTAGTTCACTTCATAAAAAGCATATTAGAAGGTGGTTGAGACACTAGGCTTTTAGAGCGTGGCGCCAATGGGAGTAACCTTTACGTGGAATTCAGGAAACTCTAATCAAGACTGTGAAGGATGTTATAGAGGTTGCCCCTGTATTTAAAGAGCATATATGTGTGGCACTGTTCATTTATTGCATACCAAAGGTTAGTATAATATAGTTCACTGTAGAGGAAAACAGAAAAACAGACGGGATCTGAGAAGGTTAAAGGCAGTGAACTGTGTTGCTTACCCTGTGTTGTTGGGGGACTTTGGGGCCAATATTTTTTTAAGGCAGTGAACTGTGTTGCTTACTCGTGCCTACAACCTACAACTAAGTTGCTTTCTCAATATATAGCAAGGTGATCTAAGCTGTGGTGTTTGCATACACCTCTGGAATCATGTAACTAGCTAGGTTCAAGATATGGTGTTTGTATAGTACCTCATATATACTTGGGCAATGCCTATTTACTTCTATTATTAAATTATTATCTTACTTGTTAAAAAAAATTACACCTCTTGATTCTTCAGCTCACGCTTTATTATGCTCTCTAAATTTTCCATTTCATTCTTTGAGGTGGGTGAGTTCAAATTTCTGTTTTGATCTATGGAAATTACAATTAATCCAAGATTGAAATGTAATATTGTTAAAGCAATTTTCCAAACAAAAGTAAGCATGCATCATAATTGGTCCAACATTATAGTTGAAGATTATATATAGAAGCTAAGAAAAGAGAGAAGATTCAAGAAGTAATCAGGTTTTCATTATAAGATGGAAGGAGGAATTTGTTCGTTTGTGAGGCCATAACACTAACCACTTTTTCTTATTTGGTCGGCAGAAACTGCTTATCTACCTTATATAGTTCATACTGTTTCAGGTAGTTCAAGATAATACTTGTCCAATATATATAATCTAACAAAATACATTGTTTAATCCAAGGAAAAAATATAGATGCATTAAGCAGTACTTAACAGCTTTATTCTGACTTGGTACTTATTGTTTTTCGGTTTGCATGCAGAATTCCTTTAGGTTGGCATTTTTTGCATGGTCTTGCTTAAGGATCCTTGAGTACTTTGTTGTTATTTTATATCTACCAATTGTGTTATTAAGTAAAGGAAATTAAATTCTAGCTGATCAATCTAACTCAAATTCAAATTAATTAATTAGCCACTACAAGGAAAAATAACTTTACCGGCAAACAACATCACCCAAAACAAAGAACCAACAGCATGTGGAATTTGTTAAGTAGAATACAATTATTATTAGATGGATTATCTAATAATAAACCATATATATATATATATATATTCCAAACTCAGAAGGTCTAGCATATATAATAACACTAACAACAAAACATCCATCTATGTTTTGAGAATTCATGAAATGAAAGGAAGAAGGATTTGCAGCTATGTATGGGTAATCGTTACCTTCAATCCCCAACTAAAATTGTTTCAGCTCACCCCTGGGTGAAATGGCTTACCCAAGGCCGTTGGGCTCAATCAAGTGCTTTTTAATCAAAAGCACTCAACGTCCGTCCTACAATCTGCACCCAAAAATCTAATAAAGTTTCAGATTAAATCTTAATAGAAGAATATAACATAAACAAAATCAATAAACAAAAGACAAATATACAAATAAAAGCAAACAAATAAACCAGTAATGATTTTAATCACAATCTTAACTGCATAAACCAACTATATAATTTCAACTACAAAGCATGTTCTTTACATCCTCTGAACTTAGGCCATTCTCAGCTAACAAGCACAACATCAAACCATTTAACTTCTACCCATACTTAGCACTAAGCCAGACTTTAAAAGTCCTTATTCCAAGCATCCTAAATAAATAACTAGAGCATACATTCAAATTGCATGTTTGTTGTCCAATAAATGCCATTGGGTTTTGTACATGAAAGATAAATGGATGGAAGCAACAATTGGGTTGAGTTCCTATAAGTTCATTAAATTTCATGTAGTATTGTATTTTCAAGATTTCTGTAAGTGTAGTTTCATTTTAAAAAAAGTAGTAATTTGAAATAGGATGTCCCGTATACTAGTGCACAAAGTAGGGAAGCTAGTTATAAGCTTGAGCTCGGCTTAGACAAGTACATATTGATAGCAAGGGCTAAACATCAATCAATACTTAGTTCGATCTAAAAGTTTCCAATTAATAAAATTACTTTTACCAAATCTCAACTACATGACACTAAAAGTAACCCAGAAATTGCAAGAAACTGCTTTCAATTTAGCATGCAATATACACTTTGTTGGTATTAGAAACATTAATAGCATATATACACAAATGCATTTTAATTGTTGTAGGTATATGCATGGTATCTTTTCATTACCCTTAATGAATATTTGTATTTTAGGGTTCAACTCGAGTTGGGAATTTTGAAGAATAGCTGTGTATAAATTTTTATTTGAACTTCATATAGAGATTATGCATTATATGCCTCTTACCTACCTTGGCATGTTTGCTCTCTGCATTTTAGCCCTCAAAATCAAGTCAAGCAAAAGCCCCATAACTAAATTGATGGAAACTTGATGTGTATGAAGAGGCTTATGAAGGTTTATGTTAGTAGGATGGGATGAGCTGAAGGGAGGCACTTGTTGAAGGCAAAAGGGGCATACTTAGTATGGTCCTGGAATAAGAGCAGTAAAAAAAATTGTATGATGAATAGCTTTAGAAAGCAATATGGGAAAAATAGTGCTTGTATATATATATTTTTTTTTTCACTCTGGCAGAAAAAGAGAGAAGGACAGAGTAGGGTTGGTGGGCATGCATGGCCAATAATTAAATGACTAAATATCCCGAGCAACTATGCAAATGTACCAAAGAAGTTTAAGTGTTCAGAAATTTTAGTGAAGCACCAATGAAGAACCCAAGTTCACAATATTTTAACTCTATTAAGGTACTTCTTGATTGGCATTTTATGGCTGCAACTTAAATAAAGAACCCAAAATCTATAGTAACTACACTGTCGAACTGCACCTGCAACTAATCCCAGACTTGTTGAAAGGGAAAAAACATAGTTGAGCAAGATCATTGAACTTAACAGTATATATAGTAAAGTAAAAAAAAAAAAGACTTTTGGCAGGGAGCATTCACCAAAAGTTAAGAGGTAGGAATTATTAAAGTTGAAACAAAAGTTCTAAACCAATTTTCAAAGCAATTTGTTGTCCTTAAGTAATCACTATATATAGTGTGATTCCAATGAGTATGAAGCTCGTGGGCTTGATTATTTAGTCATAAGAAACCTGGAAATTTGATATCAGAAGCACACCATAAGAAACCTAATCTATCACATGCATGTCTGATACAAGGAAATATAACCAAAAGACAAACTTTTATATAGACATGCCAAAACTTTTGTTTTCCATGTATCAAAAAAAGAAAAATTTCCTTCCATCAAGAAAGATAACCCAATCCATCATCACTTCTAACTAAGTTCATATCCTTATTTAAGATTTTCTTGGCATCCATATCTTAATAGTTAATTGAAAGAGAAAAAGATAAAAAGATTGATTTAAGCCCCAAAAGAAAAATGGTAGCTTACATCCTATTAAGATTTTAGTGAATACACGAGAAATATGATGAGTACGACAGCTTACAATATATTCAGATTTTAGTGCATGCCACACGCACACACAAATTCCTAGCAACAACACTTAATCAGCTTGTGTTATATGGAGTACCAGTACTAAACAACACACCAATTCAGTATGTACCTTCAGGGTATAGAGCCATATTTAGCTCAAAATCCTGTCAATTATAAACACAAAGCACTTTCCTTACCTCCCATTCACTTAGGGTTAATCAACTACAAAGCACAACCTCCCTCTCATTTAACTTCTCTCCATACTTAGCACTAAGCTCAAACTTTAAAACTCCTCATTTCAAGAATTCGAAAGGAATTAATGAAAATGACTAATAGCGTGCTTGCTGTCCAATGAAGGCCATTGAGTTTTCTACATGAAAGATATATGAAGATCGTGGGCTGAGAATGTAAAAATGATAGGAATTGACTTAGAAATGGAAGAGAACAAGGAAGCAAAAAAAATCTGGCAATTTCACCATTCACATGGCATTTGACAACTTTTTAGTAAATTGTTGGAACCAAATTAAATGAAGAGCTAAAGCTTACAAGATGGATGGTTTTTGCCCCTTGTTTGCAATAGTTTTTCATAGAAACAAATAACGTTGGTTGAGCAAAAGATGCAAATGAGTAATGGGGATGAAATGTACTAGTTGAAGAAGCAAAACAGAGTGCATAGCAGAATTTCTGCACTACCATGGACAGCCAGCAGCTGAAGGACATTCATGCTCAACGGAAACATCCCTCATTTAACCACAATCTCAACTACACAACCCAAGCATACTAGATTTCAAGAAAACCTAAGAATTCACATCATATTTGTGCAAAAGCATAGCATAAACGGCAAGAGTAGCTCTCAGCACCAAGGCAGAAAATTCTAATTGAACCTACCCCCTTGAATAAAATCATTGGTTGCTTACAATGCCTATTATCTTGAAGAAAAGTGTTAAAAATAATACATTCTCATGTTGCAGTAGTTTAACACATAGTCATAAAGGGTTAAAGATAGTCGTGCTGTGATTGAAACTCAATATTTAAAACAGAAGATCTTCTCAATATTTGAAAAAGTAGAAATAAATAAGCACATATGGACCGGGCCGGTGTTTTCGACTCTAAAATCCATTGAATCGTTGCAAAAAATAAATATGGACTGGCCTGGTGTTTTTATGAAGATTGGATTTTAAAACGTGCGACGAATTATTAATCGCTGGCCCTGAGGCTCATGTTGCGGCAATTTCTTTTGCAGCAGACATAAAATCGCTGGGAAAGGAACTGGCACACACCTCTAACCTCACCTTCAAGTCACTCTACTAGCAACCAAGTTAAATGAGTTTGTGTTATACGGAGTACCATTACATGACAACACACCAATTCAGTATGTACCTTCCATATATAGAGCCATATTTATAATAAAATCCTATCAAATACAATAAATACAAAGCACTTTCCTTACCTCCTCTTCACTTAGCAAAAATCAACTGCAAAGCACAACCTCAACCCATTTAACTTCTCTCCATACTTAGCACTAAGCCAAAACTATGAAACTCCTCATTTCAAGCATTATAAAGGAATTCATGAAAATGACTAATAGCATACTTGCTGTCCAATAAAGGCAATTGATCTTTCACACATGAAAGATATATGAAGATCGTGGGTTAAGAATGTACAAATGATAGGAATTGACTTAGAAATGGAAGAGAGCAAGGAAGTGTAAAAAATCTGGAAATTTCACTATTGAAATGGCATTTGACAACTTGTTAGTAACTTGTTACCAAAATTAAATGAACTAATAAAGCTCACAAGATGGCTGGTATTTGTCCCTTATTTTCAATCTTTGGATACAAACAAATAACTTTGTTTGAGCAAAAGATGCAAATAAAAAATGGGGATGAAATGGACTGGTTGAAGAAGCAAAACAGAATGCAGTGCAGAATTTTCTGCACTGCCATGGACAGCTAGCAGCTTTGGTAGATTCATGCTCTTAAACATCCCTCATTTAACCACAATCTAAACTACATATCCCAAGCATATTAGATTTGAAGAAAACCAAAGAATTCACATCATTTTTGTGTGAAAGCATAGCAAAAACAGCAAGAGTAGCTCTCGACAGACCAGGAAATTCTAATTTCCCTACTAGTTTGAATAAAATCCTCGGCTGCTTACATAGGGTATTATCATATTAGAAAAGTGTTAAAAATAATACAAACTCATCTCCACTAGTTTAACACATAGTCTGTAACGCCCCGTCCCCGAGGGTCCGGAGAGTTAACTCATAAAACTTGATAATCAACTCTAACAAGGCTAGAGTACTTCCAAATTCAAGAATATATCAATTTTCCCAGACCTCAAATCGAATGTAAATACTTCAATTAAATAAATCAAATAAACTCATTTATCCAATATTCAATCCAACAACCCAAATAAAATCAACTCTTCTTCATGTCTCAAATAACAACTAGAAATAATAAAACATTAACATAGTCTCCATAAACCGTCTAAATCCATTGAAGCAACTTAAGAAAGATAATTAACCTCCAACACCAACACTAATATCATGAGATATCCAACAACAAATCAATGCTAATCTTCTCCATAGACTCTAATACTGATCTTCAGCTGAGCCATCGATGTCATCTGAAATATTATGAAGATTAACGGGGTGAGTTATCAACAACTCAGCAAGCAGAGAGAAGATACTAGCATGTAAACATGAGCATTTATAACATTTGATAAGCCAAACAAAATATTTACTTTCAGAATGCAGAAACAAAACTTGTACAAAAACATTAGAGCAAAGTTTTCAGAAAAATAAACTTGTTCCAAAAAGAGAATCCGTTGGCATTTCTAAACTGACACCTTATAATCATATCATCGTTTAATAAACACATCGGAACAATACCATGTTTAACCCCCGTGGTAGGGTTATAAACCACCATTATACCCGTGGCTGGGCCATTTTCCATGTTTCACCCCCGTGGTAGGGTTATAAACCACCATTATACCCGTGGCTGGGCCGTATACCATGTTTCACCCCCGTGGTAGGGTTATAAACCACCATTATACCAGTGGCTGGGCCTTAACAGAAACAGAACGGATTTCACCGAAAATCCGGTTACAAACATATACAGAATCAGAACTTCATGCCAAGATTTTCAGATGATACATCATGTCTAAACAAAACACTGAAAAGCTTCAGATCATTTCACATGTTCGAGATAAACATAAACAAAATATTCTCATTTGTTCATAACAAAACTTTTAGAATTTCTTATTCGCTCTTTTACATAGTTCAGAAACAAAGTGCACAAAACTAGCTCATGTCTACACCAGTCATGACAGAAAACACTTTCTCTTATATTGAATTTATGCGTATGCAGAATAAACATCTGATGTTGTTTTCAGATCATTTCTTTTAAAAAAACAAACACGTTTATTTTCAAAGTCAACCTCATTTTATTTCTTTTATGCAAAACTAGTATATGAACCCCGCTTACCTGACTTCTTCGAATTATCAACACCTTGAGCCGAAACTCTAATAGTAACACCACCTAAACAAAAGCACATATATCCAACATTTAATAACCAATCTAGTAGGCTACTATTTATTAAGTAATAAATCAAAACAATCCCTTCACAACTCAATAACTATCCTAACAATTAAACCCGAACAACTCTCTTCATCCATTCGCATTTAAAACCCGAAACAACCACCTTCTATAACACCAAACCAAATATAATTATTTCCAAAACCAACAACAGTAACTCCATTAATTAAAACATAATCCAACCCAAACCACTTCCAACCTTTGAATAAGACGATTTCAGTGCACGCATCATTACTCTAATCATTCAACAATTTAATACTTGCACGAAACTTCAATACAACCAGTTCCAAAACATCCATTGTTCACACCAAAGAGTCTGAAATAATACTTCAGAAACCGTCTCACAAAACACCCAAGATTATACTCCTCAACATCCTTATTTCTAACACACTCCACTGTTCTAACAATTAAAAAATACATCAACCCAAAATAAAAGTCACAAAATTTTCTACTGAAATAAATTAATGGTCTGCGTAAAGGGGAAAATTGACTAAATGTGATGCACGGCTAAACAAGTAGCGTGCGTGTGTGCGTCAAAACAGAGTGAAACCGAAGATGGTAATGAGGCCCATAAGAGTAAAACCGGAAGGAGAAGAAGTAAAAATAAAATAAACAAAAGAGAGGAGTTACCAATCTCTGTTCAAGAAGCCGAAAAAATCTGCAATGGAAGAATAATTTGAAGTTTCAAAACCTTGAGTTGAGCACACGGTGAAGAGATGAAGAAGAAGAAAAACAATGAGAACCCGATTGAGTAATCTGTAAAAATGAGTAATAACCGAACCTTGAGTGTGAAAAGAGATGAAACACAACTGCTGGAGTCGTGGGTTGGTGCGCACGGGTGAGTGAGATCCGGAATTGCAGAGGAATGGGGGAGGCAACGCGAAGAAGAAAAACAGTGTTTCCGTAAAAGGGAAATTAACCCCTTCACCCAAACGACGCCGTTCGGTCTCACCCAAACCGCTCGTGGCTGGGCTTCTCCAACGGGCTGGGCCTAAGCCCGGATATTACATAGTCATAAAGGGTTAAACATAGTCAAAAACATGATTCAAACCACTGTATTTAAAACAGAAGATCTTCTCAATAACCTGCATATATATATGATAAGCAACTAGTTTTAGGCAAATAATTGTCTTGTTGAAAAAAGTAGAAGTTAGATACCAGCTGCTGCAATCTGTGTCTCTACACCTAATTCCAATTTAAAGGTTATATATATAGAATAGGTATTTATTACATTATTGCACCTTCGTATATTCATATGAACTGTTTCAATACAGTTGGTGTAAAGCTGTTTCATGCGTGGTAAAGGACCTTTTTCTTGTAGTGAAGCTGCTACTTAAAATGTAATCAATACAGTGGCTTTCAAGGAAGCTACTTAAAATGTGTCACATAATTTGGTGTGACAAAGCATGAAAAATTAATAATAAAGAGTAGCATTTCTTTTTATTCAATTTATATTATGAACAATAAAAATATTGTTATGTGCACCACCAGTTAAGTGTACCTCTCTCAATATTGCATCACATCTAGTACTACCTAAATGAAGAAGCCCACAAGAAAAAAAGGATTGATGAGAGAAAGACAGAGGCAACAAAAAAAGGAGAGAGAGAGAGAGAGAGAGAGACTTTATTCATGATGAAAATCCATCTTTGAGACTTTGTGATAGTTTTAAGGTACAAAAGAGTTACATTTCATTAAAATAAGCTTATAATCCTCCATTTTAGCCCATTAATTGTGGGCAGAAGGAAATTTATCATCAAGGATCTAGGTCTTTTTTGCATTTCATGATCTCAATTAATAAGAGAAATATAGATAAATATTATCGGTATTAAAGATTGTTTATTTATCCTAATGCTACTTAAAATGTTTATATGGGTAGTAATAATATGAGTTGAATGATCCTGTCACTTAAAACTGATCTCAAATTCAGCTTAAAATGAAAGTCAACATGATCAAGTTGGACAATTCATTTCCTAGCCAGCTTGTTGAAGTTAGTTATTTATTACATTATTGCACTACCAATATTCATATGAACTGTTTCATCTTATTTAACTAGGAACTTCTACTTCTTTACACCAATTATCAATTAAACAGCTTGCATTAAGTAATCATGTTGAGCACAAAGATCTAGTATCTAGTTCCAAACCTAATTAATTAACTCTTGAATATTTTAGCTAGTATAGTCTATTGGGTAGAATGCATGCATGCAAACAGAAAGAAGAATTGGAAGAAAAACAATGAAATGCAGCCAAATATCTAAATCAATCTTCCCTAACTGTGGCCTTAACTAGAAGCAAAGGATCTTCATAAGGTTCATCATGAATCAATGTCAATATTACTTTCTGCAAGAAAAGTTCCACACTTGTACGTTTTCTGATCTACTCTGATTGTTCACAAGGCATTATTTCTATTTCTGATAGTTATAGATGATCAATATATCATACAGAACTGAGAGGGATGGATCTAAGTATTTGTATATATCAAAAATAGAAAATCTAATGGGTTTTCAAAAAAGGCATTTATTCTTTATGGGTGCCCAAGGAAAGAGTTAACGTACAATAATTCATGATCAGCAAAACAATTCCCACAAAACTCTAAGAAATGCACATTCAAACAACACAACATTATTCACAGAAATCTTCTAATTACATATTAGAAGCTACTTGTAAAGGGCCATAAACACTACAACAGAAAAGGCTCTGTTTTTGCAAGAATATCACCCACGAATCACTGCATTTTAGTAATATCCACAGCTTAGACCACCACATACGCATAAGGCAGATATACAAAAATTAAACCTCAAGGAAGACCATGGGAATCAGATTGACAGTGCCAAAAAATAATTGTAGAAACAAACAAAAAATCTATGAAGCACTGCAAGAAATTTGGGAAGGTTTCTCTGATAGAAAAATTAGACCCAAAAATATACCTGAAAGGGAATTTATTCCCTAAAAATTAGCCTCGATCGTTCGCAAAATAGATGCCCAAAAACTTAGTTCCCAGCCAAATATGGAGGCACTATTTCCCAATCTAATTCAAGGGGCAAGAAACGACTCAAAATATTGAAGCAATATCATCGGGGAAGTCAGAAATCAACATGTAAACTGGGGTAGGAGGAACTTTAAGTTGTAGGTGAGCTGTCCATGGAGGAACATCAAAGTATAGGGGAGCTAGAGAAGGGCGCTGGGAAAATGGGACTCCGAAGGTGAATGGAGGAGTTTCGGCAGTGAGGCCTTCAAGTGGCGTTTCGTCTGTCGCAAACAGGAGTGATCGTCGGCATAAGCAGGAGGTGGAAGGTACGTTTGGTGTTTGGCGAGTGGATTTTTCGTATTTCTTGGGTTTCCTCGAAGTGGAGAAGAACAGGCCATGGGGCGAAAATGTTTTGGGGGGAAATTTATGTATTTTCGTCTTTTGCCGCCCCAGAATCAATCCCGGCGTAAATTTTTTTGTCGTAACAAGTTAAAACATTTTGCGGCGCCCAAAGTCGTTGCTAAAACATTCACAATTGCCGTAATTAACAAATTAACTAAGGTCCTATACTGTTTCGTATTAAAACATGCAGCGAGTTTAAAATCGCTGTCAATAATGTCCATTGGCAGTCAATTTTTTTGTAGCGATTTATGAATCGCTGGTAAATAACATATTTCTTGTAGTGAGATGATAAAATATTGTTAGAATATTATTTATTATTATTATTATTATTTTAGAATTTGAAAAAATTAAATTATTTATTATATCTTGTATTGGAATTTAAAAAAGTTATAAAAATAAGTTGAGATGAATTTACTTTCTAAATGAAGCTTAAAATTAAAAATTAAATAAAATATTATTAAAATATATTTTTCTAATATAATTTTTATTTTAAAATTTGAAAAAGTTAAATTGTTTATTTTATTTTATATGAAAATTTGAATAAATTATAATAATTAGATAAAATAAATGAAATAAATTGAAAAATTTTAAGCAAACAAACAATGCGTTAATGATTAGTTATGGGTAGACAGAAATATTTGCCGAAAGGGACCTCTGATGGTAAGCTGATAGCTGGAAAAGTGGAAATGACGTAGTACTCACACTCAACAGACAAGAGTTCGTCTCCATTATTGGTTTGAGGGAAAAGAGTAATGATATATGTAATTGTAGAGTGTGTAAATATTGTATAATTATTTTGAAAAAGAGTATAATTTATTATTAAAAAATTATTTTTTTTATATAAATTTTGTATTTTTTTTTAAATGATTGCGTGGCGTTTGTATACTCACGACTTGCAACTATCATTTCTTATTTAAAATTAGTTTTAATTTGATAACTTCAGGATGTTATGCTTATTCCTTTCTAAGGTAAAATTGAGAGAATTAGCTAATTATGTAGTTATTAACGCGGGTATATGACAGCTATGAATAAAGCACGAGTACTGCAGTTTATTCACGAACTTTTATGTTTGAAGGAGAAACTACGGACTCGTTTGTTTATAAAAAATATTTCATCTCATCTCATATAATTATTATAATTTTTAATTTTTAATATAAAATAAAATAAACAATTCAACTTTTTCAAATCTCAAAACAAAAATAATATTAAAAAATATATTCTAATAATATTTTATTCAACTTTTTAACTTTAATCTCAACTCATCTCATCTTATCTCTTCTGTTTTTTACATTTTATAACTGATTTTTATTATTAAATACTTGTTACGAGACTCATTAATTATCAAGACTCAAAGAACCAACATTTTTTTTTTTTGATGAAAGAACTGATCTCATCAATCAAAGATGTCAAATACATCAAACTCCAGGAACATAATCGAGTAAAAGAAACACTACAACATTTCTTTAGTGACTATATGTAAGATATACGAGGGGCATGTTTCAAAAGCATAAATATCCTCTGAGCAACCAAAAGCAGTTTTTGCTAGATGATGTGCTGCCATATTAGCTTCTCGGTTTGTATGTGTAACTGACCAACAAGCATATGAATTCAGAATCTCTCTTGCATCTTCTACCAGGCAGCCACCCAAACTCCCATTCTTTGTGTAATTCTTCAATACATCCACCACTTGCTTTGAATCACCCTCCAGACAAAAATGTGTAATGCCAACCTCTTTGCAAAAAACCGCAGCTAGGAGCATACCGTATGGCTCAGCATCAAAAGAGGATCCTTTGAGATTTCTGTGAGCCTATAAACTTCCAATAAAAAAACCATGGTGATCTCTGATGAGGACTCCAATTCCAATTTTCCTGTCCTTTTGATTTACAGCAGCATCCCAGTTGACTTTAAATAACCCCTCCTCAGGCTTTGACCACCTTGGAAACCCTGCATTAGCTGTGAGTTTGGCCCTTATGTCCTCTGCGAGAGCTTCCCTATATAATACCAGTTCTGTTTTGGCCAGTTGGTAGAGGGCATTTGGGTGTTTGAATTCTTTTCCGAGAAGAGTATTGTTCCTTCTAGTCCATATGCCCCTCATAGTTGCTGCCACTTCTTCTAGTTCCTCTAAACTGAGTATCTCAACGAGTCTGGACCATATATCAAAAATCAGATCACTTTGCATGGATAGCTTTTGCACCTTTTTCACTCCCTGACCCCACACATCTTTAGCAGCAATGCATCCCCACAGAACATGTCCAGAGGTTTCTGCCTCCTGCTTGCAGGTCAAGCATGAACTGTGTTCCACCACTTTCCTCCTTCTTAGGTTTGCTAGAGTAGGTAATGCCTCATTACATGCTCTCCATAGGAACATCTTGGTAGCTGGGGTTACTCTTAGCTTCCATATAGTTTTCCAAGCCTGTTTTTCTTTTTCTTTACCTGAGGTCTCCCCTTCTTGAGCACACTCCAAAACTTTATTGAGATGGTACCCACTCTTGACAGTATAGAGCCCATTTGTAGTGAATTGCCACACTAATTTGTCTTCTCTCCCCCTCATGCTAATCGGTATTGATTTAATATCAATTATTTCTTGTTGGGTGAATAGCTCTTGTAGGAGGGGTTCCTTCCATTGCTGCACTTGGGGGTCAATCAGATCACTAACCTTTTCACACCAACAATCCACCTCTCGGATAGACTGAATCTTATATGGAGGTGAAAAAGGTAGCCATTTAGCTGACCATATGTTAACATGTTGGCCATTCCCCACCCTCCATATGAGACCTTCTTTTAACAAGCTTAGCCCTGCATGAATGCCTCGCCAGGCAAAGGATGGCCCTGACCCCACTTTAGCTTCTAACAACCCTTCCTTGCTGAAGTACTTCTGCTTTAGGATCCTGCCCACCAAGGAGTTTGGGTTTTGTAAAATTCTCCACCCTTGCTTAGAGAGTAAAGCAAGGTTGAAACTCCTCAGATCTCGAAAACCAAGACCTCCCATTTCTTTGCTATGACTGAGTTGCTTCCAATTTACCCATTGAATTTTGGAACTATCTTCATTGAAGCCCCACCAGAATTTCCTGAGTAATTGATTTAGCTTGTTGGTGATGGAGATTGGTATCAGGAACATACCCATAGCATAGGTGGGAATGGCTTGAAGAACTGCTTTGAGGAGGACTTCCTTGCCTGCTACAGAGAGGTATTTGTTTTTCCAGTTGGAAACTCGACTCCAGGTTCTATCAATAAGAGTATGAAAGGATGCCACCTTTGCTCTGCCCACCAAAGCAGGAAGTCCCAAGTATTTTTCAAAGGTGCCACATGATTTAACCCCTGTAAGCTCCAAAATTTGTTGTTGAGCTGCCTGGCCAGTATTTCTACTAAAGAAAATAGAGGACTTGTCTTTGTTTATCACCTTTCCCGATGCCTTCTCATATATGTCCAGTATGTTGAGCACATGCCTGAGTTCCTCAGCTTTAGCTTGGCAGAAGAACAGACTGTCATCTGCAAAAAAGAGATGGTTCACTGATATTGGACTTCTTCCAATAGGTACAG
This sequence comes from Juglans regia, assembly GCF_001411555.2. NCBI lineage: Eukaryota > Viridiplantae > Streptophyta > Magnoliopsida > Fagales > Juglandaceae > Juglans > Juglans regia. The sequence continues at coordinate 12,121,268 of NC_049905.1, forward strand.
GGGTCAAGACACCACAGGCTTCAGCTTGGTTTAAAAGTGCTGTGAGGGCTTCTGCACATAAGATGAAAAGGTAAGGGGATAAAGGGTCCCCTTGCCTAAGGCCCCTTGAAGGCAAAAAGGACTCTTGAGGCTCCCCATTTACAAGTATAGAATATGATACGGACTGGAGGCAGGTCTGAATTAAAGTAATCCACTGGGGAGGGAACCCCATCTTGATCATAGCTTCCACAAACTGCCATTCCACCCTATCATATGCCTTACTCATATCTAGTTTCAAAGCCATAAATCCTCTTTTACCTTTCATTCTTGAGTTCATGGAATGTAAGATCTCATAAGCTACCAGTGTGTTATCAGAAATGAGTCTCCCGGGAACAAAGGCACTTTGGTTGAGGGAGATGAGTTTAGGCAGAATAACCTTCAGCCTGTTGGCAATGGTTTTGGAAACAATTTTGTAAACCACATTACACAAACTAATGGGCCTGAAATCAGTAACTCTCTTGGGGTTTTTAACCTTAGGAATGAGGGTAATGAAGGTATCATTAACCTCCTTCAATGAACCACCTTGGTTAAGTACTTTGAGTGCAAAATTACACACTTGCTCACCCACCACCTCCCAATGCTTTTGGTAGAACTGAGCTGGGAATCCATCAGGGCCCGGGGACCCTAATGGATTCATCTGAAAGATAGCATCTTTAATATGTTCTTTGTTGAAAGGGGTCATTAACCAGGCCTGCATCTCTAAGTCCAGTTTTGATCCCAATGCAAATAGGCAGTTTTCAAAATTAGTGGGGTGTGTAGAGGCAAAAAGGGAAGAGAAAAAACCTGTGAATACACCTCCAATCTCTGCTTGCTCAGTTACAATCCTCCCTTGTGGGACCTCAACCCTTTTAATATAATTGATCTTTCTTCTCTGACTTGCCTGCATATGAAAGTAACGAGTGTTCCTGTCTCCATGTTTGAGCCAGTGTTGTTTTGCCCTTTGGCGCCACTTCAAATCATTTTCTGTCATAGCAGACACCACATCCTCTTGGGCCTTTTCATGCAAGCAAGATGATTGCCTGAGCCAGATTCTTGTAATTCCCCAATGCTTTGTAATCCCTGTGTGATGTTCAAGTTCTGCTGCTTCTTTGTTTTCTGCTTCCAAGCCAGCAGCTCCTGTTGACAAGTATCTAGTTGTTTTCTCAGGTCACTGTCCTCACAACTTGATCTATTGTCCCTCCTCCATGCCTCACTGACTACCTTATGGCATTCTTCCTTTAACTCCCATGCCATCTCATATCTGAAGCACACTCTTCTTTTCCTTCTCTTGTGGCTTGTTCTGCATGTTTCAATGAGGAGTGGTGAATGGTCAGATTTAACTGCTGCAAGAGCAGTGCACGAGCTATGTTTGAAAATATCATTCCACTCCTTATTTCCCATTGCTCTATCAATCTTTTCCTTTGTGAATTCCCTGCCAGCCCTATTATTAGACCATGTAAAGCTTAGTCCCTACGAGTGAATGTCATTAAGGCCACAAAATTCAATTGCTTGCCTAAACTCCTCAATTTGTTTATAGGGTCTGCTTGCTCCACCCATTTTCTCCTTTTGGTGAAGGATCTCATTGAAGTCTCCAGAGCACAGCCAGGCCATGGGCCTAGGGGGTTTGATCATCTTCAAAAGTTGCCAACTGCCTTTCCTTTTTCCAGTATCTGGGTGACCATAGAAACCAATAAATTGCCATGTTGGTCCACAATCATCTTCCTGAATCAGTGCACTGATATGCCATCTAGTGTAATTAATCAATTTGACATTCCATTTATCTTTCCATAAGAGAGCAATACCACCACTTAGTCCCACACAATCAACTGCAAAGCAACCATCCATCATTAGAGTTCTCCTAATCCCTTCCATTCTTTTTGTTCTGCTTTTAGTTTCCACAAGGAAAACTAACAAGGGGCACTTTTCCTTAGATAAATTCCTAAGGACACAAACTGATCGAGGGTTCCCAAGCCCTCGGCAGTTCCACACCAAAATACTCATTGATTTTGGCAGGGCTGGAGACCAGCCTCTGCCTGAACCAGTGAGTCTTCATTTGTGTCATCAAGTCCTTTACTCTTTTTTGAGACCAAGTTGCTATGTGTCTTCCTCCTCTTGCATCCCCTCTGGTAGAAAACTCTGGCTGACCTGTTAGGGGTATCAACCATAGGGTTATCACCATTGCCTTCCTCATGAGTGTCTCTTTCCCGAGCCTTTCTTTTCCACCTTCTAACAGTGCTTACCAAGTCAACCCTACCATGCTTCACGTGATCATTTGAGCTAGCCAACTTGCATGACTCCCTTTCTTGTCCCGAATCCTGCTACCTAGGAACCTGCTGCCTAGGGACATCAAACCTCCTAGTAGGAGCCACCCCCTTCCTTTTTGAACCTTCCCACTTTCCATGATCAAAGGTGGGGTTCCAATTTCCTTCTTTGCACATAAGGTCCTTTTTTGGTGTGTCAGACCCAAAAGATGACACATGCACGTGTGTTGACTGCAGGCCTTCAGTGGATTGATCTTCTAGCTGATCTTGTAACTGGTTCCCAAGGTAGCTACCCTGGACAGGATCAACTCCTACTATTGTTTCTTCTGCTGGTGGTTGGGATTGGACCCCTTGCTTATTTTCTTCCTCATTTTCCACTAGGGACGTGTCTTGCTTTCCCGCCAAAACTTCCACTTCGAGAGCTTTGCCCTTGCACCTTGGTTCTTCACGTGCAACCCGATCCCTGTCTCCTTGTTGTTCATCCTTGCGGTGGTTCCCACCTCCACCACCACCGTACCTACGCCTGTCAAAGATGTTTGTGTTTCTGGGTTGCCCTCATAACCAGGGGCCAAATTGGTATGAAACTTGTTCATCGCCTTGTTGTTCAGCTCTCTGCCTTGTGCAGCTCCTTCCTTTGTGAAATAGCACCCCACACTTGAAGCAAAAGCTTTGTAAACGTTCGTATTTAAACGGAATCCATTGTTGTTTTTCACCTAGCATCAGCCATTTCCCTCTCAGAAGCGGTTGATGGATATCCACCGCTACCCTTACTCTGAGGCATCTCCCCCAAGCTCGCCCATCAGCCTCGGCTTCAACTCTGATAACATGACCAATTGCTTCTGCGAACTGCTGACCAAACTCTTCTGTCATGGTTGCTAGCGGCAGGTTATGCAACTGCACCCAAAAAGGTTCAAACCGAAACTGTAATGCATGAATGGATATTGTTTCATCCACTTCCGACATGGTTAGAAGGTGTCTATCGAAGAACCATGGACGTCCACTTAAGATTCTCTCTTTATCTGTCAGCTTTTGGAATTCTATCAGAAAACATTGTTCTCCCAACTCCTTGAAAATAACCCATCCCTCCAGCTTCCATATTTGAGACATTGTGACCCTAAATCCCTCGCTGTTAACACTCTTTTCAGTTAAGGCCTTCCCTACCAGACAATATTTGCCCCGTGCATCTTCCTCAATGTGAGTTTCTGGGTTGACATGAAAAAAAGAGCTTTCCTCCTTGGAAAGATGTAGCTTCTCCCATTGCGATGCTAAATCCTCTGTTTCCATTATGAACTCACAAGCACAAACCGATACCACAGTACTCACATGAAGTGAGACGTAGACCTCAAAGATGCACGGGGCTTATATATCATTAGACTATATCAAAGATATATATCAAAGGTGCACGTAGACCACAGTACCACAACATTAGACTATATATTTTGGAACAGATGATGATTTTAATTTATATCATTTTGGAGCAATTGATAGAGAAAGTGGAGACACTAATTAAAAAATAGGTGTCAAACTCGATCGGTGGCTTCAATGCACGACAAGCCCTCCTAATTGGAGTTGTAAGCATATATTATTTTCGATTGTCCATTTTATTAATGTAGGATGGATCATTTAAAGATGATTCCTTGAAAATAAAGAAGGAAATCGAAAGAATTAGTTCTCACTGCCAGGTTTGTGCAACTAACGTCCTTTGTGTGTATACTCAATGAGCCTCATGTGTTCTTGATGTTGTGTTTATATTTCTTTGTGACATATTTCTATTTCTAAGGTCTTTCTCTTCTATATGTCATGTGTAATTAGTCATGTCTTTTGCCATTCTCAATAGAGAATGATATCAAATGTAGGTAATAAGTTCCTGGATATACACACACTTACCAAATATTTTAAAAAATTTGTCTCGGTCAGTATTTCTTTTAATAATTTTGTTTGCGAAACTCACGAGAGGTTAAAGAATATAGGAAGTAATTTTTAAGATGCTATTTATTTGGTGAATGGTTACATCATATCCGAGGATGGAGTAGGGATTAAAGCATAAACTCCATTGTTTGTTGTGTTGTACATCAGGTTTTTTTTATTATGAGAGAAATCATCTACAAAGATTATACAATATCTTGAGCCACTCGTACTAGGAACGGTATTACCAAAGGTACATTTACAAAATCTCCAAACATCGGAATAAATTAGATTGAAACAAGTAGAAGCCATAGGCTCACTAGTATTAAGAGGGAATGAGTTGTTTCCCAAGATGACAAGAAATGCAATAAAAAAGACTAGGACTAGTAGATGTAGAACCTACTAAGCCCTTAGACTGTACTCGAGATGTAGATGCATGACCAAGACGAGAGTGCCAAAAGGAAAGTGAGGGTGAAGAAGTGGTGGATGCAACTCCAGCAATGTTAGGGCTAGGAAGGTGGAGGGATGAGAGATGAAACAATCACCCAACTCCATGTCCAATCCCATGTATCTAACTAGTCCAAGGATCCTATACAACAATACCAAGGAAGTCAAACACAATCTTGTAACTAGGTTCACACAATTGGCCCAGAGAGAAGATTGAATGAAAGTTTAGGGATATGAAAAAGATTGGGAAAGATTAGATGTATGGACATCCCTATATTTTGAATGGTCATAGTAAAGCCATTAGTTGTGTGTATTGAAGATGAATGTCATAACGGTGTAGATTTGGTAAATGTAGATCGGTTAGGTGTCATGTGATTGCAACATGCAGAATAAGATCTAAGGAGAGGTTTTACTTGGCAAGACTAAGAGGGCAGAGGAAGATGCATTACTAGAATTGGTGAGAGCCTAGTTGATTAGATCCTTGAGATCAGCTCTGGAGAGGGTGAAAGTAGGCTCAGAAGACTTGCTAGAAGGACCAATGAGATATGTGGGACTCTCAGTATGAGCAGCAATTGTTGTGGGTTGGGGCGCCTTCCAGTGATGCCTACAATTCTCAATAGTGTGTTGTGGATGTCTATGATGTGCTGAAAATATCTGCAAGTACACAAAATCAAGTAGTAAAGTGTTTTTAAAGAAAACGGATGTCGAACCCAAATGGATTAATTATGCTATCGAATACTAAAATTTACTAAATTAATTACTATTTGGTAAACTGAAATTTAAATAATAGATTATCTAAACTAAACTAAAGAAAAGATCATTAAAATTAAGAGTTTAAAGATAATAAGAATAGATCTAGAGCGTTTGATTACACCTAGTAAATCCCACACAATTTATTCTTTCACATTATAGAATTCTAATTATCCCAAGTTGATGATAAAAATCCCTTAACTACTCAATATATTCTCTCGAACAATACATAAATATCTCCAACTAATAACTCTATATCTCTATGTGAATTTAACTAATTAGAGACTCATTAAGTTTTTTGAATTTTTCATGAAAATCACACTAATGACGATAAAGTATCTCTACTTTCACTCAACTAATGGTGGTTAATTTTAGAACTTTAATCACAAAGCACCTCTCGGTCTCTTTGCGATTCAATAGATCAAACAATACTTAGTTAGAAAATTACAAGCATTAAGAACAAAAAATAAACACTCAATCATGGAAATATTGAAAATATAACAACTTAGAATATAAATTATGTGTTCAATGCTATACTACATCAAAACTCTAGAAAAAAAAATTAGTTCGGAATGAAATTGAAAATAATAAGAATAAAACTAGTGTTTTTCGTTGGAGTTGGTTGATGAAGCATGAAGCTCTCGCCTCTACCCTCCAGATCGGCCTCTTCCAGATCTACTATCTAGAATATTTTCACTCTAAACGCAAGACTTTCGTAAAAACTAACTCCCCTACTCATCACACAAGATGAGATTAAATAGATGTCAAAACTCAAATCTGGAAATAAGATAAATGCGGCTACAATCTAGCCTAAAGATCTAGAAAATAGTTTCTAAATAAAGATAAATGTTAACATAAAAGAAATTATCCCAAGAATAAAGAGATTATCTAAAATGGAAGATTCAGTAATAAGCGGCTTGATTTACGGTGTTTGGGAGGATTTGGTGGTCAACAGATTGATTGCAGAACTCGGAAGGGTCCCACCGGGTAGATGTCGTGCGTGTTGAATATAGTTGGTCTCCTTGCCTACCGAGAGGAAAGACTCCCAATCAGTATGATAGAATCCTCTTGCCAACCTACCGAGCGGTAAAGTTCCTTGCCTTTGCTAGTTGTTGCCTATGATGTCATTTTGGTTGGTTGCTTGAGTTGGTCGTTTAGACTGGTCGCCCAATCTAGTCGGTCGGAGCCTTGCGCCAAGTCTTCTCACCCAGAAGGTAAAATATCTCACTTATCCCTAACTCTTATTGTGCCTTCTGATCGAGAATTTCCTAGTCTAAATCTCCTCGGCTCTGTTTAGAACTCGGTGCCTCTCATCGATTTGGATCCGTAGTCTCTTCTTTTAAATCAAAATGCTCTCATTTCGCACTAAATCTTCACATTCATTCAAATCCAAGAAAATGAAGAAAAATATATAGAAATAAAATAAAACCAATGGTATTGAAGGAAAATGACATTTTTCATAAATAAAATAGTATTAAAAATTATATAAAAATCATAGTTTTATCTTGGTTGGTTGTTCTTTTTGTTTATGTTCTTTGATTGTCATTTTTTTAGGCTTGTTTAGAGATTATTGGTTTTATTATATAGGCCTGTTTAGTCTTGGTCTTATTATAGTTGTTTAGTTTGTTTACCTGCTTTATGTTTGTTGGTTTGTATTTGGGAGGGTTCTATTTGCTTATTTGTAATCTCCTAGATGTTTCGCTTGTAACCACAATATTCATCTGCCATAAGTGAGGGCATATTGATAAATTTGGGACGGAGCCACTATGTGTGTGGCTATCAGCTCTTCAAAAAAAAAAAAAAAAAACAATACTCTCCACTAATTGTAGAACAGAAACTATTACCAAGGAGCAATAGGTCATTATTAAGTTTGTGAGGTAAGGCTAGGGAGAAAGCTACAAAGAAAATTTAAGATTCAAACAAAACAAGAGAACTTAAGTTTGAGCACAAACATACAAATAGAGTATTCTCATTTCTAACATCCCTTCTCAATCATTGTAAATCTGTTAACATACCTCTTCTTTTGTTCTTTCAAGTATCAATCTCTTTACCCCGCTATTCGCCATGTTGGACTTTCTTTTCTTTTTTTCTTTTTTCTTTTTTTTTCATTATGAAAATATTCCATACCTTTTCGACTATCTTTGTGGATGACTCTCGTCAACCTTTTCTTGTTGGTCACATAGTAGACAAGTTGACTTTTCACACCCCCAAACTTATTACTTTGATAATATTGCTATAATTAACTTTACTTGCAGAGCTTCTACTTCTCTTGCCTTTCATGCTCTTGTGAGTCTGTGACTCTGTCTAAATTTTGTTCTCTTGAAAGGTAAGGAAATCAGTGTTTAAGCTCAAATAGGGTAGGGAATATGAGATTTGCAAGAAAGAAAAATACAAGGCTAAAATATAATTCAATAAAGCTCAAAGTGGTGGCTAGGGATAACGATAATAAACTGGTAAACTTGAAAGGCTCAATCAGTCCAAAAAAATGCCTTAATCATTTCCCCAGTAATATTCTGTCTAGGATTTTGCCTCGAGTGTAATTAAACAAATTCTAGAGTAAGTTGAGATCATACAAATTCACAAAATTCACATAAAATTTCTCTAGGTATGCAAAACGATTAATGATCATAAGAAGCATTCATTGAATATAGAAAATATCAAATTAAGTAAGATCAAGTAAAGAATTAACAACTAGACTTAAGTAATGAGAATTTTTCCTAAAAATTATATTCAATTTCAATCATATTCTTATTATAGGCTTTTTATTCATCAAACCATACTTTTTTTTATCATCATCATCAATTATTATTACTATTATTTTAAATAAAGAAAATAATATCATTTCCCCCTAAACTCGAATAACAAATTATCCTCAATGGTAAAAAGGAAGAAAAACTAAAGCAAAAAATGAGAGAAGGTAAGAGATGTACCCTTTTTTTCTGGTATCCAATTGAATATTTTCCTTGAAGGTGCAGCCGTGTACCCCTTGGAGATCTCCTTGGCCACTTCGTTCCTTAAATTTGATGGAAGTGATTTGAGTTCTAGCTTGGGTGGTTCCTTAAGTGGTAGCTTTGGAAATTTAGCTCCATAAGTCTCGTCGGTCATGACCACATCTCGGTCACTTATTTGAAAACAAAAATGTACCTCAGAAGGGAAGTCCATAGATTTAAATACGTCAAAAGTGACCTACTCCTTGTCGACCCTCAAAATGAGTTTCCCTTGTTGGGCATCGATTAAAGTTCTCCCCATCGCAAGGAAAGGTCGGCCCAGTATCAAAGGGATCTCCTCGTCCTCCTCCATATCGAGCACAATGAAGTCGGCCGGGAAGATGAACTTATCAAGTTTCACTAGTACTTCCTCAATGAGTCCTCTAGGGTATTTAATAGATATGTCCGCCAATTGTAGAGAGATAGTGGTCGGCTTTGCTTCTCTAAGGCCAGGTTCCTTAGGCAGCAGTTTCTTTTGTAAAATTGCATTGCTCTCGTCGGTTAGCATTACAGTCTTATGCGTCCAACTTCAGTTTGTTTAATAATATATCCTTAAAAAATTTTGCATATTTAAGCATTTGCTCTAAACCTTCATTGAGAGGAATATTAATATACAGTTGCTTAAATATACTAAGAAATTTAGAGGACTGATTACCAATCTTATTTTTTGTTAATCTTTGTGGAAAAGGAATTGGTGGATCAGAAATTGAAGGAGAATAAGTTTCAGATATATGAGTGGGCATTAATAACATTCTAACAATATTTATTGTCTGTGGCTGGTCATATGTCTCCCACTTCTTAATGTTGCTTGGATTGGTCACAATGTTGCTTGGTAAAGTCCTTGTTGTCCTCTCGGTAAGTATGTTTAAGAGCTGACCGATTTGTGCCTCAAGATTACCGATTGAAGCCGAGTTTTTTTGGCTCACAATATCAGTCTTTGGCATGCAAGCCAAGTTGTTTTGGATCACCATATCAGTCTTTATGTACTGCATAATCATATCTTCAAGTGTTAACTTCTTCTTGTGTTGTGGAAACTGTTGGGGTGGTTTAGTCAGCACTTAGTTATTGTTCCATAGAAAGTTAGAGTGATTTCTCCATCCATGATTGAACGTATTTGAGTAAAGATTATTTTAACGTTGGAAACTGGACACATAATGGGCTTGTTCATAACTCGGTTGGGCAAACGGATTCCCCACTTGGCAATCTACACTTGAATGATTTCCTGCGCAATCATCACAAACAACATTAGTTTGAATATCATTAATGTTATCTTACCCAGTTGTTGTGATAGATTTGCCATCTACGCCGCCAATGTGGTAATAGAATCAAGTTCAAAAACGCTAGCCGTCTTTCTTGATATTGCTCTCTCCACAGACCATTGATAGTTGTTGGATGGCAATTCTTCCTAAAGTTCATATGCAGCTTCATGGGTCCTACTTATTGATACTCCTCCTACAGCCACATCAACAATAGATCAATTTGTGGGTCCAAAACTATTGTAAAATGTTTGTACTTAAAGCCAAGCTAGGAGGTCGTGATGTGGACACTTGCGCAATAAACCTTGAATCTCTCATATGCCTCATATAATGATTCACCCTCAAATCGGGCGAAGGTAGTGATATCATTCCTTAACTTCACTGTCTTGGCCGGAAGGAAATATTTTGCTAAGAATTTTTGGGCCAACTCCTCCCAGGTGGTGATGATGCCAGGTAGCAAAGAGTTCAACAAAGCTTTTGCTTTTTCCCTAAGTGAGAAAGGAAAAATTCTCAGTCAAATCACATCATCTGTCACTCTTTTGTGTTTAAAAGTATCACAAATTTCTAGGCTGGCCGCCTTATACTACATGTCGCCCCACTGACAAAGGGCATAGCATAGTCTCTTAATGTCTTGTGCTCCTGGTTGGCTATATTAAATTTAAATGCAGCGACCTCTTTCTTTTTTCTCTTTACTAATTCGACATATGGTTTTTTCAATCTCGAGATCGAAAAGTGTATGCTCTAATGATTTACATCGGGGCATGCACCTCTAATTCCTGAAAAGAAAAATCAAACTGAGATCCAATTTAAACTAATAAAATAAAATCCAAAGTACTAAAAATCTAGCTAGTATCAATATCAATAACTAATAACTAATCACCGGCAATGGCGCCAAAAACTTGTTGTACTAAAAATATCTGCAAGTGCACAGAATTGTAACAAGTAGATGTTGTGTGCACTGAATATAACTGGTCTCCTCGCCTACCGAGAGGAAAGACTCTTTACCGGGATGATAGAACTCTCTCACCAACCTACAGAGCAGTAAAGCTACTCGCATTTTCTAGTTGTTGCCCACGATGTCGTTTAGGTTGGTTGCTTAAGTTGATCGCTTAGACTGGTCGCCCAATCTAGCCACCCGGAGCCATGCGCTATGTCTTCTCGCCCAGAAAGTAAAATGTCTCGCTTATCGCCTAACTCTTGTCACACCTTCAGGAAGCAAATTTCTTAGCCCAAATCTCCTCAACTCTCTTCAGATCTTGCTGTCTCTCATTGGTCTAGATCCGTAGTCTCTTATTTTATATCAAAATGCCCTCCTTTCGCACTAAATCTTCTCAATCTTTCAAATCCAAGAAAATAAAGAAAAATATATAGAAATAAAATAAAATCAATAGTATTGAAGGAAAAATGACATTTATTATAAATAAAAGAATAATAAAAATCACACTTATTTGTCTACAATAGCAACAATATTCCTGATTCTTGGAAGGAGGGCGATGAGGGCTCGCGTTTTCAAGTGGCTCTGGTTGAGAAGATGATGAACTAGAAGATGTGGTAGATTAGACTGAATTGGTATGATGGGAAAGCAATGTCTAGAAGTGAGCCTCTTCTCGAACAAGGCTAAAAACGACTGTGTCCTATGATTGACGAGGTGTCCTATGCTAAAGTTTCACTCAGTGGTTTAAAATCATCACGTAGTGCCATAAAAAACTATTATAGTCAAGTATGTTCTCTCGGTGTATCATATAGTTTAGCATCCTCTGGATCCCTCCAAGCTGGATCTGAGAGAGAAAGCCGGTCAAATAAGATTTGCATGTGGGCAAAATTGTCATTGATACTCTAGCACGGTTCTTGCTTTAGTTGATAGAGATCAAGTATCAGTAAGTACTCTTGGGAACAATCAACCGATAAGTAGGGAGTGAAAAGTATATCCTAGGAAGACTATGACTCATCAAAAGGGCCAAATAAGAAACAATTCATGGAGTGGTAGTATTATGAAACTAAGTGAGAATACGATAATGATTACTCTCCAAATCAATCAAACGAGTCCAAAAGGTGTTATCAGACTCAGTAGAGCCCTTTGTGGATGTCATTATATCTCCAGTTACATAGAGCCAAAGTTTAAGACCCTTGAGAAAGCTACGCATAAATTAAGCCCAAATAGTGTAGTTTGTACCATCCAAAATAATGGGAATTGGACATGAAATACAATTTTGAATCATTGCTAGAGATATTATGAAAACATAGACTAGAAATATGAAATCAGGGCAAACATTTAAGTAGAAAACATCTGATCAACTGTCAGAGTCAACGGTCAAAAGTCGACGATCAATGGTGCTGATGGAGGTCATGTGGATGCTTAGGTGATAGAGGGACACGTGCACATGGGTGAAGCAGAAGCTCTGACGAACATGGAGGTGCAAGAAGGCATGGTAGAAACTTCTTGCGATGCGTGAAGACTCTAGTTGGAGATCTGGATGTAGCTCTGAGTAGTTCTTTGTTGGAGGATTCCAACAGTATGTTGAAACCTTTGAAAAGATACTAGAAAGAAGCTTAAAAGATCGTTGGAACGACGAGTGGTACCGGAAAAAAGTTAAACAGAATAGCTCCCCCAGAAAAAATAAAATAGGTAGAATTTTTACCAGGTGATTTAGAAGGAATTCTCTGATACCATGTTGGGATCAATATTAATTAATCACAAAACGAATACTCTATACAAGGTGGCCTATATAAAGGAGACCAAAGGTTATACTAGAGACATTATCAAGGAAGATGATTCTATATATTCGTGGAGGGGACTTTCCCTTTTCAATATCTAGGGGTGCCTATAATTCTGGGGCATCTTAAGCAATCTCATCTTGAAGGCATGGGGAATAAGTGAGGCAAAAAATCAGTGGTTTGAAGATGAGGCTTCTGTCTATCGGCAAAAAACTTATTCTCTTAAGGCATGTTATATCCAGAAGGCCCTTCACCTTTTTGTTGTTTTGCAAGTCCCTCAAGCTACTATCAACACGATTCATAGGTTGATGAGTTATTTCCTTTGGGGAGAATCCAATGGGTGAGATAGAAAGAAATGGGTGGCTTGGAAACATATTTGCAACCCAGTGGAAGAAGGGGGACTCAGTTTACGGCATCTACAGGACTCTCAAAGAGCCTTACATATACATTTTGCTTGGAACCTTCTACAAGGTACTTCTCTATAAGCTAATTTTTTCAAAGCTAAATATGTGGGATTAAAACCTTGGTTTCTAGTAGATGCTACTAAAGGGTCAAGATTTTGGAGAATGGTTGCTAATTATATTCCGTTGCTGTTGAATAACTCTAAATGGAAGATTAACGAATGAGAAATTTTTTGCTGGTATGATAAATGGAGGGATAATAGTCCTCTAATTAATGAGATGCCATTAGTGGGTTCAATTCTGCTAAAAGTTAAAGAGAATAGATTGCCGGATAGTTGGGATGTGGATCTTCTTGAGAACTTAGTAGGTCAAGATAATCTGGATGATATTATAGTCGCTTTATCTGGGCCTAATTCCGAAAACGATGTACTAGTTTGGACTCCTACAGAGACATGTATGTTCTCTACCAAATCTGTGTGGCATTATACTCGTTTCAGAGGTTCCTCTCTTGATTGGCATGCTTGGATTTGGCATAAAAGCCTTCCGTTAAGAATGTCTATCCATTTTTGGATGGCTTGGCATATGGCCTTGAGTGTGGATGATAGATTGCGCCGTATTAGTATTCCCCTTGTTCCCAAATGTGATTATTATATTGTAGGCCATCATGAAGATATTAACCATGTTCTATTTGAGGATGAATTTCCTCAAAAAGTATGGTCTTTTTTGGCAACCTTTTTGGTATTCCTCTTGGTAGATCTTGGAAATCTAATTCTATGACTTGGTTCAGGCATTCTAGCTCTTCCTCCCAGGTGGGTTTTATAATTGTTGTCATGCCCATTATTGTTACTTGGAGTCTTTGGAGGAGAGGATGTCTTGCTCGAATGGAAGGTAATTTGGAAACTCATGAAGCTGTTGTTCATTCTATTTGTGTGTGGATAGGCTCCCTTTATCATGCGGCTTAGAACCCCAATAGGTTGTTCCGCTGGGATAGCATTATCCTGGAGGCCCAACGGATTAAATTGGTTGCACCGAAAGCTAACTATTGCAAAGTGGTAAAGTGGCTTAAGCCGCCGCCAGGGTGGTTCAAGTTGAACACGGATGGTAGTAGTCTCGGTAACCCGGGCTCTTGTGGCATTGGTGGTGTTATTCATAATGATTTAGGTCTGCTTGCCCAGGCCTTTGCCTATCCTATTGGTTTTCGATCAAACAATAGAGCAGAACTCCTAGCGCTCCTTAAAGGTTTAAGGCTTTGCAAATCATTAAATATTTCAAATGTGATAGTAGAGATTGATTCGATGGTGGTTATTTCTTGGTGGAATAGAGGGCGATGTGGTGTTCGATACCTGGAGGATTTTTGGGAAGAGCTTGTTTGTTTGACTTGTACTCTCAATTGTCGTTTCCAGCATGTGTTCCGTGAAGATCATAAGGGAAAATCTTGATTCAATTACTGTGCTATTGAACAATTATCCACCTTGAACATACCCTCTACGTACCTATTTAAATATTATAGTAATGAGAAAACCTCTTTATAAAGAATAAAATACTCGATTCAAGATTAGAAACGGAATATGCTATTAAATTTCAATTATTGAACATCATGGGAAATTATTTAGATCTCAACATACAAACATTACGATTGAGACTCGTGGTTACGCTTAAAACATGCATATATATATGCTTGGAAAAAAGATGACCATAATGTTTTTGTTCTTAGGTGTAGAACTTTTGTATGGTCTTTGTAAAAGCTACATTGGTTGCGCTATAACCCCCATCCATGACTAGGTTGAGCCCACTCACGTACTTGGACTCCTCTCTCGCCAAGAACAGCGTTGCCTCTGCCAAATCTCCTGCTTCCAAAACTGGCCCTTTCAAATTTGCCGCGGAGGATAAAATCTCTTCCGCCTTTTCCTTCTTCTCTATTCCCATCCCTTTTAGGAATAAAGGGGTGGCCGCACCATATGGTGATATGCAATTGACTCTAATTCTGTACTGACCCAACTCAACACATAAATTCTTTGTTAGTCCCACAACGGCATGCTTGGACGCCGGGTAGCTGTGTGAGGCCAATCCATGTGACTGTGTTACACAGCTTGCGGTGAATAGAAAGGTGCCCCTTTTCGCTGGACTCATTACTTTGGCCGCCTGTTTTGCCCCCAGAAATGACCCCAAGGGTAACACCCGGGCCAAGCAAGGAATTCGGGTCTGAAATTTTTATGACGAAGCCCACTTGAAATTTGCAATTATTGTTGGATTAGACTACGAGCTCAAATTTGTTTTTATATTATTTTTTATGGATATCGAATCATTTCTGGGATTTTGCCGACTAGGTTTAAATGTTTAAATATGTTGGATTAGGTGAAGTTTTTATTGGACTGAAAATTAGTGGGAGAAGTTATATATATATATATATATATATATTAGAGGTTAATCGAGATCCAAATTTTTTTTAAGGAAAAAGCCCCATCTAAAACACAAGACGAGAAAATCCCTTTAGTCTCCATGCCATGCACGCCACGCACATGTTATTTTCACTTCATGCACGTCTCTCCTTCCTGCTTTCTCTAGGGTTTTATTTTTCGGTTTCCCATATATATATTCCAAAGTTAACTTCATAGTTCACGCTCATTCCTCATGATTTATCGTTCATCTTCAACTCTAGATTAAGTAGCCATCCCGTTGCTGCCATCTCCCCCGTCTGCCACCATCCACTGCTTTTCGGCCACTCCACATGCAGAAATGATCACAGAACCACCCAGTCACGGCTCACCTAGCTGCCGCACAAAATCACCGCGGCCCGGTCCTCACCCACTTAGAAAAAAAAAAACACCATCCCCACGTGAAAACTGACGCCACCAATAGCATGGCCGTGAACCCACGTCGGAAAACACCACCATGGAAGCCGCTGCTCTGCCACTGCACCACCCACGGAGACGCTGCTTAACCATCATCGAGAGCCAAGAACAAACAGAAACTACACCGTAGCCTCCCACGTAGTTGCACCCTCACGGTTTACCTGCAGCCCACAACCTCTGTTACATCCAGCAGCCTCGCCACCATGCTCAGCCCACACGAAATCGTAAGTACCTCTGTTTCGATGTTCAAAAACAGAGTATCTTTGTCTCAAATACCCACTGCCCTTAAGCCACTACCAACGCAGCCGCATAAGATGCTGTTGAAAGCAGAAGTCGCCGGAGGACAAGCTTCCACCATTGGACACTGCCCCGGGTGACCCCAGTCCGCCGCACGTGGCCTCAAGTTCCCCCGTAAGCTCACGCCATTTCTGGTGTGTTCCTCTGTTTTCTCTCGGTGTCTCCCTCATTCCCTCATCATGTGTCTCTCTCTCTCGCTCACCTTTCCCTTTCTTTCTTTCGTGCTCAACCTAGCTCGACGACACCTCCATTCCACTCTAGTCGCGCCACCGTAGCTCCTCCAACTAGCCGTCGAGCCATGCCCCTCCACGCATACTCTCGGTTTAGTCGTAAGTCATTGCCGCTGCACTTCGTTTCTTTTGTTTTCCATGTTGTTGTGTATATATATTTATATATATATAT
Source organism: Juglans regia (assembly GCF_001411555.2). Classification (NCBI taxonomy): domain Eukaryota; kingdom Viridiplantae; phylum Streptophyta; class Magnoliopsida; order Fagales; family Juglandaceae; genus Juglans; species Juglans regia. The sequence goes on from NC_049905.1 coordinate 12,137,559, forward strand.
ATATATATATATATATGGGTAAGTCTGTAACCTAATAGAATAGGAGTAATAACTGTTATGCCCTCTGATCATGTTTTCAAATGACGAAGAATTTCGTAAGCTATTGCATAGTTGATCTAATAAATAAATAAACTTACATTGTTACTTTTGAGATTACAAGTTTCATTATTGTGTTTTAAACCTTTAATAAGTATTTGTAAACTTTAAAATTTTCCAAGTTTACATAAATGATTTTGATAAGTTGGGTTTTTTTAAGAGACTGATATTTTAACGGAATATTTATCTTGTAAATGTTGACAAATTTTTGAAGTGATCGGTAAGTGCAAAATCTTATTTTGAATCCTTTTAAAAGAGTATTTTTTATTTAAACAAAAGTACGATTATCTATTTATAATGACTTCGATATAGTTATGTTATTTTAGTTTTATAAATTATAGTAAGATCTCAATCATAAATAAGTTAGAATTTAATGTTTTAGTCGGAGTTATTATGTTGGATATTGATGAGTTTAGAAAGCGATGTTGGTATTTTAGGAATAATGAGAATTTTGGATTTGAGAAATTAAAAATGGATTATTTTATAAGTTTTAGGCTTGAATATCGAAATACAAGATTGATTGGAAATTTATGAAAGTTTATGTGATTTTCTTATAGGTAACGATTATTTTTCGTTTGGCATTGTTGAGGAAACTTTCGAAAAGCTAAGAAGTTCAGGTAAGCGAGGTTCCTATGCTAGGCTTTACACGAATTATTGAGACTGAGGTTGAGTTTCTGAAAACTTTGCATATTTTGTGATGAAATGAGAACTTGGGAAAAACAAAACCAACCTTGGTCCTTTATTTGCATACTCATGAAATCTGTGTGGAAAAGGAAAATTATTTTCTGACATGCATTGTGTAGACATGAGCTAACTTTTCTTATATGTCTCTAAAATCTGAAAAAGAGCGATATTTGAGAATTCTGAAAAATTGTGCATTTATTTATAAAGATGCTCCGACTTTTGTTTTCAGTATGTAAGAATGACCTGGTTATGTTTTGGTATTTTGTTCTATTTTGGATATGGCATTTGAAAACCTTTGGCATGATGTACTGATTTTGTATCTGACTCTGTCTCTGCTCTGCTTTGTTATGCTCTGCTCTGTTTGGGTTGGTACCAATTTCTCTGTCTCTGAGTGCACCCACGTTGGAAACAAAGTGGTTTTATAGTGGTATTTCATGTGTGCACACTCGGGGCTCCGAGAAAAATAAGGAAAAGATTTCACCTCTCTCTCTACCCGGTTTGGCCACCGGGGATAGCACAACCCTACCACAGGAGTAAAACATGGTCTCTGCTCTGTGAGATGTTCTGTTTTGATGTGATGATGATGCTCAGGTTATGTTATACCAAAGTACTCTGGATTTTATGTGTCTTAAAACCATCGCTCTGTTACTTTCGAAAACATGTTTTGTTCTGCATGATAATTCTGGAAAATATTTTGTTTTGAATGCTGTACTTTGTAAATGCTCATATTTGCACGCTAGCATATGTCCTCTGCTTACTGAGTTGTTGATAACTCACCCCTTTATCTCCATATATTTTTCAGATAATTTTGATGGTCCAGTTGGAGAACAAGAATAGGAAATTTTAACAAGGTATGATGATCATAGTGGAAAAAGTGTCTGATGGTACAAGTGCTTATTAAGAGTCGTAGTCATAAATTGATTTATTTTCGGTTACTTTGATTTGATGAATTAAGGATATTTTCGAGTCTTTGGAGAGTTTTTAATTTATGTTATTGAGAATTTCTTTATTGTCTTTATGAAGGAACATAGATTTTTGGGTTGAGTAAATGAATTAATATTTTTTGAAAGTTTCTGGATTCATAGTTGTATTATCGAAGTTCATATTAGGTATAACAGCCCGCTAGATATTCATTGGTGGAATTTCTATTGATTTTAGGAATCTCGTGAAAATTCCATAAGTTTTTACAAATCGACCAATCGCATAGGTTTTAGTCTATCAACATAGTCAGTGTTATCACTCACTATGGTGCAAGTAATATGAGTTTAATTATTTGAGGTAGTTAGAAGTGTCAGAATGCGTTATGGTCTACGCCATTAGACTCAGAGGATTATTTTGGATTTTGTGGCGCATTAACTTATTTTCATAATTCCGGACGAAACGTTTGTTGAAAATTATGAAATTATTTTTAGGGGCACTTCGGGGTTGAATTTCGTTAAACGATTTTCACTATAAGTTAATATGAATATTTAGAATTTTTTAGTACTAAGTTTATTATGTATTTTTTTGGAGTGAATAGTAATCTCGATAAGCGCACCCATTGCAGTGTTTTCAAAATCACAGTGTGGAATGTTCAAATTAGGTTAGAGAAGTTTTATTTGGACACTTGGCAAGATTTTAGCCACACTTAGTGAATGGTATTAGGCACTTGACACAAAGAAGAACCATTAGATAGATTTGTGAAGGAATCAAGGTGTGAGATCATGCCACCTAAGCAAAGTTGTGTTTCATCTGTTCAACCAAATTGTGCCAGACCAAAGAGGGTTTCAACCCTAGCAAAACCCTAAATGATTGGAATCCAATTGAAACCCCAAAAGCTTGGTTGAAACCAAAACCCTAAATGGTTTTCCCAAACCCTAAAGTTGGCCTCCAAACCCTTTTTAATCCGATTTCTAGCATTGTGTTTAATCACTTGATTAAATCACTTCCACATGCTATTAATTAATCAAATCCTTGTTATGACATCATTATTCAACCTTTTAAACCTTGGGAATTTGATTGGGCCAAGAAAAATTAATTTTGGGCTTGATGGCATCTCAAACCCTAACCAAACCCCCTTTAAACCCCAAATTGAAGCCCACTTGGTGGGGCCCACCAAGGCCCACGAAATTGGCCACCTTGGCAAAGCTTCTTGGAGAAGTTTCCTCCCCACATGGCAGACCATCCACTGCCATTGGCTGCACCCAATAGTGCCTTGATGTGAAGGAGAAATCCACTCCATCAACCTCCATCTTTCACAGCTGCTGCAAGCAGTCTCTGCCCCTCTCTATTCTCCACTTTATGTCACATATCCACATCCAATCAAGGGTCATTCAAGCCCATAACTTCTCCCTCCAGAAGTCTAAAGTCGTGCAAGACATACTTCTCTCCATTTTATCACTTCTTTCTCCCGTTCTTAGAGAGAAACCCAAAAGAGCTCTCTCTTGGGCAGATTTCTGGGACTTTTTACGTGGCCATTTACGACCCTTTGTAAGTATTTTCGCACGATGATTCCTTCACATAAGTTGTTCACCTTTGAGCCTAGTTTTCGTGGATATATTATTAGTCTCATTCCATTCTCATTTGGTCAGTCAAAAGTATTTTTAACCATGGAAAGGTCATTCTGGGCTTGAAGCTGGAGAGTTTGTTATGTTTTGGAAGTTTTGACCAAGCTAATGGACTTAACTTGGTCCGAAAATTTTATGGAGTGTTGTTAACATGTGTTTATGAATGTTCATTGAGGTTTTGTTGCATGAATAAAGCTTTTGATGATAGATTTGCTTAGAGTTAGAAACTTGAAAACTGGAAGTGGAAAAACAGTTTCTGTTTGGTGAAAGTTTGAATATTTCGTGGTTTAATTTTATTCCAAAGGCTTTGATATTTTTATATGATGATCCTAAGCCTCTTATATACATGTTAGGATGTTATTTCGAAGATATTTAGTATTATTTTTAAAGATACGATTTTCTATGCAAGAGGATTTTGGTTAGGCCTAAACTTTGATGTTTTTGAGTTAGATCCATGTTTTATTAAATTTTAGCCATGTGATTTTAAGTTTGATGGTTGGATCTTCTTTAGGACACATTTTTAAACCATGTGATGTGTTAGTTTGAAGATCACATGTCTTTAAGCCATGGATCAAGAGATTGATCATAGTTAGTTGGGAAAATCAGTTTCTGTTTTGGACTAAGTTTAAAACCAAAAACTCCAAGTGTTGTTTTGTGTTTTTTGGTGAGTTTTGTTTGATGTTTTAAAGCATGTTTGATCTTAGGATGATGTTATGAATATGTTAGAAGTAAGATTTGATTTTTTGGAATTCTTGGAGATGTTTTTATTAAGGTCAAAACTTGTGATTTAAGGTTTACTTTTTGTTAAAAAGTTTGGGTCTTTTTACAAAAAGTTTGGTATTGATAATTAGCTTTTTCTTAATGGATAGTTTTAAGGGTGTTTTTAAACTTAGGATAGGAAGATCTTTGTTACAAGATTTTGGTTTATTCATGAGTTTTGGAACTTGAAAGAATTGCAACCAAAATAAGACAAATGGCCTATGTAGGTTTCGGCCATAGTGAGTTTTTCATAGTTGTGATTGGTTTTAAATTTTTCTGAGTTGAGATTTGAGTTTGGGACAAAATTTACATGAGGAATGTAAATTTTGGTAATTTTTTGGAATTAGGATATCAAATCCTTAAGTTAGGGGGTAAAATGGTCATTTACCCACATGTAGAGGGTAAAATGGTAATTTTACTCTAAGTTGTCTCTTTTCACATTTCTAATTGTTAGTAATTAATTTCTAACTTTTAGAATAACCTTTTACAGTTCCTCGTGTTTCGTGCTTTATTCTAGTAGAACGCGACGATCGAGGTAAGTTAGCTTTTAACTTACTATCATTTAATGTGTATGAGTGATAAGTAAGGGAACTAAATTGTATGTATGCATGTTATCATATGTGTCATGCCAAGTCATTACATATTTATCTGTTACACAGAATTTATTCTGTCATGAATTATTCATCTGTTACAAAAGATATTCTGTCACGTATTCCTATACATTGCAAGCATGTCATGTTAAGTTAAGTATGTCATCTGTTACATGTATTTCATGTCATGTAAGATTCACTGTCACATGTTATGAAATGTTGTCTGTTATTTGGTATGCCATGTTACGAAATGTTGCATGTTACATGTATGCCATGTTATGAAATGTATTCTGTTACATTTATGTCTTGAAGTATGTCATGTCTGTCATCTTATCTTCATGTCATGTTATGCTACGTCAGGACTTTTGTCTTTTATGTCACGATCATGTTACGTCACGTTACGAAATGTCATGTATGCCAGTTAAGTTATTCATGTCAATCACGACCCTAAGCGCTAGGATGGGGTAATATCCTAGTGAAACTCCTTTGTTCACGCTGGAGTGTCTAAATAGGTGTGAAATTCCCTAGGTTGACAAAGTACAGTCAACAGGTTGCGAATGGGGCCTAATTAGCTGGTCACCGGAGCGCGCCAGGCACTAACGCCGATGGTGCCACACATTACGTTACGTGTGTCCACAGCAAGTGTGGCACAAACAAATAAGTCATGGGGCCACAACAACTGTGGAGCATGAAGTATGGGGCCACAACAACTGTAGAGCATACACTACGTGAGACACAACAATTGTGACACGTAGAATACGTGGGGCCACAACAACTGTGGAGTACGTATTAACGCACCCACAGCTGGTATAGAAACCTGTGATGTGATGCGGTAATCGGCAGGGACACACAACTCAAGGGGACCTGTGTAGTATCCATATGGTCACTTTAATGATTAAGTCTATTGACTAAGATTTCAAGTTCATGTATTTCACGTTCAAGTCATGTTTCAAGTTCACGTTATGTTACGTTCAAGTTTACGTTCACGCAATCATGGTAATCCCATGAGACAAGAATATGTTTCAAGTTCATGTTATGTTATGTACACATTTACGTTATGTTCCAAGTTCACATCTATGTTATGTCATGCTCAAGTTCATGTTCAAATTATGCATGTTCACGTTCATGTTATGTTTTAAATCCATGTTATATTTCAAGTTCATGTTCATGCTATGTTTCAAGTCACGTTCATGCTAAGCTTCAGTTTCAGTTTAAGTTATGCCAGTTATGTTATGTTCTATGTCAAGTTATGCTATGATTACTTATGATTTGATTATGCATTCATACTTTTACTGCCATGCATGCATCATTAACCTGTGTGGAAGTTTTCCGTTAACTTGCTGAGATTTGTAATCAAATCTCACTATGGTAGTCCCAACTACCATTCCCCCCGAATGGTAGATTTTGTTATAGGATCTGAAGGAGAACCGGGAATCGACCAACTGGAAACGGCCGACTAAGCGACGGTGCGACGTAGATGGTATTACAATAGTTACCTCAGATTACTACTTGTATTGGTGGAGTTCAATCTCCAGCACTCTTTTGATCACAACCTTATGGACTATTATTGTGATCTTAGTTGTTTAGTATGTCGTTAAGTATGGAGTATGTTTTAAGTATTTGGGATATTTTAGTTTGGTGCATAGTATTGCTAAAGAAAAAAATTATCCGTTGCGAATATTGCATAATGCTAGATGCATGTTAGGAATATTGTATCCTATATGTCATGAACGGGGGCAGGTAACCTTGTGTTGCATGTCTCGACACTTCAAATGTCCGTCCAATCCCAAGCGGAATTTGGGGGAGTCACATTAGGTATTAAGAGTTAACTCTCCGGACCTCCGGGATCGGGGCGTTACACCAAGACATTCACATCAAAAACAGTCTTGTAATCCTTCTGCTCGTGGTCTAAAATGGATGCTTTGTTTTGGCCAATACAGCCAGCATTGTTGAACATTATGTCTAGTTTTCCATGCTTCGACACCGCAGTATTGACAGCATTCTGGACATCAGACTCGCTAGTGACATCGCAGTGGACGTGGGAAATGGCACCATTGATGCTTTTGTCTTGGGAAACTAAGAAACCAAGCTCATCTTGGACGTCAGCATTGATGACCTTAGCACCATGTTCAGCGAATAGTCTTGCCGTACTCTCACCAATGCCACTTGCACCTCCGGTTATCAAAGCAACCTTGCCTACTAACCTGCATATTCCAAATTCTATTACGGGAGATTTCGAAATATCACAACGAATGACAAAAACTATGGAGAGAGAGAATAATTATATAAAAGCTAGGAAATTAACTCAAATAGGTACCAAAAGCTTTGCTTCTTATTATTACCTCTTAGCAATGGGAGCTAGCAGGGACGATGCGGCGTTCATGATATCGATATTTGTTATTGGTTGTGTTCTCGCGGGGAGTGCTTGCTAATTTGATGTGAGGATATGATCTTGTGATGATCTGGTGATGTTTTATAAGGAGAGAACTCAATTGTAGCAGTTCAGAAACGTTACCTATATGCTGTGTGAAGCCCTATAAAAGTATTGTTGCATGACATCAAGCGTTTGAATTAGAAGTACTCTATCTGACTATTTCTGATTTGCGATTAATGTATTCGAGAATCAAAAAAGAAAACTAGAACAATTTAATAGCTCACAATTCTTTAAATTGAACAAAGTTTTCCAGGCTTGAATTGTATTCGAGAAGGCCAGACTCATTCCAACAAGATACTTATATATACAAAAACACAAGAAAAATTATATCCTTGCCAAATATTACATCAAGACTGATCTTTTCGAGTATCCAACAAAATAGCTTATAATTGTTCTTAATTCGATCTAGTTTCCTTTCATTAGTCCTATAGGGCCTAGCCTCAGCAAAAAAATTCCAGACATGATGTGACACCCCTAGTTCCCGCTTGGGATTGGATAGTGACTGAAACATCAGGACATATAACTCAAGGCTACATACCCCCTGTACATGACAATTAAGATGCAATGCATCTATAATATTCTAGCAGTATGCGATAAATCGCAACGAAAATTCATTTAAATCTAAGTAAGATTTAAAGCAAATTTGTAAAATACTTGGGTAGTGCTAGTGTGCTGCCAAACTTTCACCGTTGGGCGTGCCCAATAGTACAAATTTTACTTTTATTTTTTTCTTCATTTTTTCTTTACCTTTTTTTAACATATTTAAATATTTTTAAAAATTAAAAAAATACACAAATACACTAACAATCACTTCCTTAATCAGTAGGTAAAAGAAAAAAGAAAAAAAGAAATAAATGCATGAGCGGTCAAAATGAGGGGACAAAATGAGGTGGCATAATAGCATTACTCAAATTAATTATCCCAAAAGATTTCATTTTGTTCAAAGTACTTCAAAATAAACAGTGTTTTGAAATCTCCCAAAACAAGAGGGATCTCCAAAAATAAACCATAAACCCCTTTTTCTTTTCTTGTTTCCATTTGACTAAAATATTCCGAGGTCCTTCTCAAAACCCTACAAGGTCTTCTCTATTTGGCCTTGTCCTTGTTAAGTATCCTCCTTAGCTCTTCAAAAAGTTGTAGCACTTCTGTAATGAAATGGTCGATAGCTTCAAGTCTCTCCACTATGGATAGCTCCGAAGAGCTCTCAGGCCTCTTTAGGGCCTCCTTGACTATCCGGGGTGCTAGCCTCTTGTGCTTCCCCCCATGTTCGGTCTCTTGTCCTGTACCAACTTCTACCATTCCAGATTGGGAATGGTAATGTAAATTATCATGGTGAGATTTCAAGAAATCTCAATAAGGAAACAAACAACATACAATAGATAACATAGGCATATAAAGACAAACCATGAAATGAATGCATAGACATATGCTTGACACAAAAAATTGGCTTATGCAACTTAACTTTTAAATAAAACATATTTTTCATCTTTGCACATTGAACAATATACAAGTAAGATATCGTTAACTCATTGCCTTGTTCACTTCTTGTAGCATATAGTTGGGAACCTCACGGCTCCCCTATGCACCGTTGGTTCCCCACTCGACTGTAGTGATTATGTCATAATCTTTAACTATGCAGCAGTTCATAATTTTGCCTTCACCTCATATGACACGTGTGAGGCACCTACTAGCTTTAGGTGCTACCACGCTCCAGTATCCATTTTACAAGGATCTATTCGAGGCCCGCCGACGATACTTTGTCGACCCAAGGGCTACCACTCCAATTTAAACACTCTAGAGTGGATATAGGACTTCCTCCGAGACAATCCCTCGTCCTAGCATTTTGGGTCGTTTTAAAATATGTACAGACTCTTTTCTCTGAAACTGATATACAACCCAAATGCATGTGGCATAAGACTCGTAACACTTTTCTTTTCCTGGACCATATGAACATGTGAATGCCGTGAGTCATGTAATCATGTAGTCAAACATTGAAAATTCAGGTTACGACTTAAAAATATTAGAAGATTCGAATACTCAGTTTACGACATAGGCAAAGCACTTAACTCATAACCAATAGAAGAACAATGTTTAAACCCGTGCATATACATATAGACATGGCCAAATCATTGAAACTCATAAATCATCTTATAACCAACAACTTGACCTACTATATTCTAACCATACCCAAAAACATCATAACAAGTAAGTATGGCAAGGTCAACATGTAAATCCAATTTCATAGCAAGATATTATCATCAATCAACGAGAGCATACGATAACAAATAAATGCAACGTTTACACGACATATACAAACATTATCTAAAGTAAGTTGATAGTCTACTTATAGAAAATTTGAAGAGTTAACAAATAACAAGCTTAAAATATGTTAAACAATATTACATGAAGACACAAGCAAAAGCCCAAATTAGAGTTGATGCATGTGTGGGAGTGGCTTGTCTAGGGTTTACTCCCTTTTGGCTCATGAACTCCATTTCATGACTAGAAGGGTTCCTCCTACATTCGGACTTCACTCATATGACCAAACACTATAGAGATAAGGGATCGTAGTTTCAACTCAAGAGGGCGGTCGTGGCCTTTCTCTCTTCCAAAATCTCATGCTCACATGTATAATGCTAGTGGTGGGTCAATTCTTCCCTCAAGAAGAAACCCTAGCATTTCCCGAATGTGCATGTGCAGAATAAAGCATGGATCCAACTTCACTCAACATGGCGGTGTGTGTGTGTGGATGAAGATGGGCATATGGTTCTTACCGTGCACGTTCCTTCTTGGGTAGATTCACCACTTTCTTCTTCACTCGTGAGATCTGTTGGATGAAGGTGGAGGGTACATGTATGGTATGGTGTATGGTTGGCAAGAAATGATGACAAAAATGGTGAGAAAATGGCTTAGGCATATTGGAGGAGAAGAGAAGCGCATATTGGAGGAGAAGAGAAGTAAGAGTGAGAACTTGAAATTTGTCCAAAAAGACCCTTCACCCATCGGCCCTTCCATTTTTATAGACATCCTTCCTTATCTCACATTCTAGCCTTGGAAAAGCAAGAGACTCAAGCATGGCCAAAACCCCTCATCCTCCTCATCTTGGTGTCACTTTGGGAAAATCAAGAGTCCCTTTGACAAGTGGTGTGTGAAACCTCTTCATCCGAAACCCAAGTTTCCAAAAGTAACCGTCCTCATGTGTCTTGGTTCAATGAAGCTGATGGCTAAAAAGGTCAAAGCACAAAACCCTCAATCATCCTTGGGAGGATGAACGTGTGCATGCTTGCCACTTGGCAAGTGGTGTGTGTGTGTGGGTTGCCACTTGCATGATATCCCTTCTGTCAATCGAGCGACATCTAGTATAAGGCAGTGTAACACCCCGCTCCCCAATAAAGACATTTTTAGAATTTTTGGAGAGCCAGTGTGCTACTAAACTTGAACTTATAACTTTTCTTTTTCACAACGCGCCAGATGCGAAAGATTCTATAAATAAAACAAAGTTTAATAAATACTTAAAATTCAAAATAGAGTCTGTGGAAGTACTTATTTAAAAATATACGAAAGTCTCATATGCTTATCAGAATAATTTATTTAAATCTTAAATCATAAACTGAACATGTAACACCCCGTATTTTAGTGTATTTTTTTTAATTGAAAGATTATTTGTTATTAATTTAAAAATTTTTTCTCTTGCTTTAAAATTATTGGATTTTTAGTTGGGTTATTTTTATGATTTTTAGTTTACGAAAATTATTTTTGAAGTGCTTTCTCTAAATTAATTATTGTTATGCGTTTAAATTTCTTTTCAAATTAAATTAACTTATTGTTGGTTTTAATTATTTATTTTCATTTTAATCATTACATTTGAATTATTTTATTTCACTTGCTGTTTTAAAAATCGTTTCCGTTGGATCATTTTTATGACCCAATATGTGAGGATTGAACCTCATTTCTTTCCCTACATTTTCTCTTTCCTCGTTTTTTTTCTTCTTTTCCTTTTTTTTTCTTTTCTTTCCTGGCTCTTCCCGCACGCACGTCTCTCCCTCTCTCCTCTCCCGTCCATTTTCCATCTCCCCCAGCCCACTGCCGTGCGCCGGCGGTGACCGACACCGCCCCTCCCTCTCACCTCCCATTCGATTGGCGATTCCCCCTGTAATTTCAGCCCCTAACTCGGCGCCGATAGCCCCCACGCACCACACCAAGCCTCGGCACTATCTTCACTCCAACACCACCGTCGTGCCACCTCCGGCCACCATCTTCTCACCACATCATCCTCGACCTCCTAGCAACCCATTGGACCCAACCCCACCTCCGATCCGTCACTAGTGAAGCACATCCATCAATATTTTCCGTTTTGGGTATTTTAGCCTTCGACTGCCCTCTACGCCGCCACCCACGGCCAACCACCACCACCACTAACTTTATCGACATCCCTAAGCCATACCCTATCAATCTCAGGTCTTCGTTTACTCCTGTTTAATAGTGGGTTTTTGAGACCCACGGCCACAGTGCATTTGGCACTGTTTTGTTGCTGCGTTGCCGCTTCTAGCACCTCCGTGATCTTTCAAAAATTATATTATAGCATTGTAAGTATTTTTCCAAAGAAATTTTGAGATTTAAATGTATTTTCGTGCTAACTCATATTTACTGTGTATTTGTTGGTTATGCCGGACTGAGTCCGAGGAGTAAGGGGGGTCGGTTGGATTGGATGATGGAGTTCATTGTGTGAGATTGGTTTATGCTATGAAATTTGTTGGCTGTTTTGAATTTAAATATTGGGGTTTTGAGTTTAACGTTGGTTATGGTGGATATTGGTGATTTTTAGGAAGTGATGATATATTTTAGGATTATGAGGGTTTTAAATTTTGAGATATTAAAATGGATTATTTTAGAAGCTTAGGCTTAAATATCGAAATTTGTGATTGATTGAAAACTTACGAAAATTATGTGATTATTTTTATAGGTGACGATTTATATTCAACTCGACATTTTTTAGGAAAATTTTGAAAAACTAAGTTGTCCAGGCAAGCGGGGTTCCTATGCTAGGCTTTACACAAATTATTCAGACTGATGTTGATTTTCTGAAAACTTTGTATATTTTTATGATGAAATGAGAACTTGGGAGAAACAAAACCAACCTCGGTCGTTTATTTGCATACTCATGAAGTCTGTGTAGAAAAGGAAAAATATGTTCTGACATGCATTGTGTAGACATGAGCTAAATTTTATCATGTGGTTTCTGAAATCTTAAAAAGGGAGCGATATTGAGAATATGAAAAATTGTGCATTTATTTAGAAAGATATTCTGCTTTTGTTGTCAGCGTGTGTAAACTATCTGATTCTGTTTTGGTACTCTGTATTATTTTGATATAACATCTGAAAACCTTTGGCATGGTGTACTGGTATTTGTATCTGACTCTATCTTTGCTTTGCTCTACTCTACTCTGTTATGCTCTGCTCTGCTTGGGTTGGTACCAACTTCTCTGTCTCTGAGTGCACCCACTTTGGAAATAAAGTGGTTTTATTGTGATCTTTCCTGTGTGTACACTCGGGGCTCTAAGAAGAATGAAAGAAAAATTTCACCTTTGTCTCTGCCTGGTTTGGCCACCGGGGTTAGCACAACCCTACCACGGGGATGAAACATGGTCTCTGCTCTATGTGATGCTCTGTTTTGATCTGGTGATGATACTCAGTTTATGTTATGCCAAAGTATTATGGGTTTTACTTGTCTTAAAACCATCACTCTGTTACTTTTGAAAATAGGTTCTGTTCTGCATGATAACTCTGGAAAATATTTTGTTCTGCATGCTATACTTTTTAAATGCTCATATTTGCACGCTAGCATATATCCTCTGCTTACTGAGTTGTTGATAACTCACCCCCTATCTTCATAATATTTTTCAAATGATGTGGAGAGTCCATCTGAGGACCTGGATTAGATTGGTGAGCATGATTAAGCTGATGAGAGGATGTTAGAAGAATGAATTTTGATGTCCTTTAGTTTTAATGCCTTTTAGATTTAATTATGTCTTGGGCTTGGGTTTAGTACGACTTATGAAATTATTAGTTTGGTTTGTTATGACTACCGGGAGATTGTGGACTCCTTAATTTATTTTGCTACAGTAATGACTTTGTAGAGTTTTCAATGTGGTTATTTAGAATACATGAGATTGAGTTTTGCTAATAAAGTTTTGGAGTTTTATTTAGTTGTGTTGGGAATCATGTTCTTAAGTGACAGGTAGTAATTCTCCAAGCCAACCAGGTTTGGGGCGTTACAGAACATGACATCTATCTAGGCCTCTACCTCGCCTCTTATGGTCATGTCCTGTCCTGTAGTCTCATCATCATAAATTTCATCACTTAGGGTGGTTTAAAAATATAAAAATATACAAAAATAAATTGAATACTCAATAAGTAACACTTCATACAATAAACATAATATGTAACGCCCCGTTCCCGGAGGTCCGGAGAGTTAATTCTTAATACCTCAAATCAACTTAAATAGTACAACTATAAAATCCAGAAAATCCAATAAAATATTAATCAATTTAATCAATCCAAATATCTAAGTTCCTTCATGGGGACGATAAAGAAAATCTCAATAACATAAATTAAAAAAAACTCTCCAAAATTCGAAATTATCCTTAACTCATCAAATCAAAATACCCGAAAAGTAAAATCAATTTACTAACTACGACTTTCAAATAAGCACTTGTACCCTCGAGCACTTATTCCACTTTGATCATGATACCTGCTAAAACTTCCTTCTCTTGTTGTCCAGCTGATCCATCAAAATTATCTGAAAAATATATGGAGATAAAGGGTGAGTTCTCAACAACTCAGTAAGCAAAGAACATATACCAGTATATAAACATGAGCATTTACAAAAATCAGAATGCAGAACAAAACATTTTCATTTTCATAGTGCGGAAGCAAAACATGTTATCAAAATATCAGAGCAAAGATTTAGAAATAATTTCACTCAAAATATTCTTTGGCATAGCATAAATGATCATCATCATCATCAGAACATCATATCAGAACATAAATCACTCTGTCACCGTGGTAGGGTTGTGCATCTGCGGATAGCCAAGTAGAACATAAATCACTCTGTCACCAAGGTGTGCACTCAAAATAGAGACCACTACTATAACCTGTGGTAGGGCCGTATCCACTATTATTACCCGTGGTTGGGCCGTATCCACTATTGTAACCCATGGTTGGGCCGTATGCCACTATTATCACCCATGGCAGGGCCGTAACTGAACAAAGCGGAAACATAATCAAATTCAGAATCAGAGAGTCATGCCAAAGGTTTTCAGAAATCATGTCTTATCGAAACAGAGTACTGAACAAAATCTTCAGAACAGAACAAAATCATATAACAACATAATTTATGCACAAAATTTCATATTTGCTCTCTTTTTCAAAGTTTAGAAACAAAATGTCAAAAGTAAGCTCAAGTCTACACCAATCATGACAGAAAAAACTTTCTTCTTAAGTAGAATCTCATGAGTAATGCAGAACAAATAACTGAGGTAGTTCAAATTTATTTTCATAACAGAACATGCATATTTTCCAAAAATAACCTCAGCTCATTTTATTTTAATGGAAAGTCTAGCATAGGAATCCCGCTTACCTGGACTTCTTAGCTTTTTTTTTCAGAATTTTTCACAAAATGTCGAACAATTAACAATCATCACCTATAAAATAATCAAGTAATTCCCGTAAATTTCCAATCAACCACTTATTTCGATGTTTAATCCTAAGCTTCTAAAATAACTTATTTAATTCCTCAAAACCTAAAATTTCAAATCATCACTGATGATTTAATAACTATGACTAAAACATTTGAAAGTCAGACCTATTTATTAATGAAAACAACTTATGAAGTTTAATACTAAATAATATAATTATCCTACAATATTTTAAAATAAACCACAACTATTTTTAAATAGATTAAATCATATCTAAAATGTAAAAATAACATTACACCAATATTATTTACTTTAAAAATAAAACTTTACTAAATAACATGTTAAAATAATTTTCTGTAATCATAATTAAATAACAATGTACTAATACATAATAAAAGTTTAAAAGCCCATTAATATAACATGTAATAAAGGGTATTACGGTAATTTCATTTAATTCTTTGAAAACTAACAAAAAACCAACGTAAATTTACGAGCATAACACACACGACAGGGCTTACTCAAGGAGGAAATCAAGCAGTAGCGTGCGACGTAGGTGAGGGGCTAGGCAGATGACAGTGATCTCGGTGGAGCACTGGACGAGAGAGAGAGTGAGAGAGAGAGAGACCAACGAATGAGGAAAAGAAAAAAAAATGAAAGACATAGTGTAAGCCGAGAGAGTGTAACATGGAGGTGCTGTCGGTGGCTTACAGAGCGGGACGCGGCAGATAGGAATGGTGTGGAGTGACCGTCGGAGTTCTCTGTGCTAGTGGTAACGACGTGGAAGCGCTGGCACCGTGTGTGGTGGCTTTGAACGACAAGTGCACCGGGTTGGGTTGCTCTATTTTCGGTGGCTAAAACAGGGGACAATAAGATCGTGTCGGGTACGGTGATGCAAGGCAGAATTGTGGGTGAGCTGTGGTGTTGCACCAAGGCTGAACAGTGGCAATCACGGTGGTTTTATTTTGGGCTGTTTGGTTTCGTACAGTGGGGCATGGGTTCACTGTAATGACCATGGCGGCTTCATGCATGGAGGCTGAGGGAAAGATAGGTTAAAGGTGGTGACTGTGGTGTACGGCAGAAGAGCCGTGATCCGTGGAGATGAAGTGCACATGTTGCATCGATTTCGTTTGAGCTGGGCATGGAGGTTGCTGGTGGCAGCAGTATGGACGACGGAGGGCTGGCTTACGTGGGGGTGACTCTTGATACAGGAGTGCAGGAAACCGAGAGGATGGAGGCTGGCTTGCGATTCTAAGGTGGTGCGGCGGCTTGTGTTTGGGTAGTAGTTTTACTAGCATGGAATAACATGTGTCTATAAATATAATGCGAAAACCCTAGAGATAAGAGAGACGTGTGTGCGGGTTGTGTTGTGTTTGTGCATGGAGTGGACGGAAGAATTACGGGTGAAAAAGAAATATAGACGGAAAGAATAAAAACGTGCAAAAAGAAAAAAATATAACCTGTGAAGAAAATAAAATGAACTAATATTAAAAAAAAAAAAAATTGAGCTTGATTGGGTCCGGGTGTTACATAATAAACATAAGATTTCTTAAAATTGTGCATACTCATAAATACATATGTAAATAACATTAACATGAACATGAACTTATCTTTCACTTGTCGTAGGCCGATACCCACTGTTAACCCATGTGAGTTAGGGTTAGCGAATCTAAGTAGATTCTGATTCCGCCCGTGACCGTGAGTTGTGAAATCCATACATAAGAAAGACATAGTGGGTGCACAACCAGCATGTATGACCTAGCAATGCATTATGCCCATAACATAGATACCGTCTTCATATCATAACACGAGCCATTACATATCTTGTAATTCATACTTCATCGTAATCATACTTGCATACTTGTCATATCATAGATTTCAAAAGAAATCACATACATATTTGTTGTATCTTGTCATATCATATCATAGATTTTAAATGAAATTGCAATCTTTCATAAATGTCGTGATACATATTTCCGCACATAAAATTATTAAATATTTTAATGCATAAATCTTTACATAAAATCATGCATGGATTTTCATAAATTATTTTATACATAACTTTCATATAAAATCATGACTTTTCATAATTCTTTTGATGCATAACTCCTTTCATAAAAAATGAATTTTCATAAAATACTTAATGCATAATTCTTCTCATTAAATCATAGATTTTTATAATTTTATCAAGTCTTGGGTACGTAAAAAGGGGCTTCTAATGGAGGGTGTACATGAATAATATTTTCATAAAAGATATGTCATTTACCGTACATACATGTAAGGGTATGATCATGCAACTTGCCTTGCAATGCTAATCCACTATTTTCGGCACATAATCGGTCGCCTATAAAATAAACACGTAATTTGCATAAATTTCTAATTAAACATGTGATTTTATTTAAAATCTAAACTACTAAAATCATCTATATTTCCTAAACCTAAAATCCTCAAAAAACTTAAAAAATCGCCATTCTCCAATTATTTTACCTTTCGCATAATTTCACAATTTATCAGATGATTAACTTTAAAATACTATCAAGCCTAAGTATCTTATTTATCCTGATTTCTACTATCGACATGTCGCTTAGAAATAATACTCAAAAACTTCTTGTCATCCAACATCTATTTTCCCTTGGTTTTTACTATAGGAACCCACCACACTAATAAATAGACCCTTCTATCAACACTAATTGAGTAGGGGTACTTTTGTAATTTACCATAACACACCTCACAATATTTCATGGTATAGGTATATAAAAACTTACGAAATGGCTTTACTCGAGAGGTAGTGCTAGTGGGCAGTGGCTTACCGTGATCAACAACAAGCAGCGGCTCGTGGCTGGGCGCGGTGGCAACTCCAGCAAGTGGGCAACTATGCAACTGAGAGAGAGAGAGAGAGAGAGAGACGAAGAGTGAGAGAGATGAGATGAACGAGAGGGAGAGGACACAGTGGAAGGGAGAGGAGGCAAGTTACCAAGAGAGAGGGTGGTGATATTTTCATCGTGCGGGGCGTTGCTGCCATGCTTGGAGATGTTGACTGCTTTGGTGGAGGGTGGTTCATGGCTAGGCAGCTTGCGAAGGGAAGAGTCGTGCTCTGTTTTCTGATGCAAGAACAGAGGTCCTTCGATGAGGTTAAGGGCGTTGATGAATTGTAGGACGTGGAGGGGCAACCCGTGCAGTGGTCATTGGCATAAAGAGCAACTGGTCGAGGTGCTTGTTGGACAATGCATAAGAAAGAGGTGGTGGCTTGACATGGGGCAGTGGCAATTATGGACCGTGACACAATCTGCAGCTCGGGCTGTATTCATGTTCTTCTTGCTACTCGTGGTGGTGATCGGCTTCTTGGAGGAGACGACTGAGTGAAGGTTCACGGTTTGCCCATGGGCTTGGTGGTGCTTGTGATTATCTCGTGGCATTGTTGTGCAAGGGCCGACGTAAAGGAGCTGGGTAACGTGAGGGCTACTCCATTGGTTGCTGGTGGCTTTCGTTGGCCGTGTTACAAGTTATGTAGGGAAAAACAAAATTAAAGTGGGGCTCTATATATAGGCCAATGGAAAACCCTAGTGGTGAAGAAAGAGAGACGTACGTGCTTGGGATCAGTGGAACTAGTTCCGTGCGTGGTAGGAATTTATTAAAGGAATCTAAGTAGCACAAAGGCTATCCCAAGTGCAAGAGGGTGTTGCGTAATAATTAGGAATAAATTCCTAGATCGTCTCCTCAAGGAAAGTTACTTAAAATCAAACTCATTTAAAATGGTGAAAATATTCAAAAAGAGAAAATAAAAATGATGGTATGTGCAATAGATGGAAGAGTGAAACAAGAATGAAAAGGGCACTAGTCATGGACTAGATTCATATTTTTGAATTTTTGAGTGTCGAAATGAAATGTAAAGCACAAATTCAAATCACAAATTCCCAAAATCAAGATTCTACGGTTCATCCTTGTATTCAAATCACAAATTCTCAAAATTAATCCATTGCAGTTGTTATCACTGTTCAATGAAATCTTAAAGTAGCAAGAAAAATAGCAACATTAAGTAAAATAAATAGCAAATAAATTGCCCAAATTTCTAAGCCAAAAATCTCAAAATTACTTCATAAACTTTAAACTAAAATTAAATAAATAGTATAGAGTGAAAAGAGCAAGCCAAATGAATGGAGTGGAGATGGTAGGCAATGGAGGAGGCAGCTGGAGCGGCAATTGGACTCTGGAAGAGTTCTTCAATTGCACGGCCTTGCTCTGCAAAAGTCTCCAATTTCGTGCAAATGATATGCTTAAATAGGGTAGGAAAGAAACCCTAATGTCTTCATATTTCCACACACAAAATCGTTTAAATTTTAGGACTCAACTTGGCAACCACGTACGCATTTCAGGAGTTCAAATTTTGAAATCCTTATTAGAGACAACTTAGTAGCCCTTTAAGATAGCTTTCCAACGCATCAAGAATCGTACCAATCCGATATTGAACGGAAAGTTATGATTAAAATACTAAAGTGTGTCCATTCTGTCTCCTAACGCATTTTGGACTCTGATCCGAATTACTCTTAAACCCCATCATTATCCTTATTCAAAGAGTCCTACACTAGTTGAAAGTTCTTAGGTTGTTCGAATGTCTTGCCCACTTGAAAGTCCTTTGAATTTGAAATTAGAAATAAAATAATAAAAATTAGAAATAAAATAAAATAAGAATCATAGAATATCAAAAATATGTTGTGCATGTGAATGAACATTGTCCAATTAAATCACAAGTTATAAAATTAAGCATAAATCATGCTATTAACCAATTTAAATTACAACTCGGATTTATTCATCTTAACCATTTTTTCATCTAAAACTAATAATAATGTAATGAAATAAATAAAATATATTGGTTCTAAATGTATAAAATATGCAATAATTCAGCTCAATCACTAGTTCCATGCGTGGTTAGAATTTATGAAAGGAATCTGATAGCTAGGAGTTTTATTATGAAAAGGAAAACATAAAAGTAATAGTGTTTGGAGTCTAACACTCACGTGCTTGGACTTTTAAAAATAATAATAATAATGGAGCCTTAACACTAGGTTCAATTAAATATAACTTTCTAATAAATTCTTTATAGGCTTTAACTGATTTATTGTACCTAATAAAATTATCCATCATTTATCCCTAAAAATATACGATCAGGTCATTGCAGGCAGCCAACCATACTAGCCAATAACTTCGAGATCAAGTCAGCCATCATTTAAGTGATTCAACAAACCGTCCATTTTGGGGGGCTGTCACATTAGGATCCTAATGCCTATATTGCAAGTTTCTTAAAAATTTGTGATATTTTTAAAAACAACGGAGTGATAGATGATGTGATTCGATTGAGATTTTTTCCTTTCTCAGTTAGAGAAAAAGCAAAAGCTTGGTTGAACTCTTTGCCCCCCAGCATCATCACCACTTGGGAGGAGTTGGCCCAAAAATTCTTAACAAAATATTTCTCTCCGGCCATGACAACGAAGTTAAGGAATGATATCACTACCTTCACCCAATTTAAGGGTGAATCATTATATGAGGCATGGGAGAGATACAATGATTTTTTACGCAACTGTCCACATCACGACTTCTCAACCTGTCTTCAAGTATAGACATTTTACAATGGTTTGGGACCCACAAATCGATCTATGGTTCATTCAGCTACAAGAGGAACATTAATGAGTAAGACCCATGAAGCTACATATGAACTTCTGGAAGAATTGACATTCAACAACTATCAATGGTCTATGGAGAGAGCAGTGCCAAGAAAGATGGCTGGAGTTTTTGAACTTGATTCTGTTACCACATTGGCGGCACAAATGGCAAATCTATCACAACAAGTAGGTAATATGAATGTTAATGTTATTCAAACTAATGTTGTTTGTGAACATTGCATGGGAAATCATTCTAGTGTAGATGGCCAAGTGGGGAATCCGTTTGCCCAACCGAGTTATGAACAAGTCCATTTTGTGTCTAATTTTCAATGTCAAAATAATCCTTATTCAAACACGTTCAATCCCAGATGGAGAAATCACGACGGAAGGACGGAGAGAGAGTGATCATGACATGTGGAAGAATATGTTACCGTGAAGAAGAGAGAGTAGTGGCTTGATGCGGCGGCCGAGCAGTAAGGTGGCGATGTGGAGGTGGGAGTTGGCGGCGTGGGATGGTTGGTTTGTGGCACTCAGTGGAAGTAATAATTTCCTCTATTTTGTAGAGTAAAAACAGAGGCCACTTGGACAAGCAATGGTAGCTTGGGCGACGGTGGTGGAAGGCGGCAGTAGTGTAGCAAGGTGGTGTAGGGTGTAGCAAGACCGGGTTGTGGCCATTTCCATCGAGAATGGTGGCAGAACGCGTGCTTGGGAAGGAAGGTCTGGCTATGGAAGTGCTCTGTTTCTTGGTGCAATGACAGAGCAGTTTCGGCTTCTTTTGGTGGTGATCTTGTTGCTTCCGATAGAGGCTTGCAGTGGTTGATTTTTGCTTTGGGGGGCGAGGTTGTTGGATGGCATGGCTTGTTCACGGTGGTCTTATTCTGGAGGTAAGGCGTGGAGAATACTACTGAACATAAACTGGGTAGTGAAGCTAGTGCTTTTGCTGGCGGCCACGTAAAAGACCATTTTCACTGAAAAATCCAAGCAATGGGAACCCTAGTTTAGAAGATGGGGTCTAACGTGTACGTGTAGTATGTATATAGAGATTGTTGTCGTGAATGTAGAGGGATAAAGATGTGCATGAGGTGGGAAGTTAGCTGTTGTTGTTGTTTCCTGGACACGTGGGGACGTGGGACTCAGTGTTGTGTTGGCCTTGTCGTGCTTGATAGAAATTTAAGTAGAAGGTGTGGCTTGATTTATGTCTATGGGTCTAAATATATAGAAGCAGTGGTTTAAGAAATTTTATCATGAAGGGGACTCTAAAATTGTAACTCTAGTGTGCTTAAAATTGGACACGTTAATGGGCAAGGACTCAATAAATAATTTAGGCCATAAATGACCAAAATAAATCTCTCATCCAACAATATCTTCGACATTTAGAAAAATTTTATTAGGCCAAGTTCTAAATATGCTGGCCCTACCATGGTCCGTGATTTATTATTTGGACCTTCATCCAATCATTGAGCCTAATCAAAAATCAACTTTGCCAAAATAAATTTGTTGACCCCATAAGTTACTCTGAAATTACTCGTTAAAACTCAAATGAACTTTTCATCTATAAGCCCAAAATTATTTAACAGACTCAGGTTGGGCCTGGGTGTTACACTTTTCCCCTCTTCCAAGTAAACGCCTCCCATGCCAAAACCTAGTTAGGGTTTTTCCTAAGCCTAAGGCCCTTGGTGGTCGATTTTCACTAGCCCATGTTGGGACCCTTAGTGAGCTTTGGCGCCTCTTTCCTAAGATGGGCAAGGCCCTTGTTGCTTTCTAGGTTTTCTACATGCCATAACTTAACAAGATAACTAAGTGGGCTAAGACTAAACATAATGAAAATAATAGACGAGAACTTGGCTAAGTCCGGGTTATCACACATGAAAATGCCTAATACTAGGCCTTTTGTCAGTCTATAACTCGTATGGAGTTTTAGCTACTGTTTTACTAGCTACTCATTTGAGAATGAAAACTACGGTCTTTATGACATCTCCCCATAGTGACTCTAGTTAAAAAGAATCAATTATCATACTCCTAACTATGTCCTTTAGGGTTCAATTTCGTCTCGCAACTACACCATTTTGGTGTGGAGTCCAAAGTATGATGTGTTGAGAAACTAAGCCACATTCTCTTAAATACCTCACAAATGACTTGGACATTGTTTACCTAATCCATCATACCTACCATATTATTCACCGCAACGGTCTAATCTAATGGCCTTAATTTTCAACTTCATCTTTGTAAGCCCTAAAAATGTCATGTACTTGTGATTTTTCATGTATACCAATAATGACCAAAATCATCTATAAAAGTGATAAAATATTTTTGGCCATTCCATGATCTCATAGTGAATGGACCATAATGTCAATATGTATCACTTCTAAGATGCCAGAACTCTTATTGACACCTATTTTCCGTTTATTTTTTTGTTTGCCTTATATGCATTCAACACAGATTCTAAAATCTGAAAAATCAAGAGGACCCAGAATTTTAATTGACACTAGCATTTAAATTCTCTCTTTCGAGATTTATCTCAAATACTAATGCCCCGGTATAGAAAAAGTACCATTCATTAATCTTTGACTTGTAGCATATTATTTACATGCAAGGTTTCAATTATGTTTAAGTGAGAGGCATGCAAGTCTAGGAAATAAAGATTATCAAAGAGAGAGAGTACCAATAACACTTGAAACTCGTAACAGACTAAATTTCTCGTTTCAAAAGAACAAGAATAACCGAATTTTGTTAAACAAGAAACATAATTAAATTATGTCTAAATGATGGTATGAAAAAAACTCTCATCCAAATCCAAATAAAAACCAGACTTTAATTTTAAACTATAGACTTCAATTGCCTCCACTCTAACATTATTGTCATCTCCCAAGTAAATGAACTTTTTCGACCTCACTAGGTGTTCAACACTTAGGTACCCTACATGGTAACACTTTTGTGAATAGTAGCTCATAAATCTATCCACCAGATTTAGGTGGCACAAATTTCAATAAAAACAACAGTAGAAAAATCATATTTCTTAGCAAGACACTTTTGATACTGGAGACTATTCTTCACATAACTGGTCTTCTTGCAAAAGTAACAAGTAGAAATCTTATCCTATCTCTATTGCACAATTGTATGTGAAGTCTCAGAATCTACAGTTACTTTAACTTTATTATTCCTCTTTATTTTCTTACTGCCTGGACTTTCATGAGGAAAAGTTGCCAAGTGAGCACATTCTGTTTTCTCATAAGCTACCCCCTGATTAGTAAACTTTGGAGGGCTCATCAACCCGAAGCACATAGTCCAAATCCATATACCCAAGAACAATAGTAACATGTTTTTTCCATTTTGTAAAATTGGATCTATTAAGAGCTAGAATGTAATTCAAATTGGAAGATGCATTCACTAAAAGCAAAAACAAAACTCACAATAAGCAAATATCCCATGAATGTTAATGCATTGACAATGAGAAACAAATCATAATTATCATCATGCAAGTTTTAGTCTAATGGAACAACAAAATCTATCAGACAAGAAGATATAAAATTAAATGAAAATTCTATCAATTTATAAAAATAGGTTGCTATGAGAGACCTAGTGCATCGTTGCAAGTCTTTGGACAGTAATTACAACATGCAAGTGAAGATCTCCCAATAAGGTTAGTTAGCATAAATAGTATAAAATCGGGGTCTAGCCAAATAATAGTCTTCCTTTTAGCCAACAATTGAATACATAGGTTGATCCTAGAAATATACAACTTTTTTTTTTTTGTTAGTAAATTGAAAATCATATAATCCATAATAATGTTCCTGGTAGAGAAATTACAAACAGTTAATTAACTACTTGTCATAAAGAATAAATTAACTCTCCTTTACAAATAATTAATTAAGTACTCACATTCAATTAATACAATCACAATTGTGCAAATTGAAGAAGGGAAGAACTATATACTCCAACTACCAAATTTCCGCAAGTCTATATTAAGTCTCTGGTCAATAACATACACCCAATGCCTGCTAGTACGTATGCATAAGCTGTACATGAACAGTCTTCCAAGGACCGATATCTGCAGCTATCCTCCAAAACAGATGACAAATTTGCCAAACTTGTCGTTTTCATCATCTTCACCTTGAAAACCAATCCAAATTTGCCAAATTTGCTCACTCTCATATACTGCATTAAGCGTGTCCTCCTCACACATCCACTAGTCCAATATTCTTCTCTATTCCATTCTTCTATATTCTTTGGTTCAAACCCCTCTAAGCAGCTGCAGATCGGTTCCACACTTGCCTTAAACGTCACACTCAGACATCAAAGACGACCACGTGACCACCCAAGACGTAATGGAATTGTGCGGACTTGTTTGAAAAATCAAAATCAAAATGGAATGATCCCTCTTTGTCTTCCACAAGATTAATTCCAATGAAGAACTTTGATGCCATGGGAGCATCATTGATACGTTGCTTCATAGACGCATACTTCTCCAATATTTCTATATATCGAGAGCTTTCAACATTCAATCCTTGCAATATTCCAATTGAAACTATCATGGCTTCAAAACCGCGTGGATCAGACTTTTCCAACCCTTCGATTGTCATTTTGGACCAATTAGAGGTCACTTAGGCAACATATCACTTTAATCTTTTCTTTTTCTAGATGCAATATTCCATTGAATTTTCTTTTTCTTTTTTTGACCCTTTTTAGGCTAAGGAAAAAATTTCCATGATAGAGGTCACTTAGGTAACATATCACTTTAATCTTTCAAAGCCTTCGGTATGGATTGCTAATGAATTTCTCAAACAAAGTAATTATGAGAATAAATAAAATAATATTAAATAAAATGTCTATAATATTCAGATAAAGGAAGAAGTTTTTTTTTTAAATATCATTAAAATAATAAAATATTATAATTTTAATCAATCGGATAAAGTCAGGATCAGGGACAAACCGGACGAGACAGTCAACCAGGCCATCAAACCCAGTTAACTAACTACTCAGAAAACCAATGGATTGGTCAAAATGGGTTAGGGTCAACCCATTGTTTGCTACTACGACCCAATTTTTGTAAAACATAATAAGATGAACATTTTGAGTTATACATATTCCTTTCATTCTTGGGCGACCACTTGTATTCAATTAGTTGCCCTTTAGGCGATGAACCATATATTCCGGCAGGTCTTCATCAACTTGTTTTATATAAAATTGATAATATTTATCGATCCATTGTCAATATTTATAAAAAGGATGAAGTAGGTTGTAGAGGCGCCATCTAGGGACGGAGTCAGATTCTCCATCTCCGGTCTCCGACTCCAATGATAGCGGACAGGTTTATATAAAGAGTATTGCTAGAGCCACCGCTGGCTCTAGCATGTGTTTTTAAATGTGTTTTTTTAACACTTATTTTTTATAAAATAATTTTTAATACTTTTAAATATTTTAAAAAAATAAAATAAATTTATAATATTATTAAAAAATATTTCTTAATCATGAAGTAAAAAAAAATTAATAAAAAATACTTCTTTAATCACGAAATAAAATAAAAAATAATTTTATCTTCAGTTGAGATACTATTTGATCTTCCCAGCCTTGCTTTTTGAATGTATTCTTTATTTTAATCAACTTGAGATACTGTTATTTTCGTTTTTTGTTTTTTTTTTTTTTATAAATCAGATGAAATAAATTAAGATTAAAATTAAAAATTAATTAAAAAATATATTTTTAATATTATTTTTATTTTAAAATTTGAAAAAATTGTATTGTTTATTTTATTTTATATAAAATTTTTAAAAGATATAATAATTAGATAAAATAAAATGAAATGAATTGAAAAGTTTTAGAACAACAT
This sequence comes from Juglans regia, assembly GCF_001411555.2. NCBI lineage: Eukaryota > Viridiplantae > Streptophyta > Magnoliopsida > Fagales > Juglandaceae > Juglans > Juglans regia. The sequence goes on from NC_049905.1 coordinate 12,163,846, forward strand.
ACAAGGCGTTAACGATTAGGGATGGGTAGACAGACCAATTTGCCGAAAGGGACCTCTGATGGTAAGCTGAAAGCTGGAAATGACGCAGTACTCACACTCAACGTACAGTGTTCATCTCCATGATTGGTTTGAGGGAAAAGAGTAATCTTACATATAGATATTTAGTGGATATTAAGTGTGTAAGTATTGTACAATCGTTTTAAAAAAAATAAAGTGTAAATTTCCGTATTTATTAATTTTTTTTAAAATGATTGTGTAGTATTTACTATTTACCTTTTATAACTGATTTTTATTAATATTAAATACTTACTTGTTACGAGACTCGTTAATTACCCAGACTCCAAGAACCAATAGAATACATATTTTGGAACAGATGATGATTTTAATTTATATCATTTTGGAGCAATTGATAGAGAAAGTGGAGACACTAATTAAAAAATAGGTGTCAAACTCGATCGGTGGCTTCAATGCACGACAAGCCCTATTGATATTATTTTATTATTTTTCTCTCTCCTATCCATTAAAATCAATTTTATAAAATTTGTATTAAGATGATTTTGATATATAAAATTTATATTAAGTTGATGATACAAAATATTTTTTAGTACATATTAATATTTATTGATAAACTGATCATTTTGATATATGAAATTGGTAATATTTAGATATATGAAATTGGTATTTTTTAGCACATGGTATTAATTATAAAATATATAAAAAATAATAATTTTAAGAAAAAAAAATTATTATTATTTAATTCAAAGATCTATAATCTAATGTAAGAGTTTTTTTTATATTTAAAATCAATGTTCAAAAGATGAATAAATATAGATAACAACCACTGTTTAGGAGCAACCATTTTATACACATGATGTGGTATCATTTAGACTATACATTTCGCATATAGAACTCCCCGTTCAACCCCACCATGTCGTAACTTTCTCGCCACCTTAGCTTTCTTGTTCACCACTCCATGATTGGTTTGAGGGAAAATTTGGATTCAATTACTGTTTCTATTGCATCCCATCATGCACCCTGCTCGTACCTACATTAGGTTATAATGAAAAAGCCTCTTTATAAAGGGTGGAATACTCAATCCAAGGTTCAAGGTTCAGGAAGCTTCAAAGTTTTTAATTCCTTTGTTATTTGATCAAGCCATTTACCATATAACATGAAGAGTCGGAGAGTTCAACACCTTTTGGCTACTAAGCAAATTGGCATAGTTGAAAGTAAAACATTTATGTGTAATTTCATGGGACATTAATGTTTAGATTTCACCGTACAACATTACAGCTGCGACACATAAGCCGAAAACAAGCTGCGTATATGCTTGGAGAACATTGCAATAATGCTTTGGGTCTTAGGTACTGAAGAACTTTTGTATGCTGTGTGTAAAAGCTACATTGGTGGTGCTATACCCACCATCCACGACTAGGTTGAGCCCACTCACGTACTTGGACTCCTCACTCGCCAAGAACAATGCTGCCTCTGCTATATCTCCAGCTTCCAAAACCATCCCTTTCAAATTTGCAGCTTCGCGTACAATTTCTTCAAATTTTTTCTTGTCTATTCCGGCCCTTTTGAGCACCATAGGGGTGGCCACACCAAACGGTGATATGCAATTGACTCTGATTCCGTACTGTCCCAATTCAACGCACAAATTCTTGGTTAGTCCCACTAAGGCATGCTTGGACGCCGTGTATAGGTGTGAAGTTGGCCCGTGTGTCACTGATGCAGAGCTTGAAGTGAACAAAATGGTTCCCTTTTTCTCAGGGATCATTACTTTGGCGGCATGTTTTGCCCCCAAGAGTGACCCCAAGACATTCACGCCAAAGACTTTCTTGTACTCTTCCTGATTGAGGGCAGAGATATCTGACGTTTCTGGGTCAGAATACCCTGCGTTGTTGAACATTATGTCGAGTTTCCCATGCTTCGACACCGCAATGTCGACAGCATTCTTGACATCAGGCTCGTTAGTGACGTCGCAGTGGACATAGGAAACGGCACCATCAGTGCTTTTGTCGTCGCAAATAGAGAGACCAAGCTCGTCTTGGACGTCAGCAATGACGACCTTAGCACCATGTTGAGCGAATAGCCTTGCACTACTCTCACCAATCCCACTGGCACCTCCGGTTATCAACGCAACCTTGCCTGCTAATCTGTACAATCCAAGTGAAATATAAAGATCTATAGAGAAACAGAGAACAAATTAAAGAACGTATCAAAGTGTTTATTGTCTAAAAAAACTCCAAGGGTAGTTTCTATTGCTTACCTCTTAGCAATGGGTGCTAGCAAGCTGGAAGCTGCGCTGTTCATATTCAACTTCTTATTGTTTTTGTAATGTTGACGAATGTAGCGATCAGCTCCGGTATGGGGAGCAATTTATAAGGAAACTTTGAATGCACGTGATGCAATATGTATAGTAAATATATATTTGTTGCCATCACTTTGAACGTTGAATGCTCAAGTAAAGATTAATATTGCTTCTCTCCATGCTTTTCTTAATGGAAAATGATAGCGGTGGCTCCCGCTGGGAGTCGTCGCTAACTCTATCATATATTTTTTTTTTAGAGTTATTTTTATATAAATTTATTTAACAATCTTAAATATTTAAAAAAATTAAAAAAATATTTATAATATTATTAAAAAATATTTCCTTAATCACGAAGTAAATAAAAAAGTAATTATTTTTTATTTTGTGATTAAAGAAGTATTTTTTAATAATATTATAAATTGATTTTATTTTTTTAAAATATTTAAAAATATTAAAAAATTTTCTATAAAAAATAATTATAAAAAAAATACATAAAAAAATACATACCAGAGCCAACGGTGGCTCTAGCAGTACTCTTGCTTAATATGTAAGTGGCCGACCATTCCTACCGCTTGGTTGGTAGAAATTTATTAAGCCAGCCAATACTTTTTGACTTATTATTAAAGGTAATCATAGTCTTCACACTTCCATTGTCCAGAGAGTTAAATGATTTTTTGCTGCTTATTTGGAAATAATTCAGATCCTCTCAAAACTCAAATATATATTTAGTCTTTAAATTTCCCATTCTTGAACATGCTCTAAACTCATAATCACCATCTTATTGTAGTTAAAAGGGTGGCATTGGGGTCAGCAAAACCAAATCCTTTCTTTTAACACAAATTCTGATTGCAAGTCAGCATGCAGGATTTGGGGTTTGTTTAAAATTGAAAGTCAGACTGAAAGTATTTATATGGACATACGCACATGTTAAAAGACTCTTTTTATATGTCTATCTCATTTTCATTTGAAAACCAAATTTATTAGTAAAAATGGAGAGGACTTTGGTCCGGAGCATATTTGTCATGGGGCATGTTTCATTTGTTGAGTCTTGCCGTCCATAGATCAATTTTGTAAAATGTTTGAATTGCTTAATCTTATTTGTTTGCTATAAATCATGTTCAACCTCTTCATCTATGTCACGTAGTTGATGGGGCTGGATATACGAGTCACATAATCTTCGGCACTTATTTGCAAGAGATGTATACAATTGAATGAGCTTTTGGGCAATTGAATAAGGGTGGGCGATTCTCTATGTCATCTTCTAAAAATGGAACAACAAGTCAAAAAGGGAGAAAGAGTCATTCCTGATCCGCTATGACAATTCGGGCCCCGATCGGTGTGGTGTGGAGCCCCTACTGGTGGCTGTACATGAACATGAACGTGAACATGAATCTTGAATCTTGACCTGAATAACATGAACGTGAACTTGAAGCGTGGCTGAACATGAACATGAACTTGAACATAACATGAATGTGAACTTGAAATATAGCATGAACGTGAACGTGAGCATAGCATGAACGTGAACTTGAACATAGCATGAACGTGAACTTGAAATATAACATGAACGTGAACTTGAAACATATCATGAATATGAACTTGAAACATATCATGAACGTAAACTTGAACATAGAATGAACGTGAACTTGAACATAGCATGAATGTGAACTTGAAACATATCATGAACATGAACTTGAAACATATCATGAACGTGAATTTGAAATGCATTAACGTGAACTTGAAACATATCATGAACGTGAACTTAAAACATATCATGAATGTGAACTTGAAATGCATTATTATCTCATGGAGTTACCACGATGCTCTTGTCTCATGGGATTACCTTAATGATATTCTTATCTTATGGGGTTACCATAATGACATTCATATCTCATGGGATTATCATAATAGAGTAATCTTGTATATCCAATGTGATAATTAAAAGTGACCATGTGGGTGCTACACGGATCCCCTTAAGTCATGTGTTACTGTCGATTACCGCGTCACAGCACAAATATATGCACCAACTGTGAGTGTGTTAACATATGTGCCACAATTGTTGTGGACACACGTATTGTACATGCCACAATTGTTGTGGTCACATGTATTATATATGCCAACAATTGTTGTGGACACACATATTGTATATGTCACAATTGTTGTGGACATATGTATTGTACGTATCTCATATCAGGTATATGTACTCGCACAAGTACCTATAAGGTGGAATGAAATATGGCTCTATTAGTGTCAGTGTCTAGTGCGCTCCGGTGACCAGTTACTTAAGCTTCATTGGCAACCGTTGACTGTACTTTTTTTAACTTTAGAGAATTTCATACTAATTTAGAAACTTCAGCTTGAACAAAGGAGTTTCATTAGGATATTAACTCATCCTAACACTTAGGGTCGTAATAGACGTAAACATTCTTGATATAACTTGAAAGGTTGTTCCCAAGATACATAAATTGTACTCGAGATGAAACATGATCTGAAATGAAAGGACAGAAGCCCTAATGTAACGTAACATGACATAAATGTGAGGCGAAAGACATGACATACAATGAGCCAGAAAACATTTCGTAGCATGTAATAGACAACATTTCGTAGCATAACATAACATATAACATACAATATTTCGTAACATGACTTAACACGTAACGTACAACATTTCACAACATGGCATAACATGTAACGTACAATATTTTGTAACATGACATACATGTAACAGATAGCATTACGTAAGATGATATACTTATAACAGTTAGAAATACGTGACATAATAAATTGTATAATAGATAATCATGAAGTGACATGGCATAGTATGACATATATGATAACATACATACATAGACTGTAGTTTCATTATCCGTCACACATACGCAGTAATCTGATAGTAAGTTAAGAGGTAACTTACAGTGATCGTCACGTTTTACGAGGTAATGCACAAAATACGAAAAATTTGAAAGTAGGAGCTCTAAATGTTATGAACTTAATTACTAACAAATAGAAACATGAAGAAATGCTAACTTATAGTAAAATTACCATTTTACCCTCTACATGCGAAAAAATGACAATTTTTTATCCCCTAATTTAAGAATTTCACATCCTAACTCCGAAAGTCTCCAAGGAATGTAAATTTTGCCTTAAACTCAAATATCAACTTAGAAAAATTTAAAACAAAACAAAATTATGAAAAACACCATAGGGCCGAAACAATCAAATGTCATTTCTTTTTTATTTTTGTTGCAATTTTATCCAACTCCAAAACTTATGATTAAACCGAATATTGTGACAAAGATCCTCATATCCTTAGTTTAAAAATATGCTTAAAACATCCAACAAGATTATAATTCACATAATCACAAAACTCTTTAGTAAAAATATCCAAACTTTTTAACTAAAATTCAACTCTTGAATCTCAAGGTTTTACCTGTTTCAAAGCATTTCTAAAAACTCTAAAAATTCAAAAGTTTCTTCTAACATGTTCATAACAAAAACCTAAGAACTAACATACTTTGAATCAACACACAAAAGTCACAAAAAATCACAAAATAGCACATGAAGCACTCGGCTTCTACCCTAAGCCAAAAACAGAATTTCTTTCCCAACTAGTTTTGATCAAACACTTGATCTAAGGCATTCTATGGTGAGGTCTTCAAAAAATAAACATAAAATGGTTTAAAATTCTGTCCTAAAGTATATCCAAGCATTAAACTTAAAATACATGGATAAAAATAACTCAAAATATGGATCTAACTAAAAACATCAAACTTTTGACCCAATCGTATAATCTCTTGCATAAAGATTCACATATTTGGAATCGATGTCAAAAAGCTTCAAACTAACATCCTAACATGTAGATAAATGGTTTAGAATCATCAAATAAAAATATGAAAGCCATTGGATTAAGATTAAACTACAAAAAACTCAAACTTTCTAAAAATAGAAACTGTGTTTCCTCTTCCAGTTTCTAAGTATCTATATTTGAGAAAATATTTCTTCAAAATCTTTAATCATGCAACTAATCTTGACAAAACATTCATATATAGATGTTAACAACACTCCATAAAACTTTCGGACCAAGAATCGTCCATTAGCCTGGTCAAAAAGTCCAAAACTCATCACACCATCCAGATTGTCATCTAGATTGACCTTTCCATAGTTAAAATAAATTTTGACCAATCAAACGACTATGAAATCAAACAAACAAGATACCCACATAAATTAGACTCAAAGAAGAACAACGTTCATGAAGGAATCATTGTGAGATGAAACTTACAAGGGTTCCAGAAATGGCACACAAAAAGCCACTGAAAGCTGCCCAAGAGAGCTCCTAAGGGTTTTTTTGCAAGAATTTGAGTGAAAAGTGGTGAAGGGAAGGAAGTAAAGACCTGAATGCCTCTTACACATTCTGAAGAGTGAAAGGAGAGCATGAGTGACATTTTGGTGATTATGGGTTTGGCCAAAACAAGGGGCAAAACAGTGGGCAATAGTGAGTGGTTTTTAGCCAAAGAAATATCTAATAGAAGGGTGGTGGTGAGGTGACCTTTGGCCTCACATCATGCATGACTTTGGGGCAAGCTTTGGGCAGAGGCTGGTCTACCATGGGTGGGAGAAAACTTACTCAAAAAGCTTTGCAAAGTAGCCGAAATTCGTTGGCCTTAATGAGCCTTGAACAAATGGGTTTCATTTGGAGTTTAGAGAAGGTTCGGTTAAGGTATGAGATTCTATCAAATTCAAATCGATTTTTTTTTTTTTTTTTTTTTGTCCATTCAAATTTTCAAGATTTAAATGGGTGGATAAGCTAAATACTTGACGGCAACGATTGAAAACCGGCAGCTAAACCGACTCTTGGAACTACCTGCGTGAATGGAGTGAGGTAGGACGCATCTAGAAGCTCTTAAGGTCAAGGAATCCGTCAGTGCCACCCGTTTGGTTTTGACATAATAGCAAGAATTCATAGCTCAGCTAATTTGTTGCAATTGGTAAATGAGATGTAGAGATCAAATCCTAACCTTCCACTGATCAAATCCTAATCTTCACTCAAATCGACTTTAACAAAATCTAAAAATGATGATATTTAAGTTATTATATCAAGCTTAAGAAATGAAAAATTACGCTGGAATTCACACCAGAAATTTGTGCGCTTGATCTTTGCTCAACATTGGCTATAGCAAATTCAACTTCGGCGATGTTGGCTCGAGCAAACATAATTTCTTTCCCTAATAATAAAACAAAAGGAAAGTTTGTGCAAACTCCGCTTGACCCGCGATTGGCCTGGGAACTTGCTCAAAACCAACTTCACATTATTCCTCACCCATTGTGCTCAAGCCGCCCCATAATGCACTCCGCTCAATCCTCTTATCCTTGGTGTTAAGAGGAATGGTTTTGTTTATCCGCCATCATGGGTGTCTTCCCATTGCCTCCACATTTCAAATTCTCAACACTAACAATCGGTCAAAGCTGATTTTGGAAATGGGCTCTAAAACGATTAGCATCCGCTGCTCCAATTTCAAGACACGTAATCTCGTCCCCAACCCTCCATGCCTGATTCACCGATTTCCACATGTTTTCACTCTAACTTTGAAAGTAGAGTTCTATCCCTCTTGAAAGTTGGACTTGTAAAATACATTGATGGTGGCAAATCTGCTACCATCCAGCCTCATTTAGAATCATGGAAAAAACTATACAAAATCCCATTACTACTTGGGGCTCCAAGAGAGAGAGAAAACTAGTTATATTGAACCAGATTTCGTTGCCTTGATTTAGTTGGAGTTGTGATTTTCATTTCTTTTAGCCAACGAAACACCTTTTTCCTTTCTTTAATTGATAGCCAAACAAAAAGGGAAAAACCAGTGCTGGAGAAAGACCCAGAAAATATAACTTCTCTATATCAAATAGACTGTACAGTGCACTTACCGTTTTCATGAATGGACTACTGGTACAATATGGTTCATATTGGCACTGGGACGACCGTTAATAAAAAATATAAACAAGATTAAGCGAAAGGACGATGATAATAGCTATTTCCGACTAGGTTGTTATAATTAACCAGAGTAGCCAAAAGCCTTCATGGCCTATGCTGCTCTTTGGTCTTGTTCAAATTCATTTAGATGCAGTGATCCCTGGCATTAACTGTAATACTACCCAGGTTTTACTAATAATAATATCCTATATTGGATCCATCTGGGTCTAAGGTTCAATCAGATAAACCAGCATTTCTCTTGAGATGCTCCTCCAAGTCCATGATATCGCCTTCCCACCGCGTAACAGCTTGATTCTCACAAACCCATATCTCATGTGCTTACCTGGTTTATGAGCCTGAAATCATGGCTAACAAGAACCATACCCCCATCCCGCTCTTTCAATGCTTCTGCCAATGAATCAATTGTCTCAATATCCAAGTGATTAGTTGGCTCATCAAGCAGCAGCAAGTGGGGCTGCCTGTATGCCAACAATGCAAAGATCACCCGTCTCCTTTGCCCGTCCAATAAATTCTTCATTGGCATCACCTGATCAGCTTTACCGGACAGTTCAAATTTCCTAATTGCTGCCCTCATCCTCTCTTCCTCATTCCCTGGGCATTCTTTAATCATATATTGAAATACAGACATTTCCATGTCATTTTTCTCAGCCAAATGCTGATGCAATTTTCAAGTGATTATGCCTCCGGACCATGCCATCAATAGGAACCAGGTCACCTGTCATCAGCTTCAGCAATGTACTCTTCCCAGCTCCATTGGGTCCAACCAAAGCAATCCTCGAGTCCAAGTCTTCCCCAAAATCGATGTTAAAGTATATGAGATTCTCAGGTGTATAACCAAATGTTATTTCCACAAATTGAAGCACTAGCGGTGGAAGCTTCCCCACATCAACAAAGCGGAAGACCAATACCTTGTCTCTCACCACCTTTCTCAGTAAGTCCACCTCGCTCCATTTTTGCCAATGTTTTCTCTTTGCTCTGAGCCTGGCGAGCTAGCTTTGCTGAACCATGCCCAAATTGTGCTATATATTCCTTCTTCGAAGTAATCTGTTCCTGCTCCCCACTTTTACTGTTTCATCTGGTTCTCTTCCAGTTCAGCACGAGTCTGAACTGCATATTGATCAAAGTTACCAGTGTAGAGCTTCAATTTGTGCAGACACCATTAAGGAAGTCCTGGGAGTGTGATACCACAACCAGGATGCGGTCAAACTTCTTCAAAGTCTCCTCCAACCAGACACAAGCTTCTAGATCTGTCCTCCAGACACAAATGGTAAATCAACACCATCATATCTGTCCATTTTTTTAAACCACATAATAAAACAAACATAGCAACATCCTTTTTCTAAGTAACATGGGAACATTTAAAACAACTTGAAGAAAGAAATGCAAATCAATCAAAGGCATTCAGCTATCAGATTCGGAAAAAACTATTTTTGGTTGTGTCACAGAGACTAGGTCAATCCTGTCTCCATATATAATTTTCGTGAGAAAGGAACAGGGCTATGGGATGGGAGAAAAATACCTCCCTTTATGTCCAAGGGGCCTAATGGGTATCCAATAGAGCAAATGAAGAGTGGGGTGAAGGACAAGGTTGTAGAACAGCCACAGATGTACAACCAACAAATATTATTACCACATTTTAACGCTTAAACTATCTAATTCCTACCTCAAACAAAAAAAGATCACAATTTCACCAAAAGACCAAACACATTCCTCAAACAAATGTCCATTAACCTGTGAAACTTCAAAAAGGTATATACAAGTAACAAGATGCCCAATGTGGAAGCACCTAAAAATGTTTTCCCATAGAAAGATATATTGCGAGTTAGTCAATATTAAATTACTCAAGAAGCAAATTATTAGCTTTGTTACAACATAGTCAGACAAAGAAACAATAAGAATTGGTCTTCCTTCGCAGGCTCCACCAATTTCAGATTTCAATAAAATTAGAAAGTCCCAACAAAAGACCATGTAACAGAGAACACGCTATTAGATCAAATGACTCGCCAAGATGATTGGTAGGTTCATCAAGCAAAAGAATGGTTGGATTCATAAATAGAGCCTGCGCTAAAGCAATCCTCATTCTCCAGCCACCTGAAAAATCATGAGTTTTCTTCGCCTGCATCTGTTTATTGAATCCAAGACCATACAAAATTTCAGCAGCACGCTTCTCAGCAGTTGCTGCATCTAAGGCTTCCAAACGCTCATAAACTCGTTCAAGAGTTTCCCCACCTCCATCGTCCTAGAGCCAACGCGTATATGGAAGTCACAAGAGACAGTTAATTTAAAAAGTTGAAAGAAAAAATAACAAAAGCCAAAGTATACACACCTGGGCAACCAAAAGTTCAACTTCTTTCTCCAATCTCAACGTCTGAACAGGTCCAATTCAGAACAGGTCCAGATTAATTGAAGTAATTATATGGATCCAAATAAAGGCTCCTCACACGACTAGACAAATAGAGTAAGAAGGTAAGACTCACGAACCTGCCATAGTTAAGCGCCAATTCAGAATCGACTATGAGATCATGCCCATGAAACATAACAGACAAAGATTCTATCTGCAATGAAACAAAAGTCAGTTCATCATCAATATTTTTTCACTCCAGTGGCTCTACTTCATGTATTCAGAAAATTTTTTACTTCACAATATTACCTCCTCCAAGGATTCCAACAGGCCTGTAATTTTCCCAAAATACCTTTTGGGACAGTTTTATTGGAACAATTTTGAGACTTTTTTTTTCGTGAAATTTTTGTCTTTTGGGATGAAACTTTTCGTTCCAAAAGACCTTATTTGTTGTAGTGAGGGATGCATAGTGAGTTTTAGTCAGAAGGGAATTTTCAAGTATCTGGTCCTGGCAAAATAAAGGCCCTGGTGACAGACACAGCTGCTCAACTAGGCGTTTGTCTAGGTGCACCAAGCTAGAAACAATAAGGTAAAAAGGAGATGACGACATCATTTATATTTTACATTCTGTAGAGTCATCTGAGGACTCTAAACTATAACACTTACCTAAGAAATTATTTTGATGATGTTATTACTTTAATTTACTATATGTTGACAAGATTAATATGGGTACAACCCAACATAATTCCACTCTTGGATAAAATCATTAACTGGAATTATATGCTGCAATTCCAAAACGTGAACAGAAGTTATCATTTTCATTAGACAATATCCCAATTTGATCATCCATTAAATAGTTACCATAACCCAGTCCAACATGCCTAGTTGAAAGTACAAGCCCATGTGTCAAATATCAGATTAGGAGAGGCCACTGGTTGCCTGATGAGAATCAATGAAAGTTCAGCATTCCTCCATCCAATTAGGGACGGTCACCACTACTTCTCTTTTATGATTTCTGACCAATGCATTGAGGGGAACATGGCACCATAATAGTGTAACACCCCAGACTGTGTACAAGAAGGGTGGCAAATAGAAGCCCACATTGCCTAGGAAGAAATTCTTACAGTTCATAATAATTTCTAAAGTGCTTAATAGTAACCTTGATTAGTCACTTTTTAATATAAGCCACTGTGTCACTTGTCCATAAAAGGGGGTATAAGCCCATGTATGACTTCAGTTTTCCCCTTGTTGGTTCAAGCAAGCTCAAGTGCAAATCACAACGCGCCAAGGCGGAAGCACTTTGTTACCAAAGACAATCGCACATTCGGCACGGCAGATTTTTAGTAAACTTAAAGCACAAAAGTGTGGTTTTATAGTTTCTCAATTTTAACTATTTGCTATTTGTTTGGATCATTAATTTAAATGATGTAGATGATGATGAGGATTATAAATTTTTTGATAGCAATGATGATGGTCCTATGCTCGATGATGAGGGTGCTTATATACTGTAGATCTGCAAATTATTTCATATATTAGCATTGAATTCAATATTTTGTAAAGCACAAGAGAATTATATTAAATATTGTGTTTAAATTTTATATAATCAGTTATAAGACTGTCATGTTGCATAATACTTTACTTCAAACAAAAGGGTACTTGCCCTTTGTACTTTGCATCTAGGCTCTAGGTGGTGTGTATGCTGAAGTGCATTTGCTACTTTCACTAACATCTCTTTTCTTAAATCGTTACAAATGATAACAGAGTCAGTTTCCAGTCAAAAGTGTGGAAATCAAACATCCACATGGGGGGGAGATTGTAGCACTTCAGATGAAATATAGGAAACGTGGTGAATGATATCCTACATTTCCTGAAAAAGAGAATGTTAGTGAAAGTAGCAAATGCACCCCGTTTCAGATGGCCACCAGATCAACATGAGGATGGCCGTGGTCACTCCTAGTTTCTCAAAGGGCATGAAGGCACCCAGTGAGATCGAGGGGCCACCCATTGAAGAGAAAGAGGGTGCTGCAGCCACCGCCAGTTCTCAAAGTGGGTGGCCATGGCGGTCACACCCTTTGATTTGGCAGGGGAGGTGCCTGCCCCTCCTCCTCCTCCAATTATTGTTTATAACTTGTTAAACGTTTTTTGATACGCAAGTATTTTTATTGGTTTTTCTTTTTATTTTTAAGTTCTTTCTTTTAATTTTAATTTTAATTTTTTTTGTTATTTATATTATATTTTTATTTTTCCTGACATGTGGCATGTCCAGTAAGAATTTTTAATAGTTAATTAATATAATATTAAAAGAACGACTGATTTAATCAAAGTGAAAGCACAGAAAATAAAATTTTCAAAATTAGAATATAGGTAGTAACCTGGCCAAAAGGCAAACTATAGGAGCTATTTTAGTATATGTAACTCAAGCAGCAGTACTTTCAGAGTCAATGTTAATAGTTATTTTAGCTCAATTAATTTTGAGGGTTACATACTAAAATGATGTTAATAGTTAATAGTTTTAATGTCAATAGTTAATTTTAATGTTAGTAGTTTTTTAAAAGTGATTGTGAGATGCTTGAACATTCACAACTGCAACTATCATTTCCATGCAATAAACTACTAATCATTCCATAGTTCAATGTGTTGTCGAGTATTCCTGAAGAGTTCCATTCAATGTGTTGTCTAACTTTAATCATTTGCACCTTAAGTTCATATATGATTAAATGCATGACCAACCTATATAAATCAGATCCTTACAATGCCATGATCAATCCTGCTAAAAATGTCAAATCAAAGCGTATATAAACCATGAACCCAAGAAAAACACCCACATATGCTGTAATTTGAGATCAGAGAAAGGCAACCTCTTCATTGTATTTTTCTCACTAAGACCCAATATTTCATAATTTCCAAAGAATACAACTATGGGGAAAGATTAATGTAAATTTTCTAGACAAACAAATCTCTTGGCTTCAGTTCCATAAGCATAACCAGCGACATTGCAGCAAATCAATTTATTTTATCTTATAATTTGAACTGCTTTCTTACCTTATTATGTTTCCAAAATATTTTTATAATTTGTAATTATTTTATAAGCCCAGAAGATTCAAAGTGCTCTGTTTGTTTCAAAAAAACTTTCTTTTGAAGCGAAAAGCTTTTCTCCATGTTAACTTCCCTCACTCCACCTGATTTCTCCAAAAAAACTTTCTTTTGAAGCGAAAAGCTTTTCTGTCAGAATACAAAGCCGAAGTACCTATCATAAGAAAAATTCACCTACCTGAATCGGGTTTTCTTAAAAAATTTAGGGTCGACATCATACAAAGTCTTGGACTCATACATACACGCAAAGCATAAGCAATGTATTAGGCATTAATACAAGAATTTTAAAAAGAAAGAAAAAACAGAGCATTAACCAAACTCGTATATATCCCTCCTCCCCCTTCTTTTTCCACTCATCCAAACCAGAAAACGATAACATAATTTCATTGAACCGTGAAAGAAGTTTTAGATTAACGATGCGTGAGGAACTTACGCGGATATCTGGTGAGAGCGGATGCGAGCAGAGCACGCCAGTACATGTCCGTTCCGATATACTAAGCGCTCCAACTCCGTGGCTGATTTTCTTGCTAAGGATGGGGTTTAAATACTGAAGATTGATGATATGAACGTAACGCCGGAGGTTCAGAAAGTTAGTTACTATTACACAACATCTCCAATAATAAAAAATAAATAAACAAAAATTCTACAAAATACTTAATTTATTTATTCTATCCAAAAATCTATGTTCCTCCATAGAAATACTAAACATAAACCTCAATAAAATAAAATAACATCTCCACAAAGACTCAAATTATTCATAACTTGTCATACCAAAATAACTTCTTGAGAAAAAACTACTAAATATGATCCTCCAAAATACTTGTACACTTAGTGTTGGAAATATTTTTAAAATAATATATTATATTTATTATTAATAATATTTTGGTAATTTATTTTTGGAAGTTGTAAATTTTTTTGGAAAGAGAGAAATCAAGAAAAGTTTATTAGCAATAGCTTATGGTTATAAGATATTGGGTCTATGTTCTAACCACGGTCCTTTGATTGGCTTAGTGGTATTTTGTAGCTTTCCATTTAACCCATGGGATGGGTTTGAATCACACATCTTCCAAGATTATAGAGTTTTGTTGATTTAAAGAGAGGCAACCCTAGGAATCAAGGGGCATGCATTCATGAAGCAAAGCAATGCATGAGTATTGCATCAAGGGGCGCTAGGCATGAGAGGCGTTGCAACTCAGTTGAAGTGGAAGCAACATGACCATCGGTGCAATACCCATGCATTGCTTTTCGACGTTGATGGAGCCAATTTTCGACGTTGGCAAAAGAAAATTCACTTCCTCTTGGGCAGTCTCAAAGTAGTGTATGTTCTAACCACTCATAGGCCGTCTGCAAATGAGGATGAGACAATTGCTCAAAGTCGGGCAAGAATCAAGTAGGAACAAGACGACTACATCTGCAAAGGTTACATCTACAATGCAATGTCTAACACATTGTTCGACGTGTACCAGAACAAAGCAACTGTCAAGGATGTAACGCTCCGTCCCCTGAGGGTCCGGAGAGTTAACTCATATAACCTGATAATCAACTCTAACAAGGCTAGAGCACTTCCAAATTCAAGAATATATATTTCCCAAACTTCAAATCAAACGTAAATACTTCAATTAAATAGACCATATAAACTCATTTATCCAATTTTCAATCCAACAACCCAAGTAAAATCAACTCTTCTTCATGACTCAAATAACAAACTAGAAATAATGTAATATTAACATAAGTCTCCATAAACCGTCTAAATCCACTGAAGCAAACTTAAAAAAAAAAAAATAACTTCCAACATCAACACTAATACCACGAGATATCCAACAACCATTCACTACTAATCTTCTCCATAAACTTTAATACTGATCCTTAGCTGAACCATCAATGTCATCTGAAATATTATGAAGATTAAATGGGTGAGTTATCAACAACTCAGCAAGCAGAGAGCATATACTAGCATGTAAACATAAGCATTTATAACATTTGATAAACAGAACAAAACATTTACTTTTAGAATGCAGAAACAAAACTTTGTACAAAAGCATTAAAGCGAAATTTTTTAGAAAAACAAACTTGTTCTCAAAAAAGAAAGTCCTTTGGCATATTTAACTGAAACATTATAATCATATCATCGTTTAGTATCACATCGGGACAGTACCATGTTTAACCCCCGTGGTAGGGTTATAAACCACCATTATACCTGTGACTGGGCCATATTCCATGTTTCACCCCCGTGGTAGGGTTATAAACCACCATTATACCCGTGGCTGGGCCGTATACCATGTTTCACCCCAGTGGTAGGGTTATAAACCACCATTATATCCGTGGCTGGGCCTTAACAGAAACAGAATAGATTTCATCAGAATCCAATTACAATCATATACAGAATCAGAACTTCATGCCAAGGTTTTCAGATGACTCATCATATCAAAACAAAATATTTAATTGCTTTAGATCGCTTCACATGTTCGACTAAACAGAATCAAAATATTTTCATTGACTCATAAAAAAACTTTTAGATTTCCATATTCGCTCTTTTGCATAGTTC
Organism: Juglans regia; assembly: GCF_001411555.2. Lineage (NCBI taxonomy): Eukaryota > Viridiplantae > Streptophyta > Magnoliopsida > Fagales > Juglandaceae > Juglans > Juglans regia. The sequence goes on from NC_049905.1 coordinate 12,180,122, forward strand.
AAAAATAAAGTGCACAAAACTAGCTCATGTCTACACCAGTCATGACAGAAAAATACTTTCTCTTATGTTAAATTTATGCATATGCAAAATAAACATTTGAGGTTGTTTTCAGATCATTTCTTTTCAAAAAAACAAACACGTTTATTCCCAAAGTCAACCTCATTTTATTTCTTTTATGCAAAACTAGTATATGAACCCCGCTTACCTGATTTCTTTGTATTATCAACACCTTGAGTCGGAACTCTAGTAATAACACCACCTAAACAAAACATATATCCAACATTTAATAACCAATCTAGTAAGCTACTATTTATTGAGTAATAAATCAAAACAGTCCTTTCACAACCCAATAACTATCATAACAATTAAACTCGAACAACTCTCTTCAAACCATACGCATTTAAAACCCAAAACAGTCGCCTTTTATTAACGCCGAACCAACCATAATCACTTCCAAAACCAACAATAACAACTCCAATGATTAAAACATAATCCAAATCAAACTTCACCTCCCACCTTCGAATGAAAAACTTAAGTGCAAGCATCAATACTCTAGTCATTCAACAATTCAAAACTTGCATAAAAGTTCAATACAACTAGCACAAAACACCCATCATTTTACACCAAATAGTCTCAAATAATAATCCAAAACAGTCTCACAAATCATCCAAAATCATACTCCTCAACATCCATAATTCCAACACACTCCACCAATCCAACAAATAAAACATCAACCCAAAAATAAATGTCACAAAATCTTCTACTGAAAATGCTAGTGGTCTGCGCAAAGAGGGATTAATGTCTAAGTGTATGCACGGCCAACCAAAGCAGCGTGTGTGTGTGCGATAAACAAACCGAAGGAAAGAAATAAGAGGGTCTATGAAATGTGTAACAGCAAGTATAGGATTAAGAGAAACAAAATTCAATGAAAGGGGTGGAAGTTACCGAAATGAAAGTGAAGACCCAGAGGAAGGATTCAAACAAGGCTCCAAGGTTTTCAAGACCCACGAAAATGCTGCACAAATCGAATCCCAAAGGAAGGAAATTTACAAAGTCATCTAAGAGGCACAAAGAAGCAACGGAAGGGAGGAGAATAACTCACTACCGTGCAACCAAGTCAGCGGCGAGAGGCTTGAAGACCCACGGAAATAGCAGCGCCAACCGAAATCTGTGTAGAGGAAAAAGAATTTGGGTGTTTCAAATGTGATGCGGGAAGGAATTTCTGTGAAAGAAACTGCATAAACCAAAACAACGTGGGGACGAGGCACACGAGATGGAGAAGTTTTCGGAAGCAGAGCAGCTAGGAAGGAAAAGAGAAGAAGAAAAGAAAGGAGAAGAAACAGACGGAAAGAAAAGAAAAGAAAATGTGAAGAAGTTACTTACCAAAACGACGCCGTTCGAGTCCCTCAACAAGTGAACGTGGCTGGCTTCATGCATCCGGTTGCCTTCCAAATGGGCTAGGCCTAGAGCCAGGGTATTACAAAGGATCTGTGGGATGCACTTGAGGCTAAGTATCTTTTCGAAGATGCTACAAGTAAGAAATTTCTAGCTACCAAATTTTTCAGTTATAGAATGGTAGATTCTAGGCCTATTGTTGAACAATTCAATGAGATTTTGCATATTCTTAATCAATTCTCTTAATATGAGATGAAAATGGATGAATCGATATCAGTTTCATCCATTATTGATAAACTTCCTCAATCATGGAAAAATTATAAAAGAAGTTTGAAACATAGAAGGGAGAAAATGTCTCTAGAAGATTTAGGCCAACATCTTCATATAGAAGAAGAGATTAGGCTTAGAGACATTAATGAAAAGCATGACTCTTTGACTTCCAACATGCACATGGTAAAGGAAGGAAAAACCCACAAATCTGGACAACCCAATGAATCCAGATATGAAAACTGGAAGAGAAAGAATAATTTTGGAAGAAAACAAAGTCACTTCCAAAATGAGAATCAAAAGAATCTGGGAGTAAGTTGCTTCCATTGTGGCAAACAATGACAGTACAAAAGAGACTGTCATTTTCTTAAAAAGGAAAGACGGGACTCTAGTTCTACAGAGAATTATGAGGCCATGATTTCTGAGACTAATACTCTTGAAGGAGATAACTCTTGGTGGATTGACTCAGGAGCAAAAAGGCATGTCTGTAATGACAGGAGCCTGTTCAAGAGGTATGAGCCGATGGAAGATGGCCATGTTTTGTACATGGGGAACTCGTCCACTACTGTAGTTAAGGCAAAGGGACCATAAAAATGGAGTTTACCTTCGGAAAAGTTCTAACTCTCAAAGATGTGTATCATGTACAAGAAGTTAGAAAGAATCTTGTATCTGGTAGTCTTCTGAATAAGTTTGGGTTTAAATTGGTTTTTTAATCAGAAAAATTTGTACTGACCAAAAGTGGTAATTTCGTGGGGAAGGGATATATGAGTGAAGGCATGTTCAAACTTGATATTAATAATTAAGTTAATATTTTGTTTAATTTATATTATTAATATGACATTATTTTGTAGAAGATATTAATGTACTGGATGCCTATAAATGATATGTTTTAATTTATGAATATGCATGCAAACAAATAAAAAATGTGACTTCTGTATATGATTTTCTATACATTGCTACGTTTATATAATGCATTCAAAGAACCAAGTTAATTGAATAGTTGTACAAAGTGTTTTATGGTATTTAAGAAATATCATAGATTATGGTATTGAGTACAACGGATTTGCTTCGGTTATAGAAGGAGGTTTCCTTCTGTTGTAGAAGGAATATAGATGCCAGTTGGGAATTGAGCATGATGATCACAAATCAACTAGTGGGTGAATATTTACACTTGGTGGAGGAGTAATATCCTGAAATCAAAGAAGCAAGCATGCATAACTTACTCAACCATGACGACTAAGTTATATCATTGGCTTCTTGAAACAAAGAGGTAGAGTGGCTAAAAAATTATTGATAGAGATCTCGGATTTGACAAAAATAATGCCACCAATGCCTTTGCATTGTGATAGTCAGACTATATTGTCACGGGCCTAAGCCATGTATATAATGGCTAGTCTAGGCATATTAAGGCAATTACTCACAAATAGAGTAGTTACGATTGATTTTACGAGATATTGCCGGAATTGGCATATCCATTAACTAAAGAACTTGCAAGTGATTTGATGTGGGAAATCAAAGGGATGGGTTTAAAGCCAAAACAATAAAATCACTAATAATGGAAACTCGACTCAACTCTTGAAAATATCAAGACTTGAGTTCAATGAGCAAAGTACATTATATGTTCGTGATTTGCAAGCACTGTGATATTAAAATTAGTTCTCGAACTAATTTATCATCCCAAGGTTTGAGGTGCTTGGTACTGTAATGAAAAGGAGAGGCTGAACAATAAGCTCTTAATAGACTTATAACATAGTTATGTTAAAGTGTTTAGTTACAGGACACTTTTGATAACTCTACCTATATGAGTGTCGGGGGTGGTGCCGCCTCCTATGCGAATTAGGCTTTGTCACTAGAGCGCTCATGAAACCAGGATATAGACATAAGGTCAATCCACGTGTCGGCTTTTATGAACTACCCAAAGAGAAGATAATTTATATGTGAGATATATCCAGCTAATCGTATAGAATCGCTAGTTCAAAGCATTGTCTACTATGCCATTCTGGTTAGCTTTGATGTGTTTTCACTATGTGAAGGTTCAAGTCCAAAAGACACCTTCATTTTTGTATAAATTTTCCTATTCTAAACGGGATGTATTTTGAAAATGGTGGAGGATTGTTGGAAATATTTTCAAAATAATATATTATATTTATTATTAATAATATTTTGGGGATTTATTTTTGGAGGTTATGAATTTTTTTGGAAAGAGAGAAATAAAGGAAAGTTTATTAGCAATAGCTTATGGTTATAAGATATTGGGTCTATGTTCTAACCATTGCCCTTTGATTGGCTTAGTGGTATTGTAGCTTTCCATTTAACCCATGGGATGGGTTCGAATCACACTTCTTCCAAGATTATGGAGTTTTGTTGATTTAAAGAGAGGCAACCATTGGGATCAAGTGGCATGCATTCATGAAGCAAAGCAATGCATGGGTATTGCATCAAGGGGCGCTAGGCATGAGAGGCGTTGCAACTCATCAGGCCACAAGCAACTTGCAATGCTTGGCAAAATGGGAAAACAAAATTCCCAAACCGCGCACCTGGTAGTTTGAACTGGTGCCAACCAGTTGAAGTGGAGCAACATGACCATTGGACTGGGTCCAACAATTGTGTCATTTGGTAACAGACATAATATATATACCTATTTGGATCAGATTACAGAAAAATGAAAAGTTACAACTTTTCATTCACATCCTTTGGCCCTCTATAAATAGACTCATTGGCCTACGAATTCAAGAGAGCTTTTTAGAATCTTAGAGTTCAATAAGGCAATTTCAAAATTCTCTCTCCAAAAGTTTTCATTTCTTCAAAACTTGTTATTAGGATCTGTTGATTCTACAGAGAACAAATTTCTAATGTCTTGGTTGAATAGCAAAATCTGAGGGTATTCGGGGTCAAATTTCGTGTGTGCATAACGCAGTTAGACAAACAGACTTGTTCTGGACTTCATTAT